>NC_046209.1:904-300904 GCF_011004875.1 Balearica regulorum gibbericeps
CAAGGAAGCACCTCATCATCAGGAGACTGGAGCTTGAACAGTGGTCAGGGTGGCCTAAGGTGAGACTATACTTGGAAGCTCTTCCTATGCCCGCCCTGACTTGGTGCATGCATGGTCACCTCACCCAGTCGAGCCGCTTGCCTTGCAGGAGGGAGGAAAGACTGCCTCTGAACTTGGCTAGGAACAGTACAGCAAGCAGGCATGTTACGGTTCCCCTTCCCCAACCCTCATGCAGTCAGAGCTCTGTGCACCAGAGTGGCTCTAAAGAAGGGCAGTGCCGCTCTCCAGCAACATCTCCTGTCCACAAGGGAAATGCTCAGACTGAAAGTGACAAAACTCCACTCGCTTGCTTGTGGAGAAGAGCCGTTTACCTCTCTTACACCCATTAGCGTCATCGGCAATAATACAACCACAAGCAACGAGCCTGAAGGGGAGCTTAGCTCCCGTGATATGGGGACTCTCCAGGTAAGACAGAACACTTCTACCCAGGAGCAGCAGCACTAAGTAACCCACAGTTTTAACTATCTGATTTGCAAAGCAGGGCAAAACTCTTTGCTGGAACATGTGTCCTATACTGCCTGGAAAAGCAGCTGACAAGCTGTAGCCTCCCTCCCAGGCTAGCAGGATCCAATTGAGCCAGAATGTCCTCTGAGGAATGGCGTACAAGGCAGATTTCCACATTCACAGCACATCTCACTCCGTGTCTCTCAGCATCATTCACAGAGGCTGACAGTGACTTCAATCAGTGACAATCATAATAAAAAACAATCAGAATATTGCAGGTAAGACCTGCACACAAGTTGCAGGTCCAGGCACAGTCTGGCCCCTCTCTTAGGAAACACCCTCAGGAACAAGAGCAACAACAACACAACAGAAAATCGAATCGAGCCATAAAAGTCACCAACTGAAATGTGGTTAGGAGCCAGCATGCAAAATGTGGACTGCTCTCAGTCTCCAAGTGGTGGCTGAGCCAGACTGGCCAGAAAACAGCGGCAGAGCCCACGTTCACAACAGCTGGAGGGAACTTGTGAAGTACCTTTGCAGTTCACAGGACAGAGATGGCAGCTGGGGGCTGTAAGCTGACTTCCACCAACTGGTGGATCTCAGGCAGGATGAGCAGAAGCTGGGACCAGCCCTGCCTCAAGGAGTGACGTGGGGCTGCTTGGCAGAGCCAGAGACTGGCTGGCAGCTCCCCAAAGGAAGGCCAAGCTGCTGCCACGCTGCACCTCAGTAGGCAGCAGTGCCATCTCCATCTCCCAGTACTTGCTGTGTCATTTGGGGGACAGGGAAAGGCTGAGGGTCCCTTTCCCACTCTCTATCAGCTGCATGGTTTGCAGAGCTCCTAACATCCCACTCTGCTGCCACACTGATACCTGGTGAATATTGAAATATTAAGATCAATTCAAGCAATTAGAGCCATTGCTCAATAGATGTAACCAAACAGAAGGGAAACCATTGTAATTTAGAAAATAATTAGTTGTAAGATAAGAAGCTCTGGAACAATCTCATTTTAAACAGCTCAGCCTTGGAAGAACAGATATGCAAAGATAAGAAAGTTACAAGGTGATCACAAAACCAGCCTGGAGGGTTAAGGTGTATGTGATACCAGGACTGAGTCTGAAGGCCCCCAAGGACCACCCGGAGGTGCCAACAAACATGGGTGAAAGACATTAGCATATGCTACAAGTTCCCAGAAAATCCATGAATGCGATAAGGACTACTCAGAAATATACTGAATATGTATATTAACATAGTATAAATATTTGCTAGTTTTGTCTTTTGGGTGTGCACGTTAGGTGGAGTTATCCCTCGTGCACCCAGCGCTGCAATAAAGAATGCCTGCTTTCTAAAACTCAAAATAAGTCTTAAAGAGTGAATTATTTTGCCGCTTTCCGGTAACATCTATGAGGCGAAAAGCTAAAAACTGGAAAGGAAGACCGGATATTCACACAAAAATAGAGAACAGAACTACAAAATGCACTGGGCAGTTTTTAGACCTCCCAGCTAATGCCAACTCTTTTTGTGAGGAAGATATTCCAGAACTGTTTGGTGAAGTGGCACCAGACCACTCTGGCAGTATCCAGTGTCACCATGTTCAGAAAGAGAAAAGATACTGGGTGAGTTGAACAAAAGAAAACACTTTTTTATGTTGAGGGTGGTCAAACATTGGTATAGGTCATCCAGAGAGGTGGTGGAGTCTGCATCCTTTGAGATGTCCAAAATCTGGCTGGACACAGTCCTGGGCAACCTAATCTAGTTGACCTTGCTTGAGCTTGAAGGTTGAACTAGATTATCTTGAGAGGTCCCTTCCAAATTCAATGATTTTGTGAGTTGCAGCACAGGTACTATTTTAACAAGTCCGTTTCTACACTGCCACTTTGCTCAGCAAAGGAATCTGTGTTAGCACTGTCTTACCTACAATTATTTCTATGGATCACAAACTAGACTTGCCAAAATATTCGACTTAAATCTAGCAATTGTATGAAAGGCTTGGTCCCTTATTGAATGTACACATTGTCATCAAGATGTAGCAAGAGGAGAATAGATGTATTGGGTCAGATGAAAAAGTCCTTCCCACTCAGTATTCTTTCTCTTTTAGAAGCAGGTGCATAAAGAAAAGTATGTTTGAACAGGATGCACGTAGAGCAATCCTTCATCGGGTGATAAACTCCCAGTGTCTGGCACTCCAAGGTTTACTGAGCTGCAGCTTCCATCTGGACCATTAGGTTAAAGAGCCACCGATGGATCCATCTTCCGGGGATTAATTTAAGCGCTTTTTAAAGTTATTTATACCTTAGCCAAATCCTCTGAAATCTCTTGGCATTGTTTCATCATGTATCTACTTGCTTAAAAAAGGAAACAAAACTCTGTAAATCCTTCTTCCTTCTTGTGTTTTAAATCTGCTTCCTAATCTGAGTAAGCACTCATCCTACTCTTCCTACTACCCTTGCCTATTTCCTGTCCTGTAGCTGTGTCTTGGCTCATTCTGTAACTAACCCAGACTAGAACAATGTGACTGTGTTAGCACATCAGTGTGGGAGAAATGCTGCCTCTGCTGTCAGCAGCCACAACAATCTTTGTGCCTAGTTTTGGAAGCCTGAGCAGCAGCTCAGAGACAGAGACCTGAGGACACACAGGTTACAAGCTGTGTATTTACAACAACCCATCTGATACAGATGCTTCCTGTGAAAATGAAACAGCTTCATACTGATGCTACACCATATCATAATGACTTCTGCAACCTCATGCCACAATTCCATCGAAAGGGTTAAAAATACAGAATAAATCCATGTCCTGGTTTCAGCTGAGAGGATTGATTTTTCTTCATAGTAGCTAGTGTGGGGATATGTTTTGGATTTGTGCTGAAAACAGCATTGATAATATAGAGATGTTTTTGTTCTATGGACCTGTTGTTGAGCAGTGTTTACGTGGGGCCAAGGACTTTTCTGCTCCTCGCACTGCCCTGCCAGTGGGAAGGCTGGGGGTCCACAAGGAGTTGGGAGGGGACATAGACAGTACAGGTGACCCAAACTAGCCAAAGGGGGTATTCCATACCATGTGACATCATGCTCAGCATAAAAGGGGGCTAGCCGGGGAGGGGCGGCAGCAGCTCCAGGACACGTGGCTCGGGGACAGTCCGGTTTCGGGACAGGTCTGAGCGTGCGGTCTGAGTTGTACGGTCCTCGGGTGAGAAACTGCATTCTGTATCACCAGTTTCGTATACTCTGTTAAGTACTGTTTTGTTTTGTTTTGTCTTCCCCTCTCCCTTTGCTATCCTAGTAAACTGTCCTTATACCAACCCACCAGGTCTTGTCTTTTCCTTCCCATTCTCCTCCCCATCCCACTGGGGGGGGGCGGGGGAAGTGAACGAGCGGCTGCGTGGTGCTCAGCTGCCAGCTGGGGTAAAACCACGACAATCCATAACTCCATTTTACAATACTGATGCCCTCTAGTCCATCAGTGCTCCTTATTATGTGCCTCGGCTGTGATTGAAAACTGACTTTGGGAAAGTTTTCATCATTAAAATTAAAGCATGCACAGTCCACAAACAGGAGCAAGCTAGCAAAATGTTTCATGCAGATACACTTTGCTCAATTACTCTCCCCATGCTTGTATAATCATCTTAGGCGATGCAGGCACATGTGCCAACCCATCCATTTCTCTTCTGCTATGTTACTACAATGCCACACAGTTCTTGCAGACACCAGCTTCCTGCTGCAGAGGTAAGATGGCACACTCTGAAAAGTTTCACATCTGCCAGCATGTGGATGAAGATGGACCCAGAGCAAGAGCAACTCCATTTTAGCTCTTACTGAGTTGGAAGACATTGCCACTTTGAAGGGGAGCATCAGTGAAGGATTTTGCCTCTCCACCTCGAACCAGCTTCAAAAGCACCAGTAGAAAGGAGAGGCTAAAGCACGATGAAGGTGACGAGATTCACAACTTCTTGTAACAACGCTGCTGCTGAACCATGAGTCTGGCAAACCGCCTCTCTATGGGTATAATTCCTCTTGCGTAAACTTTGATTCAGGAGAAAACTTATTAGCCATCTAATCAGCGGGTATGTACAAAGGGCACCTCCAAAAGTCTATGACGAAGTACGCATCACTTGAAAGGGAGTTGCAGACACGTACCGTCAGGACCTGGTAAGTCCAAGCTATGTGACTCCCAGACTCTCTCTCGAGTCCAGCCTGCAGACAATTGGTCCTTAACATGTCTTCTTTTTTTTTTTTGTCATCTGGACATGCTGCTGGATTGCGCTTCTGTCAATCCTCACTTTGGCAACAACTGGTACTGTCTTCCTTTTTGCAAGAACCCTTCATAGCAGCAAAGGTAAGAGAGTACTGCAGATAACTGATTCTTCCATTTCAAGCCTTTTCGTGTCCTGGACATAGCTGCAGAGGTTAAAAAGTAACATGCACTAACAACAGATGTAGTTCTTGGCCTGTTCTAGGGAAACCAAACCAAACAAGCTCACAATGCAGAGATTGTCGCAGTGTTGTAGGAGCTGTGGAAATTGCGTCCCAGCTACTTCGTTAATGCTTGAGGGGGACACAAGGCAGGACTGAAGACATACATCACAAGTATTTTGGAATTAATTACTGCGGACGTGCTGCTAATGAGCTACTTTGATTTCCAAACCTGCCATGCTACATCCTTCTAGAAACACCACTGTAATAAAACATCTCTTTAGCTTTTACAGCAACCCTCATCCCTGCCTGCACGTCTCCACCAGTAATGAGAACAAAAGGTTAGTATCTAACCCGTCATGATACTGAAATTCATTTTGCTCACGTGAAAAAAAATCGTCAGAAAACTGATGGCAGGAATGAGTTGCCAGGAATCCACTTTCTGCTCAGGCCTTAATTTAATTTTATGTTGCACACTTCTGTTCTACCAAAAAAGTGTTGACTGCCTCTTCTACAGGTCTACTACCAGCACACAGCTTTCTCACTGCTAACTCCGATTTTTCTCCATATGCCCCTGATACACAGTCACCTGTTCATAATGGTCCCTGCCAGAGTGAAATCTACCCTATTTCTTGTGTTGGTTTGACAGCTACTTGTTTCTTTCAGCACCTTCTGGACCTACTTGGATTTTGGCAGGGAACTGACAAGGGCACTGTAATCTTTGCTCCTTTTCCTCTTCGGAGGAGTTATCCGTCTCCTGTGGAAGAAGACATGGATAGCAAGAGAATATTCTTGCTTTCTGGGAATCTCCCTTCCCATCTCCCATTTTGTATTGCTTCTTATCTGCAAACCAAGGTTTCTGGTTAAAAAAAAAAAAAAAAAAATCACATTTCTGTTTTGATTCATGCACAAACTAGGAGACAGTCTGTTAGAAAAACACAACTTGAAGTCTCTAGGCATTCAAAAAATAAGGAAATTCAAAAATGTCCATGCAGATTGCAGAGTTATTCAGTGACCAGCTCCGAGTTTAGCTCATGTTCGTTTATTTGTTCATAGCTCAACTGCAGAATATCATTGTTCCTTTGCAAAGAACTTATAATGCACAAAGACGTAGTTGCAGTCAATGTTCCTGAGGTACCTTTGCCTAATTCTTCATGGGGCAGCAGGTTTAGATGAAGTAGGAAGTCAGCCTCGTTCTCCCTTCCATGGGGAGTCTGCTGTGATTGGAGATCCTGTTTCCATTTTCTCTCTTGCTCAGTTGCCAAAACGCTTTACACACAGACCTGCCAGTATCTTAAAGGTAATTCCAGGCATTTAAAGAAGATAGCACAGAGAATACTTTTTCAAGTCAAGACACAAACTGAATCCACTTAGTTTCAGCCAACAGCTGGTAAAATTTAAAATCTAAACCCTTGCTTCCAAATAATCTATGCTGTGGAGCTGAGAATTCAGATACAGGTTTAAATTTGACACTGCTACTGGTCATTGACCATATGCATCCAAGGGCATATTTGGATCAGTTGCTGGAAAAGTTAAACGCTACTGTGATTTTGCTGTTCGAGCTCAGGTACTAGGAACACTAGCAATATCCATAAGCCAAATAGACGGGGGTGGGGGTGTTAAAAGTTTCCTATGGCTTCACAGACTTATAACCTCCCTTCTAATGCACACTGTCATCAACGTGTATTGCAGCTAGTCCTGGCTACTCCCAGTTGTGCGATAGGTCACAGACCACTGGGAAGCAGCTTTCACATCAACAGTGTGCTCTCTGTCTGACAGAGGCACTCCTTCCTCAGCTAGCTTGAAGACAAGTGCTTTGTCTTCAAACGACATCTTTTACTGTTACCTTGGATTTTTATTTTTTTTAACTCTTGTTGGCTTGTTTTGAATTAGATGGCATTCACCTTCAAGATTAATTCAGCTTCAGAATAATCTGTTTAGTTAGCAAGCTTGGCAGCTTTAGAACAGAGGGTTTACCTCAGCATATGGCCATCACTTCATTACAACTGATCCATGATCTCTGCTGAAGCCTCTGATCACTGGTAAGACAGAAAGCAATTATTGAAGGCCGTATGCTAAAACCAACCCAAATACAAATGGAAGTTCCAAAGTCTTTTATTGCAGCCCTTGCATGGCCGAGCTGCCCTCTAGAGAGAGGGACTACGCATCATCCCAAAGACAACAGAGGATGGAGAGAATCATGAGCCCTGGAGAACGTGTTCATTTGACAAGATCCTTTACATACTTCCAGCCTTCCACAGTGTATTCACAGGCCCTGGTGGGAGCTACAGACAAGGCAGACATGACTGTCTGCACTCCTGCAAGGAAAGCAGAGAACAATTATCCCAAGAAGAGCGTCATTCAAGCCAAATTTCCTAATGTTATTCTAGCACTTCTATATATCTAGATTCTAGATATCTTTAAACACAGAGAGAAAAATCTAGCTCTATCTCAGAAGCTTTCAAACACACCGAGGTCTGAATGATCCTCGGTTCATGTACAGCTTTATTGTCTCAGTAGCATTTGTGAAACAGAGAAATTCCACCTTCAGGACCGGTAGAAGGGATAGACAATTACAACAATGAAACAAAGAAGTGAGCTAAGTTCCATTTTATTTCTGGCCTTGCCACAGACTCCACGGGTGATGTTGGACATGTCACAATATTTGTGGTCCATGTTTCCCCACAATTACATGAAGACTTTTCGCTGCACTGTAAAAACTATAAATTAACTTACTAGGTATTTATAACATGCTTTGGCCTTCAAACAAGATCTCTAAAATTCTAGCAATAATGGGAATACTCGTCCCTCCTGAAAAGGCAGAGGCTGAGTTCAGACATACCAGCATCTGAAGAGTTTATCAACTCTTCAATCTTTAACCAAAGGTTCACCTTTCTTAAGAATAAGTCGTCATTTATTTTTACGCTCTAGTTTCCCTGATCACTACCGGTGCTAATGAACTCACTGGTGCATAAACTCTGTCTATTTATTGTGGGGGCCGCAGGCCTCCCCAAACACTTCACTGCAACATTCAATCTTAGATTCTACGATAGTGTAGGCATGCCTGTCTTGGGGCACAGGTGGGCAGCAAGCTTTGTAGGTAAAAGAAACACCAGCTCCTCTGGTTAGAAAAGGCAGACAGGTTTATGGACACACATCCTCCTCATTTCACAGCTGGAACAACAAGAAATTAAGTCCAAAGTCACCGAGTGGGCTAGTGGTAAAACCTAGAGAATACACTTCCTTAGCCCCAGTCCCAACGCTCCTTGCACCAGAGTGTAACATCTATCACCTCCTTCTCCATCATTCAATTTAGGAGGACAGTATTGAAACAAGACTGGCATAAGCTACATTGCTCTCGGCCCCTTGCTCCTTTCACAGTTTGGCGAGATGTTATTTTACCTTTATTCCAGGAATCAGAGGGGGAAAAGTCAAATTTTGGAGTGGGTGGGAGCTAGAAAGAGAGAGACAAAGTATCAGCACTTGCGGGGCTTCACTTATAACAGGATTCACATCACCTTGGAGAAGCCTCGACCTCAGATCTCAAAGATACTTAGGTGCCTACCCTCCATAAGTCTCAAAAGGGATCAGACATGAGGCTTAAAGTCTGGACTTTGTTCTTTCCCCCTGTATAAAGTAGAGGCAGAAGGCAGTACTTATCATTTGGGTGCTCCTGAAGAATCATCTCCATGGCTGTCTCCATACAGTTATCTATTAGTTTAGAATAGTCTTTAATATGAAAATGCTTTTCAAACTTTCAGCAAAGGCTTCTCCTGATCTGAGAATTTTAAAAACTAAGAATTACTCAATGAGAAGGGCCTCTTCAGGCAATTTAAATTCAACTTGACAAAACTGGGAGGAGAATCTTTCCATTAATTTTTTAAAAGCACACAGGATCCTTCAAAACAAGCTTAGGAATACCACTACATAGTGAAATATCTCCCAGAGCATGCCTGCAATCCCCTCCTTGACCCCACATAGGCTAGTTACCCCTTCTCCTTTGAAATAACATCTGTGAGCAATGTCTCTCCCCTAAATTGAAAAATTTATCCTCCTTCCATTTCAATACCCTTCAAAATATTCCCAATGTGAAATCCAGTTTCAACAGCAGAACTCCTGCCAGCATCACTGGAACCAGAATATCACCCCAAATGTTTTCTCCTCCTCATTCAGAGGATGCGTTTGTTTTGCTCTGTTAATCTGCACAGTCCTCACCTCCCAGCCTATGTAACTTGTCCACTCATGGATAGCTGGAGGCAGTGCTGCTTGAGCTTTTTTGAGGGCTTCAGCACCTTGTGTGCCACTGCCCAGCAGCCCCTGATCATATGCCACATACACAGCAGCTCCCGCCAGGCTTCCTTTGATGACAAACCTGAAAGAATCAAAAGCAGGAACAGTTCAGTTCACAATATGACTATCAATGCATCTCTCGGTAGCTTGCGACCATCAAAGGGAAGGTATTGATAAAGAAATCTGAGGGTCACAAATACTCTACTGTAATGTCTTCTTACAGATGAAAAGCACATTAATGATGTGGTTCTTGCTGTCTTGTTAACAAGTAATCTGATTAATTTGACAGACACCAATTTCTTGGTAAGCTCACAACAGTCCAGTTAACACCTGGCCATGCCTGTTCCTACATTTTAAAGTTTCCCGGTTTGCATGGTGTGCAAACACTAGCTTTACAGCTGTAGTTACAACCTGCAAAATGGAAGACAGGAAGAGAATATTTAACCTTTATTTACTTTTCATTATAGACAAGAGATGTGGGGAGACCAACTTTTTCCAAATAAAGGCCAGAGAGTTGTTTCCCCTTTAAAAAAAAAAAACCAAACAAACCCACAAAGCTATCGCACACCCAGGAAAAGAAAACCAAGCAACCAAAAACTTGCCAGATAACATACCGCAGTAGTAGAATATATGACAGATACGGGCATTGACAGAAGCATGAGAAAAGTCATTATTTAAATCCATGTATTAGCAAGTATTTTGGGGGAAAAAGGATTTCTCTGTTAAAGATTTTACTACTCGCTCCCAAAAGCGCCCTTCCACCACCTTCTCCCTTCGAGCGGGCTGTATGTCCAGATCCGAAAGCGTTCCCTCAGCAACAAGAGCCTTAGGGCGGCACTGCCCGGTTTTATTTTACATATTCATGGTCGCCACGAGAAAACCGCCAGATTCCTGCCAGGCATGTGGAGACACACAAAGAAGCTGCCGGGTGGAGGCCAAGCCTGGCACGGGGGCAGACGAGGCCAAGGGCGCAGCGCTGCAAGGCCAGCAGGCCCGGCCGGGGCCCTCGAAACAGGCCCGGGAGAGTCGGGGAAGACACACACACCCCCACACACACACCCACCCCCTCCGCCCGCGGTGAGCCGCGGTGGCAAAGGGGGCGCGGGCCGGGCGCTGCGTGCGAGGGGAGGGCGAGCACTCGGGCCGAGCTCTCCGGGCAGGGGAGCGCGGGCGCAGGGACTCACTTGACGGCGGGGAACACCCTGGCGGCCATGACTGCAGCAGGGGCAGCGCGCTCGGCCGCGGGGACCTTCGGGAGTCGGTCACGGGAGTCCCCGCCTCCTGCTCGGCGCGGCGCCTACGCCAGTTGCCATGGCAGCCGGGCCGGCGCTTGGGAGGTCACGCGGCGGCTCTGAGGGGCGCCACCTGCTGCGCCTGCGGGCGGGCGCGCGGTCGGGGTGGCGGCGGGAGGCGCGCGGGGCTGCGGGCCTGGCTCCCCGCCCTGTGGCGGGGCCGGCACCGGCCTTTCGGGCTGTGTCGTTACACGGCGGCGGACCGCGTCTTGCTGCTCTCCGCATCTCGGCTGAGGCTCGCCCAGGGCTTTCGGCCCCGCTGCTCCATCCTGTCAGCTCTGCTGCCTCGTTTCTGCGTTGTGCGGTAAGAAGCGCCGGTTATCCTGAGGTACGGCCTTTGGTGGTTAATGTTGTCAGGTAGGAGCACTCTTTAATGAGTAAAACGTTCTGTAAGATTCGACGTGAGGCTTTCCTTCTCTTGTAGAGTAGGGAGTGTGGTGTAGAGGCTGACTCTGAGTTCAGAGAGCTGTGGGAATTGCCAGTGAAAGATCTTATTCTTAGAATCAGCTGTATTCTCTTTGTTTCTTTCATTTCTTTTTTTTTTTTTAAATGACCTTAGTCATGAAACCTTTGAGTCCTTGTACATGTTACATAAAATTTGGCCAAAACAAAGCCAACTCTTGTCGTGGGTGCCTGTTGTGTTTGGAAACCATCACAATTCTCAGTGTGAGCATCTGTTTCTCGCTTTCTTTTTTTTCTTAACCCTAAGAAAATCCAGACAGGTTCAAAACAGAATATATTTCTTGTTTTATCCACCTTTAAGCAAATATTAGATGGTCTGAACTGCTGATATTCAGCTGATCTGGATCCCCTGTTCATAATAGGGGAGTAGAAATAGATACAATGAATAGAAATGGAAAACATGTGTTGCATTGTCAAATCACATTATGCTTTTAACTTAAAACCCTTGAGTTTCAAATCTACCTGTCAACTTCTCCACTTGAAGAATATCTACCATATTATCTAAGAACCTTGCAGCTACTGAAGTTCATGCTTGTCCCATTTTTGCCTTTTATCTTCTCCAGGCCCCAATCCTGCAAAGACTTCTGTCCATGATTGTCTCTGTACCCTGGGTAAGACCATTAATTTAATTATCTCACTAAGTGTTGGCCATATCCTGATATGCTGTCCCTCCAAAAAAAAAAAACAAAAAAAACCCCAACTAGTTTTAAACATGTTTGCAGAACTATGGAAGTTGACGAAGTGAATTTTGCAGATGACAGCTTCTGGAACTACTGCAAAATTTCTTTTTTAATGCCTCCTATATTCACTGTATCTAACTGCTTCTGGCTGCTAAAGAATTTGTGAAGACAG
The DNA here is from genome assembly GCF_011004875.1 of Balearica regulorum gibbericeps. Lineage (NCBI taxonomy): Eukaryota > Metazoa > Chordata > Aves > Gruiformes > Gruidae > Balearica > Balearica regulorum. Next base: position 12,711 of record NC_046209.1, read on the forward strand.
AAAAACTTGGAAAATATAGAGCAAGAGTACTGGCTAATGATGCACAGCTTGGTAAGTGAATGCTATTAGTATCAGTAAGTTTTGATACTGACTTAAGTTTCGAATTTTCCATTTGCAGGACAAGTTCTAAAGAAGAAGTACAGAAATAAATCCCTCAACATTTTCCCTGCCTGGTACACCATTTTACATGTGGCAGGCATGTATAATTCCCAAAGCGTGGAAAAGCACATCTAAATGTAATTTGTCAGCACTATTTCATATCTGTTTTCAATTTTTGTCAACAGCTGCATATAATATATTATTTTGGAAAAGAGATAATAATTAATTTTGCTCTTGAGATTTGATCTGTTTTTACATCAAATATATCTGTGAGAATCTGAAATAGAATGCAGCAATACAAAATGCAGAAGGCTTTTGCTGTAAAATCGGACTTTCAAGTCATGGTTTAAATGAGGAATTGGTGCTGACTCCACAAGTTTGTGGAGTGTTCCGTTCGGTACAGGTGTTTTAAAAATAATTCCCCCAGTCCAGTTCATTTAAGACAGAGTGAATCCCAGACCAGCTGTCCTGGAGCAAATGAAAGGCTGAGAAAACAGTAATTGAGCAAGGCAGGAAGATAGATGAGACGATTTCTTGAGCTTTCTCCAGACCTGTTTTCTGCCCTCTTTAGATCCCTTCCTCTCATATGAAAGCAGATGACATTGTCTTCAGGGCTGGAGCTTTACATCTTTCTTCCTGCCAGGGTTACTTCCTCTGAACAGGGAGTTGCACTGCTTGGCACAGCCAAGCCCTAAACTTTCTTGGGCAAATGCAAACCATTCACAGGACTGTGGTGTTCCCTTCCCCCAAGAGGGAAACAGCAATTTATCAGAGTGTTGATTGTCTGTGTCCTCCTTGTCTTTCATTCTTGACAAAGGTGACTTTGGCTCCCAGTGGAGAGACTTCTCAGGTGGAGTCTCGGTTCTACACAGTGCCTCTCTTATATGCAGGACAGAAGAGGACTTTACATGCCTTTTGCAGATTGGCTTCCAGCATCGGAGGAAGGAGATTACAGTATTTTGCCTAGAGTGCTCAGCTTCAAGACTTCACTTTGTTCTTCACAGCTTGGAGGGATATGAAGCCAATTGGAAAAGTGCTTTGTGCTACGGGGATCGTAGCTGGGCTCGTAGCTTTCTTCTGGAAAGACCCTTTTAACCCAGGTAGGCTCACCAGGGGAGTAATTCCAATCTGGAATATAAATCACATAAGAGAAGAGGTTGAATTTCCAAACTCTGACTGGTGGTCTCATTCCTGCCCATAGTTTTACCAGAGTTGGTAGCCCCAAAGCAATGCTTCATTCCCAGAAATAAAGAGAAGCTTGAAACAAAGAGGAAGACAAAATGGTCTAACAGCACTTACAAGGGATCTTGCTGTCTATGTGGGGAAGACAGACATGCACTTTGCCACTGTCTTTCTCTCTTTTTTTTTTTTTTTTGTTTTGATTGCAAACTCCTTGGGGTCAAGAACCATCTCTACAGATGTGCAGTGCCAGCACAAGAGGGCTGACATGTCTCCAAACTGATGGCAAAGAATAAGTGGTACACAAAAGGCAGGAGGCCCAGAGCCTGGTTTATGCTGTACAGCTTTTTATAACGTGAAAACCAACTTCATCCTTGAAAGATAATGGTCTAGGAACCAGGCAAAGGGCATGTGACACAGCTAGCTTGCATAATCATATCACTATTCCCTGGCAGTGCTAGCCTATGCATAATGTCCACAACAAACATGCAGTAATAAAAGAACACATCATTTGGGAAGCTGGGCTTGGGGGTTGTTCCATGGCAACTGAGCCATGCCGGCTGCATGCTTTTATCCATTATCCAACTCCATGGAAGAATGCCGAGCAGGGGAGGAGGGAAGGGAATGGTGAAGCACGGCTTGGCTGTTTGCTTTCTAGCAAACCAGTTGCTGTCTGAGTGAAGAGGGTCACACTGAGCCTCCCGCTCTATGACTGAATTACGAACCAGGGGGTTGTCAGGATGGAGGAGGGAACTGGCTGTTGCATGTTAGTGGAGCTAGGTCGAGCTGATGGCCACCTGCTGGAGCTTGTTGAGCTAGCCAGGCTTTCCCGTGACCCAGTCCAAAACAGATCAGTACAGCTAGCTACTTGACCTGAGGTGGCTGATGACTAATCTTTTTGTTGTAGGCACCTGTCAGAAGGGGAAAAATAGCTCATTCTTCAAAGATTAGGTGATTTTTTTTTTATTATTTTCAGTCTAGCAAGAATTGGAAGGTATTGATAATTTCATGGCTTCTTCACATCAGTCTGCCTCTCCCAGATTTGGAGAAACATCAAGACATCAAGACTTTTGAGCACTTACACCTTTCTACTTTAGAGCTCTGACAATAGTTAAGGGCAGCTCCTCTGCTGCTTCCTTCACTTTCTTCTATATCTTTTATTCTCTTTCCCATAAATAAGAGAGTTTGTCTGGTGCCCGCGTTCTCCTGACTGGAGCCAGTGCTGGGATTGGAGAGCAGATGGCATACCATTATGCCAGATTTGGTGCTGAAATTGTTTTGACTGCTAGGAGGGAAGCTGTGCTGCAGAAGGTAAGAACTTCCTTGTATGAGGGAAGACATAAGAAATTTGGACTTTTACAAAAAAAACCCCAATAACAACAAATTAGTTGTCAGCATGATAAATTTTCCTTCAGAACTATTGTTGAGCAAAACCAGCTTGCTTAGTTTTGAAATTCTTTCCACTTACGTAGAAAGATGGAACATGCCAGTGACATGTTTTGAGCCTGATTTGCTGGCAGTGTCCTGTGCCATTCTTCTGTAACCGATATCCTGGATGGGCTACTTTGCGTTGCCATACACCAATGCCTGCTGCAATATCCCTGTTTTTTCTTACCAAAAGGCAGTAACACTGCACACTGGGGACATGCAACCCAGAAGGGAGCTTGGCCTGTACAGGAAGATGGATATACAATGCCTGAACTTTATAGTGCCTGAACATTTACAGGAGGAAATGGAATGAAGCTGTGTCAGGGGAAGTTCAGATTGGACATTAGGAAAAGGTTCTTCATTGAGACGGTGATCAGTCACTGGAACAGGCTCCCCAGGGAAATGGTCACGGCACCAAGTCTGTCAGAGGTCAAGGAGCATCTGGGTGATGCCCGTAGTCATATTGTTTAGTGTTAGGAAGTCCTGCAAGGAGCAGGGAGTTGGACTCAATGATCCTTATGGGTCCCTTCCAACTCGAGATACTGTATGATTCTATGAACTACAATTCCTGTGCAATATTGTGCAGCTTTTCAGAGACCAGACAGTTCTATTTGTAGCTGTTTTGTTAAAGACTCAAACCTTTTTGTAGGTGAGGTAATTTTTGACCAGCTTGAATAGATGGGACTCCTTTATCTGTAGTTTATAAACCGGGACAAGATTTAGAGAAGGTATCTCTTAAACTGTGGGGATAGGTGACTTGCAAGGAAAGTTCTTCGCTATGAAATGGCACAAAAGGAGAGTTGGGGACAGTGAGCATAAAGATAGTTCCTAATGCCTGGAAGGCATTGTTTCAGCAAATAGCTAAACTGCATATCATTACTGGGCACCTTCACATACTCAACATAGCAAAGGAACTATGAAAGATTAATACTGCTAGAGCCTTACCAGGTATTTTGGAATGAAAAGCAGCACTTAATGTAAAGCATAACCCTTATTCCAGAAGAGTTCTGCTGAAGACAACTCTCTTTTTTTGGGTGAATCTTGATCCTTTTCCAAGGTAGATTGAATCTGCATCCTGCTAAGAGTTACCTCTGTTTAACTGTCTGGTTAAACAAAGTCTGGATGCAAAATGAGCTCTCTGTAGGTCAGGTAGCAGTAGATGTAAAATTAAAGTTTCTCTTTGTCCAGGACTTACTCTCACTGACTGTCGTATGGGGAAAAAACACTGCCTTACAGTACCCTTATTTCTGTTCTTTCCCCCCCCACACTCCATATTAATTTTTGCACATGTGTTCTTTTTCAAGGTGATAGAGAAATGCCTGACACTCGGAGCAAAGAAAATATTTTATATACCTGCAGATATGTGTTCCCCTTCAGAGCCTGAAAGGGTGGTTCAGTTTGCTGTCCAAAAGCTGGGTAAGCAGAAGAAAAAATGAGATACTGAGGAAAGAGAACAAAATTTGCTTCTCACTCCAGTTTATATCATGTTCCATTCTTCAATAAAGGTTTAGCTTACACCTGACCTGGTCACGCTTCAGAGATTATAGTTCTCAACCTACATCATGCTTCATACTGGCATGCAAGTTTTATGCAACTGATAAGCATAAGCCTGATAGAAGAGATAAGCCTGATGACACAGTTCTTATGCTGGCTCCTATGGCCCTGCCGATCTTGGCTCCTCTCTGATAACCCTGGAGTTGAAAGGCGCAGGTTTCTGTAATTTGTTTGAGTTCAGGAGGCTGTGGAAGAAGAGGTATCTTTGACTTTTCTGATGTTCGCTGCTTGTCTGGTCAGAACCAGGTGAGCAGAGCAAGGAGAAGGGGTTCTAAATCTGATCTCAATTCCATTATTTGAGTGTCTTAATTACTTCATTATGCTCTTGGTTTTCCTGATGTGGGTGTCTTAAGAAACTGTGTGCAAGTGTGCTGTGATATGGATGACCTGCCAATCCAGTAGCCATCAATTAACACGTTTCTTTTAAACCTTCTGCTGTTTCTGCTGATGCTTTTGCACATATACATTCCCATACCAATCATAATTTTTTTGTTACAGATTTCTATACTTTTAACTTTGAAAATAGAGTGTATCACCAGAACTAAGTTCCAAGTCTGCATTACCCTGAAACATAATTTCAGAGAGCTGCTGTTGAAGAACAGCTTTCCTTCCAATTCTACCCTTGAGGAACAGGCACAGCCATTCCCTGATGGACATATTTCATTTATCTTCATGGTAAAGCACTTCCTAGCCTTCTAAGAGAGCAGCTGGTTGGTTCAGCTCTCCTGCTGGCATTTCTGAGTTCCTTGGTTACTAGTTGGGGGACGGCCCCTTCGACTGCTTTTTCCCCTGTCCACAGGGGGACTGGATTACCTGGTGTTGAACCACATTGGCATGACCTGTTTCCAGATGTGGGCTGGAAATGTGGAGTACACCCACTGGCTCATGCAGGTGAGGTTTCCCAGCAGGAGGAGCTCACGTGGAATTGGGTGAGTCTGCTTCTCTGGGGACAGCTTTGGGAAGCTCAAAGGCAAATTCATGTCTATGGCAATGATAGAGAACAAAGCTTTTATTTAATTTGTGTTTCAAGTCAAATTGGAGGTTTTGTTACTAGACAGATGTTTTGCTCAGTTGTTGTATATGTGTGCAGAGGAATGTCTGGGAAGAACTTCACTTCTCTCCTTCCTTCTGTCCTTCCTATCTCCCATTAGCCTGGACTCTTAGGGATTAATAGGTAGTTACAGGCAGTTGTGCAATAGATGTCTGGTTTAGGAAGGCTAATAAGTGAGGATCAAGCACTTCCTACTAATCTACTAAGCAAGCACACATCATTGCAGAACACAATAAGGTTCTCTGAAATTATGTTTGCCTTTTGAGTCTCTGCTCACAGATTCAGAGTTTTCCTATAGAATCACCTTGGTACCAGGCTTTGGGACCATGAAGATGAAGAGCTGTTTTCTTGATTCAGTCGTCTTAGGTCAGGTGGGTCATATTAGTTCTATTTCATGTTGGAAGGAGCCTGTTTGCTGGACAGTAGGGAACTTGGGATCACAGGTAAGAAATTTCTTAAAAGTTAGCGAGCAGTCAAGCTCAGAAGAGACGCTGAATGTTGTGCTTTGTTGTAGTCTGAGCTCAGTCAAGATGCCCCCTCCCTGGCAGTGTTCAAGGCCACGTTGGATGAGGCTTTGGGCGGCCTGGTCTAGTGGAGAGTGTCCCTGTCCATGGCAGGGGGCTTGGAACTAGATGATTTTTGAGGTCCTTTCCAACCCAAACCATTCTATGATTCTAAGAGAAACTTAAAAAGGGAGAAAATTGAGATACTACTGGTGTCCTTGTTGCTGGAAAGAGATTGCAGAGTAAAGAATGGCATATAGAGAAATCAGGAACAGCTACAAGAAATGTAAATGTTAAAGCCCAGGAATAGCCTTTGCTCTGACTCTTCTCCGTTGCTTTTTCTGGAATCTGAAAGTCTCATGGATGCAATGTTTGTCCCCATCCTCACAGAGATGAATCTTTTCGCTTGATGTTTAAAAAATCAAATCCAACATGCTCCTTTCCATTTCTGACCACTCTGTTGGCTTTCTGGCTCATGCTGACCTTCCCTCCAAAACCTCTTGCTTCTTCTATGTCCACTTACATCATTCCAGGTGAATTTCTTCAGTTATGTGGCACTCGCAACAGCAGCTCTTCCCACGCTGGAGAAGAATAAAGGCTCTCTGGTGATTGTTTCTTCCCTCACAGGTTAGTGTCTTTAACTGTCGTAAGTGCTGGCCTTATGGACAATGGTTCATATTTCATCATATTTCTCTGTGCCCTTCAACCCCTCAACACATTTTCAAGCTGTGTGTTTTATAGTAGCAAGCAGGATGGTGGCTGGCTGGCCTTATTTTTCTCTGGAAGCACTTCTCTGTGTTGCACCATTTTGCATTCTCTTGGAACCTTGGTCTTTGCTCACCATGTGCCCAGATCTGCTTGTTTGGCTCCTGTCCCTCACAGCCAGGCTCATCTCTCTGGCATTTCTGACACAGCATTAAGACCATCCTGCCACTCTAAGGCCTTCTGGCTTTGTCCCACCCAAACAGCAGGCTACTGAGTAGCTGTACCTACTGTACAGGATGGAAAGGCAGGAGAAAGTCTTCAGTGTGTGCTCAAGGGAGCTGCATCACCATCTCAAGTTCAGCCTATGGCTCATCCTTGCCTTGTGATGTAACATGCTTTGGTGTCAGGGAAATGTTATGGCCAGATGCACCAGCGTGTGACCCAGTCCATATGTTTGCATGTGATGGGGAGGGGATGGCTGCAGGTAGACCAGCATGTGACCTGGTTACTGTGTAAGTTAAAAAAAATTTCCTCCCCTTATCCACATATGTGGTGGCTCTTGTGCTGGGATCTGGTCACACAAAGTGGTAGAATTTTCTAAGTGCCTGTGTGTGACTAGAAATAGAGGGACGCTCACCTGAACAGAACATGAGTTGATACAGGATGGCAAAGCCTCTGTCTTTGCCCAGATTCCCTCTCCATGGCACCATCCTTCTTACAGACACTTTCCTGGTGGTTTCCATTCTCTCCTTTTCCTTTCCAGGGAAAATACCCACTCCCTTCACCACTTCTTATTCTGCCACCAAGTTTGCACTGGATGGATTCTTCAGCTCACTGCGCCATGAACTCATCATGCAGAAGAGAAATGTCTCTATCACACTGTGCATCCTGGGACTGATAGATACTGATACAGCATTAGAGAATACCAGGTATGTATTTGGAGGACGATGTAGGAGTCTGGGAGGGAGTGTGTTTGCAGGAACATGTCTCTTCTTGAAAGCATGCAAACAATGCACCACAACTGTGTTTAAGATGGTGTGTGTATCTGTTTGAATGTGCAAGAAAACTACTGGGAAGAGTGCATCTGCTTGGGTACATCATGGGGTTTCTGCATGTCCACCTCAGCATGGACCATGAGCATGCAGAACCCTGTGGCAGTCAGTCTGCACAGTTAAAAATCACACCAAAGATTGACTGGCTTTGAGTGATCCTCTGACTCTTTCCTTCCAGGGGCAAAGTGCACCTAACTGCTTCTCCTGCTCCTGAAGCTGCACTTGCCATCATCCAGGGGAGTGCCACGCGGGTGCAGGAGGTTTTCTACCCATGGTGGCTGCAGCACATATGCTGCCTCTGGGTTTTGTCCCCCAGTGACCGGGACCAGGTTTTACAGAGTTACTATAACTACAGCAGTCCTTAAGGGATGCCCGGTGTCAGTCTACCCTCTCCCATTCTACACCCCTTCTAATCACATTCTCCCAGTCCCACTAAGCATCCCATTCAACCACTGGAGTCAAGCAGGAGCAGGGCAGCAAAGTAACCTTAGCTCTTAACATTCTTCTTGGCCTCCCTCTCATCCTGCTTCAGCAGCGTTTCTTGTATTTCTACCCGTCAGTCAGAGATCTTTCCCACTGTTCATTCTGTCTTAGCCCTCCACCCATCTCCCCTCCTTCAGCCTCGCCTGTCTGCTTTTACTGCCTCCAGTCTTCTCTCAGCTCCAGCTTTAACCTCTGTCCGTACAGGATGTTCTGGAACGTCTGTACGTTCCTGGGGCATCCTGCTCCACTGCTTCGTTGTTTTGTGAATTCTGTGAACCTTGCTTCCTATAAATAGAATTTCAATCTCTATTTTTAATTAAACTATTTTTTTAATGTGTTAGTGTAACTTCCTTCTAACTTCCTTCTTCTGTGAAGGAAGGTTGGTGACCTGGCTTCTGTGAGCACAGGCCTGTTGGTAATATCTGCTGACTGCACGGGACCTGTTAAATCAGCTCTTCCTTGCTGTAAATGCCAAGATGGGTTGGCGATTGCTGCACTGAACAGGAGGGAGAACACAGAGGGAATTCTTCCCTAACACGTTATTCCTATGGATATGTCATTGCTTTTAAGTTCTAGCAGCTAAGAAAAAGCAGTCTCTGCTTGAATCCTGGGCTGGGGATGGATAAAAGATCCTATGCGGGCTCCTTGGTGTCTGAGGGGATGGTTATTTTGTGTGTTGTTCCCATCCGCAGTGGATAAATCCTGAAGAAAGTTGAAGGAGCTTTGAAAGCTGAACATTTTGTAGAAACTGGTTAACAGGTTTGGAATTTATTCGAACAGCCAGGTATTGCTTAAAAGACAGGCTTGACTAGGGAATATAGAACTAAAATGGAGTGTGCAGAGCCTTGCCAATCGCAGTCTTTCTTCAAGCATAGCTGGTCTTCTCCAAGGAGAGAAAAAAAGCAGGTTAAGGGTACGTTCTAACTGGTGAGAGGCAGCTTCCTGGGAAAGGGTCACTGCATGTTCCCCGCCTCCTTCTTTGCTCAGTTGACAGCTAGGTACTAGACTAAGTGCACTCTTGTTCTAAGCTAAATATAAAAACTTGTCTACCTGCAAGAGATGTCACTGCAGCTTGAGTTATTCTTTTTACTGGGAATGGTGTGTGGCACTTTCAGTTGCAAGTACATTTATTTATAAGAACAGGCACCAGCTGAGTGTTTTCCTTCCTCTCTCCTTGCCATTGACTGGATTTTGATAGGACAAAGCTTTCTACGAAGCTGTGTGGAAATAAGAACTCACCCCAATCCACAAACTCTGGAGTTTGAACTTGCCCCTTCTAAAACACACACCTGCTTGCTTCTCATGACAGCTTGTAGTATACCCCTTGCTCAGTCACTGCAGAATTGTGTGTGTTTGTGCAGGGGCAAGGAGGCATCAAAAATTGAGGTAGCCCTACATTTCATTCATTCCAGCACCATTAAATAGGGATTTCAAAGCAGAAGAAAGTCCCAGGGACTACTGCTTTTATAGAAGGCAGGGGCTGAACCAGAGGCATGGCAAATAGTTGGTTCTCTACCAACACAAGCATGTTCCTCACCTTCAGGGCAGAGATGAGGAGTCTGTGGATTTGCTTTCCCTTTTCCTGGTTCTATGCATAGCACCAGATGGGCTGGCCTCTGGCTCAAGATTGATTTCCATCAAGGTGCTGTTGAGAGAACCAATTCTGGTCTCTCAGGTGTGAGCAGAGTACACAGGAGTTCTTAAAAGATGTCTGGGATCTGCACACAAGAGCTGTAACTGGTTTGTGTTTAGCTCTGCTGGAGCTTGGCTGCTGAACTCATTTGTTGCAATTGGGCTAATACAAGAAATTTGCATTTTGGGGACCATATGCTGAAGACTGGAATAAAAATCCACAGACAGCCGCCTTAGAGACACAGAGGCACTGTGTGGTGTTGAGAGGAAGATAGGGTTGTAGTCTGTAGAACTCAGGCTCTGTCATCCATCCCCGTGAAATGCTTTTTAACTTGACTGCCCAGAGGATTTGCTGAATGGAAACAGACTTTCCTCGCCTCAGGCCTGTGGTGCGTATCTTCAAGTGTAAGCATTATCTAAAAGCAGGTGCAACTAAGACGTGAAGTAAAACCTCAATTACTTAGCAAGTAAAACTTTTATTAAATAAATTTAAGATTTTTTTTGACCAGAGTGAGGAATTTGACATTGACGAAGCTTGTATCACACCTGTAACATCGTACAGTCACATCAGTAACTGTGATGGAAGCAACTGTAAATGCTTGTTTTAAACCAGCTTGACCTAGAATTTCCAAAGTCCTTTTTTTCCCATTTTGCATTTGTTGGTCTTTTTTTTTTTGTTTGTTTTGTTCAAAATTAGATTAAGTTTAAACTTCATGAAATTACTTGTAGCAGAAATAAAGTACATTATACAAATCACGTACATAATAGATGTTAAGTATAAAAATGGTATTTACAATAAGTAAACATGGACTATAGAAACACACAGACTCACACAGCTTCATCCATCTCTCATAAACTCTTAGCATCAGATACAGAAAGGTGGTTGAGGAGATGTGAAGCTGAACTGTGCTACAAACAGCTGAACAAAGGGAAACGGGAGGAGGAGAATTGGCTGAGGTTCTCTTAAGTCCCCATATCTCACTTCAGTATCAATTGCATCAGCCTTTCTCCACCAACCCTCTGCTCATGTTTGAACACAGAGACAGACAGACACACACACACACACACACAGAGGTTCTTGTCAGTTCTTATCAAACTCTGGAATATTGAAACTAATCATTCAGAAGGTTTGTGGGGTTGGTTGGTTTGTTTTATTTTTCTTTCCTTATTTTGGTAGAAAAAGAGACAGTTTCAAGTTGTTAAAGGGATATGCCTTGTCAGTATGACACCCCTCCACCCCCAAGGGGATCTTTGTTAAATCCAGTTCTGAACTATGTTCTGTGCTTAAGTATATGTGTATATAGCAGTATCTATATATGCTGCATAATGTATAATCTGTCCACTGGAGGGGGTGGTGGGGAAAACAACAGAATGGCAACCCTCTTTCATCATACTATCCTTGTGTCTGCTTGGCAAAGCTTTGCAGAGGGTGTAAGAGGTGAGTCCTCTTGCTAAATTCAGATCAAGAAAATGTCCCATTTCATCTGGGAATTGGAACTGCCTGCTAACCAGCGTTAGGTTACTTCCGACACGGGGAGGCAGTGTGTAGCCCCTGGGAGGCTTCCATCACTTTGTTTTGGAGATGGCATCTGCTCACGCTCCCTCATCTTCTCTTGCCTTGATCAAGAATATGCTCCATTACCGTGGAGAGCTATGAAACACAAATCTGTGCCACGTGTGGGGAGGCAGTACAGTTCCTGTAGGTAAAGGGACTGGTTTCCTGTGCTTTCAGCCTAATCGAGGAATGCTCAGGATAGGCTTTGGCACCAAATTCCAGGAGCTTTGTCTGCAGAAGCCCTTGGAAAGGTAAGACTGAGAGCTCTTGAGATCCTTTACCAGGCTGGTGCTAAGGTCGGTGGACGAGTGACTCGAGCTGAGCAGCTGGCTGTGCCCTAACCCCGGAGGTATGTAGTTCTCTTTCTCCTTGCTAATGTTGAGCAGAGAGATGCGCCGTCTCTCTCTCGCTCTCTGTCCATCCAGTCATCCTCACAAAATGTTCAGGCCTATCTGCAGTGCTTGCTGAGAAGACACTGTTGCAAAGGTAAACCCTTAACTTCCAATCCCTCTTGCAAGGAGTCAGTCTCTGAATGGAAAAGTTTGGTCCTGTGAGCCACTTTAAAAAAAAATAGAGACTGTATATATATATATATATTTATATTTATCTATGAAAGGGCCAGGAGATGGGGCAGGAGAGACAGGACGAAGCTAAGTTTCCATACATCACTGCAGTAACCTAGAGACACACCAGTGGGTTTTCTTGGTCCATGTACTCCAGGCATACCCCAAGAGGAAGAGCTTCAGGTCCTCAGGGGCTGCTGGTTTTCTGGTCCCTTTGCTATGCACCACATTAGCAGCAAATATGCGAGTCCATCGTGGCAAGAATCTTCCTGCTGGGCAGATACTGAGCCTTCTCTTTAATTGCATGTTTTGGGTAGGAGGGCAGGAGGAGGATGGGGTGGGTAGGTGGGGAGCAAAGGAAGGAAAGGGGTGGTGTCAAAAGAGTTGATAAATGTACTGGCCTCTCTGTAAATCAACCTGAAGCAGAAATTCTTCCTCTGGACTTTCCCTTCACCTGAATAGAAAGGGAGGAGGGAGGGAATTGGGAGATTAGGAGGACATCTATGCAAACCTCAGGCTTTGAGTTGCTGTTGCTTAAACATGGAGGAAGATGACCCCAATTAGAAGGGACCAAGATCAGCCCTCCCTCGATCCCAGTCTGTTGGCTGGTAGGAGCTAGCTCTTTGACAGCCAGCTCTCAGGTCAGGCAGCTCTTCTGTGACCCTTCTTCAGGGTCTCACCTTTGCTCTGCTTTTCTGTGATCCTCATGAATCATGGGATTGTCCCTTCTTACCCTGGAAAGCATTCTCTGCAGACTAATTTCAGGGTACATGTAACAACTGAAAACAAAACTATTGGGGTTTAAAACTTTTTAGGAAGATGAACACTTTTTGGGAGTGGTCAGAAAGTAGACTGAAACTTTGCTTAGATCACAGGCAGGTGATTTGAACCCATCTGCCTGTCAGGGCCCTGAGTGCACTAACAGCCTTAATGGCCTTGACCAGCCTCACCTGCAGCCTCTGTCCACACTCTCTGCCCATGGGCTCAGGAGTCGCGTTACAGCTCAGGCCCATGCCTTCGGTCCTTGTCTGATCTACATCATGGAAGTGCAAGTCTCCACCTGTCCACAGATCTTGTTATCTGGACTCCAACCCTTGGATTGTCTTCCCATCTTGATGTCAGATCTGTTTATTATTCTCATTATAGACCTGCCTGGCAATCACTGGACTATGACCCTGTTTACCTTCACCAGACCTGATCCTGATCTTGCCCTGTGGATTGACTCTGGCTTGGCCTTGGGCCTGCCTCATTGCCACAAACTTGCCTGATACAATCCAGACTCTTGGTTGAGCCTGGCCATCATCTCCAGGCCTGCCTTGGTTGCCTGGCCCAGGTGCTGGGCTGGGCCCTGGCAGGTGAGGCCTCTGCCCTGCTAGCTGTGTTACTGCATTCAGCTCCTGGCTTCCCACCCCGCAGGGAGCAGCCAGACCTTGCTGCCCCCTGACACTGGCCAGCACTGCATGGGAACTGTGCTGTGACGGTGCCAGCTTTACCTGTGCTGCAGAAGTGACTCCTGCTTGCTCACTGCTGTCAGTAGGGGTGGTTAGCATCCTTGGGTCGTTTTAACTGGACCTTCAAACGTTTCATGCCAATCTGGAACCCATTCATGGCCTGGATAGCAGTCTGTGCACTGGATGGGTTGTCAAAGCTTACAAAACCTAAAGGACAGGACACAGGCATGGATAATAACGGCACTGTTGGTGCCATGCCCAATGCATGAGTGGCCTCGTTACCCATCTTGCTTCCCTTGCCTGCTGGCATAAGCACTCACCAAAACACTTGCTCTGGTTGGTGGCACGATCCATGAACACCTTGGAGGAAATGATATTTCCAAAGGGCAGGAACATCTGCATCAACTCGTTGTCTCCAAACTCCTGAGGGAGATGGTAGATGAAGAGATTGCAGCCTTCTGGACCTGCAGGCATGGGGGCAATGGGGAAGGGACAAAACAGAGAGGCCCCAGAGGGAAGGGAAAGAGAAAGGGGCTCAACTCAGAGCACAGCACGGGAGGAGAACCCCAGCACTGCCTCCTTCTGTCTTGACCTTCCCTTGCTTGTCTCGGTCACTGGTCCACGAAGGGTTCTGAGGGCTCTCTAAGAGCAGCTGGGAGGCAATATGCAGAGCCAGAGTTTCTGGAGAATAGATTCATAGCTTGCCCAGCTCCCATGTGGGGTGCTGGACACAACAACTCTGTGAGTGTCAGGGTGCCATTATGCTGGAAGGAAATTAGCTGGGTGACAGCTTCTTGTTCATAGCTCTCCTACTCCTAGGAGAGCAGCAGACACTGCTATGCGAAAGCTGCTGCTCTAGTGTTGCCTGCCCACAGCTATGTAGTGGTTGCCTTCAGCCTATAAGCCACAGCCCCAACTGGAAATCTCCTGGATTGTCACACACCCGATTTAAGGGCTGACCTGGTCCTGCCCACTCCTTCACTTGGTCCCTGTGAGCCTGATGAGCACAAAGAGCTGTTCCCTCGCTGACACCTGCTGTACGAAGCAGGAGCAGACAAAGAATGCCTTTGCCTCCAAATTCTGTCCAAATCAGTTTTGAAATAAGCTGGAAAAAAAAAAAATCATGAGGCTGGGAAGGCTGAAGAGAGAGGACAGTGCATTGGAGAGGCTGGTTTGACTGGTATCAAGTGTGGTTCTAGCATCAGTAAAGATGGGGCGGAAGTGCTCTTTTTTCCCCTGCCTGCATAGGCAAAAAGTGCTGACTCTACATCCTTGGTGTTCTAGTGCTTGCTGTCCCCTTTGTACTTGGCAGCATCTGGCCAGGGATGAGCTCAGAAAGTTTGCATGACAAGCATCCTCTGACCCCTTCCAGTCCACCGACTGCAGCAACATCGTTGGTTCTGTAACCCAGCTCCAATATTAAAGGTTACAGTGGACAAAGATCAGTGCTATCTCCTCTCCATTGGTTCTGTGGTGCAGAAGACAAGCTACACAAATTCCACCGCACTGCCCGCCCCCCCCCCCACCGCACACACACATTCCCACTCTGATCCTCACCTTCTCGTTGCTGCTGCTGCAGGATGGGAGGTGGCTGAGGGATGCTCTGAGCAATGGGGGTGATGGTGGTGGTTGGATACACAGCTGTATTCCAAGGAGACAGAACAAACTGGTTACCTGAGGATCTGGCCAGCCACACAAGGGCCTGAGGGAGACAAGGGAAGCTGGTACCTGCATACTGCTGAACTCCTGTGAAGGCTGGGTGCAAAGTCTCTGCTACTGAAGGGCTCTGGGCTGCAGAGAACAGCATAATCAGAAGCACAGCAAAGGGACTCATTCATGTGTCCTCTCTGTCTCTCTCTCTCTCCCCCATCCCCCTGCCAAGTGAGTCTCAGTGCCTGGCTGGTAGGGAGCTAGAAAAAGTGTTCTGTGTGGGGAATCCAGAAAAGAGGAGCTAACTGCAGTTCCTGAGGTCTCTGGATGTTGGGTTGGTTGGTTTTGGGTTTTTTTCCTGCTCTCTGTACCTGAGTATGGCACAAGGCCATTGGTGTAGACTGTTTCCAAGGTTGGATGCCCATTTGGGAATGGCACCACTCCAGTGAATCCATTTGAAATGGGTGTCACCAGTCCCGGCATGGCTGCTGTTCCCAGGAGAGGCGGTGAATGTAGCCCTACAGAGCAAGAAGAGAGAACATCCTGTGAGAGTCAAGGTCCTGCAAAGCCCACTCTCCCTCCTTCCACCCGCCTGGCAAGACTGCTGCGTGTGAAGCTATCACCTCTTCTAGTTGGCACGCGGAGGTGACAGACTAGTGCTGGAGCCTTCACAAAATTAGAGACAGCACTAGTGAGAAAAGTGTGAGCAGCACTGCTAGTCCTGGCTGCTGTCAGAGCTTTGGGATATAACATTTTTAATCCAGGTTTGTACAGCACCTAGCATGATACAGCTCTGTTCTCGACAGATGTTCAAACCCAATATGCATTATTGCTGCTATTATTACTGTGGGATGATGATAATGAATAATAGCACTGTTAGAGTCAGGTGCAGTTCTGGGAGCCTGGTCCTTCTTTACTGTATCAAAAACTGCAGCAGAGAACAACAGCAGTAGGCCAAGAGAACGCATGTTGAACGTGTGAGGGCGACGGAGGTTGCACAAATTCATGCAGAACTAGGGACTGCTGTGCTCAGAGGATGCATTGTTAGAAAAGAGTGGCCCAATCCAGATGCAGAGCCCGGAGGGATGTGGGAACTGTTTTACCTGTTTGAGTACTGTGCTGGGTACTGGGGCAGGAGGTTCATTGCTAGGGAAGGCCTTGCTGCATCCTGGCCCGCACCAGGCCCTCACCTGACGTTGGTGCGATAGGAGCGGCTGGCAGGCCGTTGAGACTGACGGCACCAATCTGTTGGATGTGGCATGGGGAGAAGGCGATGCCGGGGCTCAGGTAGCTGCCGTGGGAGGTGGAGAGAACCGTCGTCTGCTGCTGCATCAGCTGCAAAGCAGGACCGTGCAGTCAGGGCCCCACGGTGCCCAGGGGTCTCGCTCCCCTCAGAGCCACGTACGGCTCGGGGGCTCACCCCTCCCGCCATCACGGCCCCACCGCAGCCGCGGGCGGAGCTCGGGGAGGCTGCGCAGGCCAGCTCGGCCCCCGCCCGGCCTCCGCCTTCCCCCGCCGTTTGCCTGTGGCCGGGAACTGGCCGAAGCTGCGGCCTCGCCATCTCCCCCAGCCGCCACTGGGGGTCGCCGGCCCCCCGCCGCCCGCCCCGGAGCTTCCCGCGACTCGGCGGGACCTGCCGGGGCGGGCGGCAGCGTCACCGTCGTCTGAAGACCCGGCTGACGGTCTCCGTGCCCGGAGCTCCCTGCGGCCACGTACTCACGCAGGGGCTGCCCCTGCCGAGGCGGGTCGGCAGCCCGGGCCAGGCCACGCGTGGAAGCCCGCGAGTGTTTCCCGCGCTGGCAGGGAACGCGGCTGGGCGGGCATCCCCCGCAAAGCCAGGGCCGTAGCGGGGCAGCTCTCCACCCACCCTCACCCTCTCCGCATGCCAGCAGCCTTGAGGGGTCTTCGCTCACTCAGCTACGCGCCGAGCCATCGGGATGGGCCCTTGCTGCTCCGAGAGCTCCTGCAGTGGGGAAGGGGGCAGGGAAAGCAGTGTGCTCCCGCAGCACCCTCTCACCACAGGCCCTACCACTGTCTGTCAGGCACAGCAACGACATTTCCTGCCAGCCACAGCCCCTTCTCTGAGCACTGCCGCTTCTCCCGGGACAGGCCCAGGTATTAATGCAGCTTTGCCTTGAGGAATGGGGTCCAAATCGGTCTCCTTTTGCCCAGCCCTCAACAATGCTGCTGGGAGACAAGCAGAGCTCATTATGGTACATGCACCCTGCTGTACAACCAGGTGTCCGTCCAGGCCCAGCTCTTACGGCATGCTTCGCCGTCTGAGGTCTGCCCCATGATCCACTGAGCTCTGTCTTTCCTCTGGCAGCGGCCTGCACCCTGGGGATGGCAGCTCCTCGTGGCCCCGTAACACACCTGACTAGGCAGAGATGCACAATGCAAAAAGAAAGGGAGGGAGGGAAGAAGGGAAGGTGGGTGAAACAAACACGAGGTTGGGAGGAGGGTTAGGAGGAAGAAGAAAAAAATCCTTCTGGTCCTATTTGACCATCGGTGCTCTGGAGCATAAGATTAAATCAGACTGCGCACAGAGTGCAGTGGCAACAAACGCTTAGATCTGGATGCAAAATTATCTGGCCCCTTTATAAGGGCTGTCTCCTCCATCAAGCAAGGAGAGCAGGGGAGGCACAGGCACGGCTCTCTGGAAACTACAATTCCCCAAGATGAGCTGGGGGTTGGTACATGGCAAAACCCAAGAAAAACACAAATCTTACATTAACTACAACCGTATCCCACTGTCTGCTCTACAACATAAATACACACCACTCGGGTAACCTGCCTCATCCACAAATGGCTGAGTGAGTAAGCCAGTTTGTCCCGGGTCTCAGCTGGAGAATCTGGTAACTGTGAAAAGTTCATAGCTAGCTAAACCTCTCTTAAGTTCCTCCACACAGAAGCTGATTATTGCTGCTGTGTAAAAAGAAGAGGAATTACCTCATTTTGTGGCACTGCTGTCTCTATAAGCTGGCACAGGCAAAGCAGCTGGGGTGGAACTGACTCCGCAGGGTGGTGCTGGGATAGGGGCGGAGGTGGGACACCCAGGCACCCCGCAGAGCAGGGTCTCTGCAGGCAGGCAAGACTGACTGACAGCAAAGGGGTTCACTGCCGCTTGACTCCAGAAAGCAAGTGCCCTGAAATCATCTCATCTATTCGCCACCACATTGTCTTTGGAGTCATTCCCCCGAAGCAGGACTCACTCACGTTACTGGGAACCACTCACCCCGAGCCAGGATTACAGCAAAATGCAGCCTTCTGAGAGCACGAACCTCTGCTAAGGAAAGCGTCCCTGTGGCAAGCAGTCTGCACATATTCCTAGTCCTATCTTCACACTGTCCCCATTTAAGAATGCAGGAACCAATGCATTTCTTATTTACTTGATGAATATTGATTTTCTTTTTTCTCATTAAGGTCTGTTCTGTGCCAGGCTCTGGCTGGAACAAGACCTGCATCCGACTGCACATGCACCAGACTAGCATTCTGAAATTGTTTTCATTACTTAAATAAAATTACCATAATATCCATAAGAGCAGAAAGAAAAGGTGTGTGTGAACAAACTGTTTTGTGTTTAGAACTGATTTATGAAATACAAGCCATAGTCAAGCATTATAAGCAGTTAGTAAATTGCACTGGCTGATTTTTTAAGACTTCAGGTCTCTCTTGTATTGATAGATGATTTTTTTTTCAGCTCCCAATCAGTTCCCTGATTCCACCTAAACTAATCGCTGAATTCAACTTGAATAAATTGAAATGAAGGAAATATTCATTTTTCACTTGCAGAAGAGGCACCTGGGATGTAAATCTGGTTTAAGCACTGAAATAAACTGCTTCCAGATGCTTAAGCCAGTCGTATTTCCCAGAGAAGTATGAGAATTTTTCTTACAAACTGTATCAGCTAACATGTACTGTTTGACTATTTTAATATCTTATTTGGTATATTTGAATAGATCATAATAACTTTAGACCTAACAGAGCTTGTGATTATTTCACGTTTAATTTGAAATAGTTCTTTAAAGAAAAATGCAATTAATATAAATTTAAAACATCCAACTGAAAAAAAAAAAAAACAAACCACAAAACCCAACAAAAACCCCCAAACAACCCAGACTGCAAACTTGTTCCTAGGCTGGGGACTCTGGGGGACTGCTTTGGCTTTATGAGGCAGCAAATTCCATAGGGACAGGGAGAAAGTTGTTGGCGTATTAAATTGTGACAATGCCTATTATGCACCAGTTCACCCCAACAGCACTCACTCCTCTCAGTCCAATTCAACCACACACTATGGAGACAGGCTGAGAGAGTTGGGGTTGTTCAGCCTGGAGAAGAGAAGGCTGCGGGGAGACCTTAGAGCCCCTTCCAGTCCCTAAAGGGGCTACAGAGGGACTGGTGACAAGGGCAGGGAGTGACAGGACAAGGGGGAATGGCTTTAAACTGAAAGGGTACATTTAGCTTAGATATTATGAAGAAGTTCTTTACTGTGAGGGTGGTGAGGCACTGGCACAGGCTGTCCAGAGAAGTTGTGGATGCCTCATCCCTGGCAGTGTTCAAGGCCAGGTTGGATGGGGCTTTGGGCAACCTGGGCTAGGGGAGGGTGTCCCTGCCCATGGCAGGGGGTGGGAACTGGATGATCTTTAAGTTCCCTTCCAACCCAAACCATTCTATGATTCTATGATAATTGTTAGCTGCATCTCCTGGGCCTGTGTGTAACCTTGAGTGCCGCATCAACTGCTCCAAGTCCTGCACCATGCAAGCATGAACTATGTTGGAGTTCCCTTGCGCTTACCAGAGGTTCCAGCTCCCCAGAGCTGCCCACGGCAGGACATTTGGAGGTGCTGTAAGGAGATACAGCAAGGAAATCCCTCCTTTCTGTCCCCACTTCCAGAGATATTAGATGGCATTTCAAAGGGTTGATGATACCCTTTCCCTCTGATGAGGACACTGTATGCATATGAGAACTGGCTAGGACCTCTCCTCTGGGAGAAGGGAGACCAAAGACTGGGATGACACAAGAGAAGAAACAATCAGGTGTGAGGTCAGTGCCTCACAAAGAAGGAGAGAGAATCAAAATCAGTGGAAAGGAAAAGGAGGAAAAAAACTGAAAGAGTCAAAGACAGGCTGAGTCCTGAGTCAAGGGGAAAGCCAAAATAAAGTCACAGAGCAGGAAGGACAGTGAAGAATCATAGACAAAGCAACAAATTTACAGACACAACTGAGGAATAAGAAGATGCAGATACGCAAGGAGCACAGCCTAGGCCTGACTGGTTTCTTGTCATCACAGGAGTTTCTGAAGATTGGAGGGAAGTTAAAGACCAAGTCTAGAAGGTCCCACTGCTCTCCTTCCTTACACATCCTGGACCATAAGCTAATAAAATACTTTCTGCCATCATAACCTCACTGTGTGGTCCATTCCTGCCTCCTTCACCATCATATCATGCCCAAGTTAGCGCCATCTCCATGGCAGCAGAAGATATACCAGAATGATCATCTCATAGCTGACCCACAGCTGAGCTAACCTATAACCTTAGACATCAGGTATAGCTGTCTTGTGGATTACAGGGCTGGATTGGTCTTGGCAAGAGATACTGCTGTCTGTTCAGAAAGGGTTGTCCCCTCTAAACCATTCTTCTGCTGGAAGCGTTGGTGCTTGGAATGGTATAGCTATTCTCAGCCTCATTAAACAAGAAGAACCAAATAAGCTGTATTGGACAAATTCTACATTTGGTTCCAAAATTCCCCAACAGTATGGAGTCTCATATGTATTGCCTCTTTTCTTTTGCTGCTCCATGCTCTTGCCACACACTTAATTAGCCGTTTCAGGGGATTGTTTGAGAGGACACAGCCAACAACTGAGAAGCAGTTTCTTCTCTGTCATGTGGATGCAAAGGAGACACACCAAGTAGCCACTGAAGCCAGAGGTGAAAGAGGTGTCAATATATAGGAGAACAGGCTTATTTCCACACCTTCGCCCCCCCAATCCCTGGAAAATTACTTTCAGTAACAGTATCTGCTTTTGAGTTAGTTCTTTGACAGAAGCATCTCTCATCCCTTGAGCAATTTCTAAGCCTCCTTCCATGGGCTTTATACTTAGTAGCAGAGACCCAAATGTGACAGACACCAAGACGACCCAAAAGATGCTCCACCACAGCTGATCGGGGATGTGTTGAGTTTGGGACCTACCTCAAATATCAGTGGCAATCACCACCATCACTGCAAGGCAATGAGGTTCTCTCACTAAGATCCAAAGCACAGCCAGTCTTGCCAGAGGACGCCAGACTGCCGAAACACCTCTGACCCTCTGCTACCTGCTGCTCCCTCTCCAGCATCCTGCAAACCCCACAGTCACACTAGCGAAAAGAGAAAACCCTGGAAGCAGGACAGCATTGGGGGGATTAGGGCTCTCCTGAGAACTTCAGCAGAGAAATAAACACATGAAGCTGGGCTCAGAGCTCTCATGGTACTCCAAAAACAGAGAGGAGAGAGACACATTTGTCCACAGATCCAGAGGAAGAGTTCACAAGTTGACAGACTGCCATGTCTGGCAGACATCACCCAGGAATCATGGCTCTGAGCTGTCCTCAAAACAAGACAGAAAGACACTGGGTCATGCTTGACCTGTTCCCAGACACCTCCGCCAGTCTACACCACATCAGAGAAATCCAGACTCACTTTGAGAAGGTCCCAGCTCTCCCCTGTCACCCCTTCCAGGACAGAAATGCACAAAGACTATGCTGCTGACTGGATAAACTGAAGCCAGGAACAACTCCCAGGTGCCGGGAAGCTTTCACACATTTGTTAGAGAGCCGTTTGTGGTCTCCCAGCCCAGGTATGGTGTTGCCCCATAGCCAGGAGGGCAGCCTTTCCCCCCACACACACACGCGTGATACTCACAGCCTGCGCATAGGCGCTGTATGGGCTGAACGGCAAGGTGAGAGATGGAGTGAATATCCCCAGCTGCCCCACCATTTGCTGCATACGACGGAGGGTCCTCTCCTTATCTGTGTCAGCAAACTTCACCACTAGACTGGAGGAGGCGCCCTAGGCACAGAGAGAGGAGACAGAGAGAGGAGGCAGGGGAGAAGAGCCGTGGGACAGCCAGAGAGTCAGCAGTCAGGCAAGGTGGGGCAGAGCAGGCAGCAGAGAGGAGTGGGAAGAGGAGCAGAAGAGCAAATATTGGCGTGAAAGTGCTTGGGACCTGCCTGGAACCTAGGCTGTGCCCTTCCCCATCCATCCATCCATCCAACCCTTCCCTCTCCTGCCCTTCCCCTCGCACCCTGGGCCTTGCACAGCTGCACAAGTGGGTGCACACATCCCTGGCTGCATTCACCAGGCGATGGTGCAGCCAGGAACACCCAGGACATTGTCAGCCACAAGCACCCTCTTTCCACCATCATGAGCTTGGCTGGATAGGCAGAGCAGTTCCTGGCAGGTGGAAATACCCCTGCTGCAGCAGTGCACTGTCCTGCCCGCAAGGTGCCCCAATCCAGGTTACAGATGGTGAGAGACGAGATCACAACTGCAGCTCCTCAAGAAGGCACAGCTGCAGCTACACGACCCCACACAATGCACAAAACATTCCCATCCACACCCAGCCTGCCCCAGAGGCCTCCTCTACTGCCTGAATAAGAGAAGGTGGGGAGTGTGCTCAGACACTGGAGTCCTGACTGTTCACGTTGCTAATTGTTAGCGTGCACCCTGCTCACTGCTCTCGGTAGCTGCCTCTAAGACAAATTCATGGCCTGGTTCTTGGCTCTCTTTTATTTAACCTTTATAGCTGTAAGTGCCGTCACTACCAGTCTAGACAGACATACATAGATACACACACACCAGCCCAGGAGACAGGATGGTTTCCAAAGACAGGAGCACAGATGTGTGTGTGCATGCACAGACACCCCACACACACCACACACCCCCCTGCGCGCGCGCGCACACACCCCCACACACACACCCCCCGAACCACACCAGCTGGAAACTGCAGTTGAACCTGTCGTGGTTTTGGACAGTGAGGGGAAGTCCCTTCAACAGGGTGATGGGAAGACAATTAGGCAGAGGGTAGGTACCCTGGCCTTATACTCACGGGCATTGTCTGGCTGCCATGGAGTGCGTGGATTGCTGCCTGAGCCTCTGTGTGAGATGAGAACTTTACAAAAGCACAGCCTGGAAAGGGACAGAAAGAGCACAGGAGATTGCAGTGACAGGACTGCTGTGAAAGTGCCCCTTCCATCATCGCACAAGAGACAATATCTGGATCTCAGGAGGGGCAAAAGGAAAGCCAACCCAAGAAAGCAGGGAACAAAAAGGATGATTCACCCCAAGTTCTCTCTCCTGGAAAAACAAGAAGGGTCTCAAACTGTTACTTCAATGATACACTCTAGGTGATGTCACCATCTCCACCCTTGCCCCTGATTACCTCTTCCCCAAATTCTCTGTGCACTCCTAATTGTGGGTACAAACATTTCAAATTGCAGACCCAGACTGTGCCAACAGGCTCACTAATGATCCCGATAACTCAGCTACTCATCGTGCTCTGTTTCTCCTCCTTTCACCTCAGTCTCTGCCCAACTTCCCCAGTCTTTCCTTACAGCAGACAACTCTTCCTGCCCTGCTTCCTATGTCTGGCTGTTACATGGGTTCCCATAAAGATGAGGGGGGGGAATAAGTGCCCCAGGGGAAAGGAGGCACAGGTGGTGAGGCAGGTGAGCGCTACCTGAAAAGCAGGGAGAAAGGGCGCGACACACAGAGGGGTTCACACCTTTGCTGTTACCATCAGGTCCACGGAGCACCGTACATTCATCAATGACCCCAAATGGTTCAAAGAGCCGGAGCACGTCATCCTCAGACTGCTGCTTATTTAACATGCCCACAAAGAGTTTCCTGTCCCCTAGGGGCAAACACAGAAACATCAACCTTCTATGAGGCTTACAGTCCAAAGCAGGAGGATAGGGACACTTAAGCACAAAACAGCCTAGTGTTGAAAACATGCCTGGCATGGAAATGATTTGCTGTTGGCTGAAATGCTTCCAGGGGTGAGTATGCAGGGTCCTCCCAAGCTCCTCACACCTGCAAAGGTTTCTGTGGCTTCCCCTGTCCTACCCTCCCCAAAGGAAAACAAAAGATTAATAATTTCCTTCTATTCATTAGCCCCTTCCTTTGAATGATCCAACACAAATGGTAATAAGAAAAACTGCCTGGGCAATTATACCCTTATTGAACAATATGTGAAGCCCAAGAAGTACCTTAGGAAATAGAGCAGACCAGCCCAGGCAGGGTGAATAAATTCCAGGCTTCTGTTTCCTTTTCCTTCTCTCCAAGACCACTGTTTCCACAGATATGTAACCAAGCATCTTAGCTTGAATTCGCCCTTTCCTACCCCAGCCTAACCAGTGTGTCTAGCAAGCTGTCCTCTAATACCTGGAATAAACCCTGGCATCCTGGATCCCAATTTGCCTCACCATCAGCCAATCGCAAGACATTTGGGTGGGGACCAACAAACAGATCCATAGTCCCCACTCGCCCCTAATCCAAGGGCATTCTGTACCTGTGTCACACTGGCAGGGGGCTGGAAGGCTGGCCAACACATCCAGGACTTTTGAGTTCAGGGTCCTTCTGAGTTCCTCCATCAGAAGGCAGAAGTGAGGATTATGGGGTTTTTTGAGATGGCCAAGTGTGGAGGTGGGAAGAAAGGTGCACAGTGCTTTCTCCCCGTCTCTACCCCCGCCAGTACACACAGGGGCTCATCACACAGCCTGATGCCATCCAGTCATGCACAAACACAGCAGTGGTTGCGGCAACATCCTCCACAGATTGCTGTGAACAGCTATTAAAATAGCACATTAAAATCCCAGCCTGAACGCCAGCCCAATCTCCATTTTTGGAAGGAGATAGTTGTGGCAGCTACAGAGTTAACCCTTCCCCATTGCCCCAAACACACATGGGGAGACATGACCCATAGGAGCGAATGTGTCAGGATATGGCTTGGGAGGAGCAGTGAGAGAGGACTCCTTATTGTTAGCGACAGGATCAGAGGGGCTGGCTTCAAACAAAACCAATGTAATGTGACGCACGTCAGGGAAAATAGCAAGGAAGCTGCTATCTGTTTGAGAGTGCAGTGACCTGAAAAACAACAGGTCTTGGAGCTACAGCAGCAGAGCAGGCTGCAGGGGTGGTGGTGTGTATGTATAGCAGGAATGGATGACACATTACACATTCACACTGCTGGCAAAGCCCCCCCACCCCACCCCTTCCTTGCTCCCCTTGGCCTAGGGGATGGTTCCCATCCAGGTATAAGCAAGCAAGCTGCCTCCTGCCCACCGCTCTGCCACATACAGACACACTTGGGAACACATACAGGAAGTGTCTACATGCACCATTGGTCCCTTACACAAAAGCAAATGCATGCACACAACATTAATGGACAAACACATAGGCTCATGCTTGCACATTGACCCAGCCCCAGCAGGTGCCTTCAGAAACCAACTTCCTCAGTGAGCAAGAGGGATGTGCGGACAGATGCACTCTTCCACCATGCAGATGCCACAGGGAGCCTCTTTGTATGGCGGCACCACCCCACAGAGTCCAAGCACAAGCTCATGCAGGCACAGCTCTCCACTAGGCACTAGATATACATGCAACAAAGATGCCACTTTGATCCATCACAGATAAAGGGTGAAAAGTGCTGGATCTAAGGCTTTTACCCAGTCCCAAACAGATACTCCTGATTTATGTCACTGGAAGTGGCCGAAATATATGGCCTTGCGTATTTTTTAAAGGCTAAATTTCCCAGCTTCTCCATTTTCATGATTCCCTGGATAATTAAACCTGCGGGAGTTTCATTCCCTTCCATTTTCCTTGCAACTCTTTCTACGTTTCTCCCTGCACCTGCATGACAATGGTTGCATTTTGGAGACACTATTTCAGCTGATTGAGTCCATCCAAAATTTAGTGCTCTGACAATGCCCAGTAATCCCCAGCCAAGGCACAAGAGCTAAAAATCCACGTGCTGTACAGCTGCCTTCTTAGCAGTAAGGCAGCATCTGCCCCCACCCAAGGGTCAGCTCAGAAATGCTGGTGGGCAAACCAGCCAAAAAATAGCACACAGAGAAGGTGAAAAATCTGACTGGAAGGAGAGTGGGGGGAAAAAAAAAAAAGGGACTAGTCAGGAACATATTTATGGGGAGGCAGAGAGGAGAATGGAAACTAAAGAAGCAGCTCCTCTGTGCTCCCAGGAACATCACCTGATGCCACATGTGATCCCACTTTGGCTATGGGAGGGGACGCTTGAGCTCTGCATGTTCTCCCTTCCTCTACCCTCAATCTACGCTGCAGCTGCAAGCAGGCCTTATTTCAGATGTGCACCACGCTGCAGCCTTTGGATTGCAAACACGGCAGGAGTTCCTCAAAAAACACATCAGCAAAGGGGAGAAACACACTGGGAAATATTTGTACTGACTTCAGATGCTCTAAAATAATCCTCTGCTCTTTGAACCAACAAGCAAATAATTGTGGACTAAGACTTAACAGCCAGAAATGCACTTGACGATCTTTCCTTGCTCTTTAGGGACTCCAGCAGACTCTCTGGCTGTTGGGGTCAGGGTGGCAGGAGGGTGTCAAGACAACTGGAAAAGTCAGTTATATTCGAAATTTAAAAAGCTGGAACTCTAGGTGGGGGAACATACAGCTACACGGATGTAATGTTACTTTCGTTACTTTTGCTTCTGGATTTGATTTTGTATAAAGTGAGGTTTTTGCAGAAGAATAGTGGGTAACCAGTGGAAAGTCAGGCAAGTGGTTCCAGTTTTGGCTGATGACTAATTCAGTGCAAAGACCTGATGGCCACCAGAGCCACACAAAACTTAAGCCTTCGTCAAGCAACAGTCTAATGGATGCAAGAGGCCACAACTTTGCAAAGGAAGCAATTTGCAATCAAATCAACATTACGCTATGAGTTACTGGTTGTTTTCTCCTTCAGAAGGCTTTGAAATTTCCTGGGCAATTCTTGTGGTTTCATCCTCATACCATTTCTGTGGATCAAAAGCATTTTTCTTTGGGAAAGTTCCATTGAAACAGTGGATGCTAGTTTCCATTCTTGCAGTTTTACTGCAGGTCTTCCGTTGTCTGACATGGCTCACTAACGGAACGTTTTGGAAGTCCTGTGTTTGTGGGGGAATTTCAGCTTTTCTTTTTTGAATTTGGAAGACAACAACGCCAGCCTTCCTGGCTACGCAGAACAGGTTAAAACTGTGATACGTTACGGATTCAAGCTGTAAAGGCAAATATAAAGAAACACACCTATCGGGTTTGATTCTTTTCTGAATACCCAGAACGGCAATATTAGAAGGGGGTGAAGTCACTGACAACATAAGAGAAAGATTTTTTTCCACAGTTATTTTCATTTCATGCAGCCCTGTTCCCAAGACTGCACGTAGGAAAAGGATCCAGGCTTGTTCCCCTCGGATGCCTCTTTGCAGCAACTGGGGACTTGGGAAAGGGCTTCCTCTGCTGCTGACCTCTCTCCCTCTCCATGTCCGGGAGCCCAACCCATGATCTAGTGCCCTCTCACTTCAGGCAGCTTCCAAACAGGGGTGTTCCCCTACCAATAACCAAGCTGCCTCGTTTCTCCACAACTGGGTCGAAACCCTGCAAGCCCTTTCACCTCTGATGTCTGCTGTCACCGCTCTTAAAATTGTCGATCCCAAATCAGCTGGCATCCTCAAGCCACTGCTGGGGGTCACTGGCTCCTTTGGCTCCCCAGCAGGGACTCGTGCAGCGCTGGAGGATCTTCTCTCCCCCGCTTGTAACAGCACACCCTCCTCCTGCCATTTTTCCTTCACTTTCTCTCCAGCTCTTGTTTTTCACTCACGGATTGGCAATTTCCCATGCTGTCCAGCAACCAGGAAAATCGTCTCAGATCTCTGACTGTTGAGTTCCCATGGAAACATGCTCTGGGCACAGTCAGTCACCCAGGCAGCAGGAGGAGGGCCAGCGCAGAGCGGGTCGCTGATGAAGATACTAGGGGAACAAGCGAGGAGTTAAGGCTGAATGCTTCGGCCACGAGGGAGAGAGGAGAGCACGCAAGCACTGGGCACTGCTCTTCTTTAAACTCAGTGGATTTAGGTCATTTGGCCAGCAGCTGTCAGCAGCAAGGAGCAGGGAGAGGGAGGAAGCCCGCTCAAGCAGTTGGCTGTGGATGGGACGCAGCAAATCTCCTTGGCTATGCAGAGAGCTTCCTTGTCTCTAAGGCAGTGCTAATGGGCTCGGGCTAGCTGTCCTATCACATCAGTGCAGCAGAGCGCTCCAGGTCTCACAAGAAGCACAGACAAGCTCCTCTGCCTCCTCCTGGCTCTCCCAGGCTCACATCAGAGGCGGAAAGGAAAGGAAGAAAGAGCTGACAAAGGCTGCGCCAGAATCACAGGTCCCCCTCTGAACTAACGCAGGCAGCATCTTTTTACTAGTGAATTCCTTCTGTAGGGTGCAGTAACACCGAGCATCCAGATATCCCCATGCAGCCCCTACAGGGCTTAGCCAAAACTGCCCCTTGGGCAAACAAATTAGCATCTCTTAGACCAGGAGACAAATTCCGGTGCCCTAACTTCAGGTACTTAATTCAGGGTGCTTAATTTGAGAGATGTCAGTCCCTAGAGAGGATAAAAGAGGTTCTCTTCAAGGATAATACAGAGCAGGGCCTCACTGACGCATGCAGCTGCTCCCTTGATAAATTCCTAGTCCAAGCAGTTCTGCCCTGCCCCAAATCTTTTACCTCCTGCCAGTGTGGGGCTATTGCTACAGGGAATGGCTCTTCCCATGTTTGCAAACTTGCTCATCCACTTCTCTGACAAGTGGAGCATCACGTCAGAAACCTCTGGAAAAAGCAACAGAGGGTGCTGTCTTGATGCTGCTTCTGCCTCAGGAGAAAATCCAGTTTGTCATGGATCCTGCGGGAGCTACTCGTTTCTGAGCTCTGCAACAAAGCTGGAAGGAAGCTAGGCACATGGTCTGGAGGGAAGCAGGTGTTCAGAATCCAAAGGCTGCTTTCTTCTATGACCTTCTCCATGGGAAGCAGAGCTGATGCCCTGACGTTGGCAGTCATCTCTACGGTGCACTT
Source organism: Balearica regulorum gibbericeps (assembly GCF_011004875.1). NCBI lineage: Eukaryota > Metazoa > Chordata > Aves > Gruiformes > Gruidae > Balearica > Balearica regulorum. Next base: position 41,726 of record NC_046209.1, read on the forward strand.
TTCCTAAGCTTACAGATTTCAGAGTCCAGTGCCTTGACCAAAAGCTTGCCTCCACATCAACATCCTGGTTTCGAACCTGTTCGCCTATTTCAGCTCAATTTGACAGAGGAGCTGAGGCATCAGAGATGTTAAGTCCCAACATATGTTCTGATACTAGGTGGCTGCGTATAGAAAGGAGTCCCTAGTAGTACCCCACCAGCAACAGAAGGACCGCAGAAATAACCTCAGCCTAGTTTTAAACACCAGAGATTCCGGAGCGCCACTCAAAGAGACACAAACCGTTAAGAAAACGAAGCTGTAGTGGTCAGTCTGTTCACAGCCTCAATTGTCTGTTTGGTCTGGTTTTACTGCATGGGCGGTACTGGTGAAGGTCAATGCACACATTTGCCTATGAATGTGTGTGTCAAGTGGGCACACATAGGGCGTCATCTTTAGGTACATCTACCTATGTCTCTGTGTTGGCTGTGAGGGTTGCTATGCAGCCATGTCTTATGGCCTGAGCGTGCGTGGGATGTGCCAGTGTGGGTACATGTAATGGTTTTGTGATGTTGAGTTATTGGTATGACTGGCAAAGGCCTTCCCAGTTTCCTATGCCTTTTTTTTTCTTTTTTTTTTTTAAAGACTCATCAGGAATAACCTCAGATACAATGCACAATTTCTGAATTAATTAGAAATCTGGGGTGCAATTTTTTAAAAACAATGTGGTGGGGGAAGGATTGACCACCTAATGGTTGCATCTTGAGGCAATACGAGGTGTTAATGAGCAGTTAGCTTCCTCTGTCCTCACTGCAGGCACCTCTAAAGCACAGTTCATCCACTCTTAATATCGGTGTCAAGAATAAGAGAGTGAATCACCCTGAAGGCACTGGTCTCTTTTTACCATCCATACCCTGGACAAGGACCTTCAACTCAACCCCGAACCCAGGGGCTGAAGTAAGGTGAGATGAATCCAGTCCTATGTGGTTTAGGCATGCTAGTTTCTCTGAAGGCTTAAGCCACAGTTCTTTTCAAAAGGATTATGTCTATAGGTGGCATGCCTGGGCTTCTCAGTATAGCCCGAGGAACAAAAATGCCCAGGCTTCTGTAAAAGAAGTCAGGTGTCTTATCCCTCAAGTAATAATGAAGCATCACAGACTCTATTTAGAAAAATTACCTGACTTAAACAGATACGCTTTTTTTTTAAAGGAGGATCACGCAGCCAGAAATACACACATTCATATAAAATATTATCAAGTATGTCTCATCTTCCTGCCAGTGCAATAACTGAAAGTTACTACAAACTGCTTGGAAGTGACCCCTTAAAATTTAAAACAAAAGCCTTCCAAATCTAAACAAAGCATGCAGGAGACGCTGCCCTACAGGACAAACAGTCTCACATAAATTCTCCCCCTCACTACTAAACTGCTTTCAGAGGCAGCGCCAGCAGCACGAGGCATGGCGAAGCAGATGCAGGAAGGGAAAGAAGAGGACAAGAAATGTATCCGTAAGACAAGGAAAAGCAGCAAAATGAGTTCATACATTTGGAAAGGGCTGGAGTTGCAAATCTCCACCTGGAGGAGGCATCTGAGCTGCTGTGAGCTCCCCATTAAATTAACAGAGATTCTCCTGTTCCCAATCTTCCAGCTCTGAACTATGCAGTATATGCTGCATAGTAGACCAGCTATCCACGCTGGTCCCCCGCAGGCTGATGGCACCTCCACGTCAGGCCTAAACTCAGGATCCTTTCCCTTCAGACACTATTTCCCCATCACATGCTATTTTCTGCAACAGCACTTGGGCCCTGACAAGTGTGATGGGGGCTGAAAACGGAGAGGCTGAGATAGTCCAACAGTGATGGGGGAAGCAGAGGAGTGAGCTGCAGACAAGAGAGTCAGCTGCAGAGCAGCGAGCTGAACAGCTTAAAAAGCCGGTGCTGCTGCAGGGATCTGGCTTTTATTGGGCTGATCAGGTCTAAGGAGGAAGAAACCTCTTCCCAACTACTTACACCCTCCAGGACCCCTGGAGACACCAAAGTGCATGCCTGCTTCAGTAACCTCCTGGGCGAGACACTGTCAGGCTAGCAGTACCCTCAAAAGGCTGGGAAAGAGAGTGGAGTGGGCAGCCATATTATTACCTTTAGGACTTGGGGGGCTCTCAGCTGCCTGCTGTGCCAAGCTGAAGGCTCCCCATAGCTGAAGGCCTATCCCTAGCCTCCTCTCCTGTCCCCCCAAATCCCTGCCACACACAAACACCCCTTCATACAGACTGCAGGGAGAGGAAGGCCAGGTCAGGGTCCTGTCTCTTTGCTTGGTCCCCCTCACAAGCACAAAGCCGCCAAAAGAGAAACAAGGAGAGATGACAACTACCTCCACGGCTCTCGCTGTCTGCAGGTTTCACTTGAATCGGGCGCGCCATCTGCAATGAAAGAGAAATGCAGAGGGTTAGAGTTTGGCCCATCTGCCTGGCACACGGTGCTGATGGCAGTGGCACCAGGATGCCCCTTTCTGCCTGCTGTGCAGAGTAGCAGAGTGGCAGAAGGGAACCAAGACATCATGATTGCAACCAGAACCCTTGGAGAAGGGACCACACGGATTTCAGACTTCTCAAAAGTAAACCTGGTGCTTTGCCCTGCTCAACTGCTTGCCTCAGGGAACAGCTCTCCTGCAAATGCCCACTATGCGTAAACCTCTGCCTCCTCAGATACCGCAAGCGGCAAAGAAAGGACTCCAAGGAAGCACCTCATCATCAGGAGACTGGAGCTTGAACAGTGGTCAGGGTGGCCTAAGGTGAGACTATACTTGGAAGCTCTTCCTATGCCCGCCCTGACTTGGTGCATGCATGGTCACCTCACCCAGTCGAGCCGCTTGCCTTGCAGGAGGGAGGAAAGACTGCCTCTGAACTTGGCTAGGAACAGTACAGCAAGCAGGCATGTTACGGTTCCCCTTCCCCAACCCTCATGCAGTCAGAGCTCTGTGCACCAGAGTGGCTCTAAAGAAGGGCAGTGCCGCTCTCCAGCAACATCTCCTGTCCACAAGGGAAATGCTCAGACTGAAAGTGACAAAACTCCACTCGCTTGCTTGTGGAGAAGAGCCGTTTACCTCTCTTACACCCATTAGCGTCATCGGCAATAATACAACCACAAGCAACGAGCCTGAAGGGGAGCTTAGCTCCCGTGATATGGGGACTCTCCAGGTAAGACAGAACACTTCTACCCAGGAGCAGCGGCACTAAGTAACCCACAGTTTTAACTGTCTGATTTGCAAAGCAGGGCAAAACTCTTTGCTGGAACATGTGTCCTATACTGCCTGGAAAAGCAGCTGACAAGCTGTAGCCTCCCTCCCAGGCTAGCAGGATCCAATTGAGCCAGAATGTCCTCTGAGGAATGGCGTACAAGGCAGATTTCCACATTCACAGCACATCTCACTCCGTGTCTCTCAGCATCATTCACAGAGGCTGACAGTGACTTCAATCAGTGACAATCATAATAAAAAACAATCAGAATATTGCAGGTAAGACCTGCACACAAGTTGCAGGTCCAGGCACAGTCTGGCCCCTCTCTTAGGAAACACCCTCAGGAAAAAGAGCAACAACAACACAACAGAAAATCGAATCGAGCCATAAAAGTCACCAACTGAAATGTGGTTAGGAGCCAGCATGCAAAATGTGGACTGCTCTCAGTCTCCAAGTGGTGGCTGAGCCAGACTGGCCAGAAAACAGCGGCAGAGCCCACGTTCACAACAGCTGGAGGGAACTCGTGAAGTACCTTTGCAGTTCACAGGACAGAGATGCCAACCAGAAGGTGACAGGCTGCTGTGGCATAGCACGCTGCTGCTGAAGCCTGACCACTGGGCACAGGAGAGCGCTTGAGGCAGCTGGGGGCTGTAAGCTGACTTCCACCAACTGGTGGATCTCAGGCAGGATGAGCAGAAGCTGGGACCAGCCCTGCCTCAAGGAGTGACGTGGGGCTGCTTGGCAGAGCCAGAGACTGGCTGGCAGCTCCCCAAAGGAAGGCCAAGCTGCTGCCACGCTGCACCTCAGTAGGCAGCAGTGCCATCTCCATCTCCCAGTACTTGCTGTGTCATTTGGGGGACAGGGAAAGGCTGAGGGTCCCTTTCCCACTCTCTATCAGCTGCATGGTTTGCAGAGCTCCTAACATCCCACTCTGCTGCCACGTGGCTCCAGCACGTGCAGCACTGGCACTTGCCTCTGGGCTGCCGCTCCCCTCATGAGCTGGCAAGGACCAGGCATCTCTTTCAGCCCATGAGCTGAGTGGGCTGTGGGGCAGGGGTTCAGAAGGATGGGGTCAGATACTGCTCCAGAAAGCCTCAGATCTCCTTGCCAAGAAGCAGTGGCTCCTACCACTACTCACAGCCTCTGGCAATATGCCTGTGCAAGCCAAGGCTGGAGGCATTTCGGCAGCAGGCGAGGTGGGAGAGGGCAGGCAGCCCAGATGTGTGCTCCGAAGAGAGGGCTCGGTGTGGAGCCAAGAGGGGCAGCTGGCGACCTCACTCCCCACTGCTCTCACAGCACTGAGAAATAGCTTTGTTCCTACCCAGGATGCAAAACCAGGATTAAGCTAAACAGATGGGGAGGGAGATGGAGGGACAGACTCGGATCTCAGCTTCTACGAGGAGCAAATACATTTGGGGGAAGGGAGGGAGGAAGGGATGCCGCGGAAGCCAAGAGCATCACGCTCCCATGTAGAAGGCGAACCCACCCAGGGATGCTGGGGCTGAGGGCTTGGGGCGAGGAGTTGGAAAGGATGGGGGGAGGTGAGAGAGGGGGTTAAGTACCTGAGGACATCTCCCCATCCCCTCCCCCAACAGGGCTGTCACTCCAGCTCCCAGCACCTAGGGTAAAGGAGGTGTTGTCATGGAAACGGTTATTCACCACATGGAACCTGACATTTGTGGTTGCCATGGAAACGAGCTCTTGGGGGCATTCCCTCTGCTTTGCACAAAAGAGACATTTTGATATGATCTCTGGGGAGGGGGCTTCCTCTACCCATCTGTCCACCCCTTTCCTCCCCTCCATCCCAGGGCCTGCTGCGTAGCGAGGGTGGACTGCAGAGCCCGTCCCCGGGACAGCGAGCCATGACTGAACCTGCCCACCATGGGGAAGTGTACCCCACAGGGTCACACACCCACAAGCAGGGCAACATGCCCACAGCAGGGCCACAGCACGATGCCCGCAAGACAGCACTGGTGGTAGAGGTGCCAGCGCCGATGCCAGCACAGCGACATGGGTTAGCACTGATGCAAGTGGAAGCAGTGTCTGGCTGCGGCAACAAAAGGAAGCGGGGCTGCCTAGGGTGAGATCAAGCAAGTGGGCTGCTCTGCGGCCACAGCTTCTCTCTTGCCTGCTTGGCACAGCACCTTGGCAGGGTGCAGGAAGACGCACCTGGGCCAATGTCAGACCAAGCCCTTGGCCAAGGCGCTGCCCATTTCCAGAGACCTTACAAGCTCCAGTGACTTTGAGACACTCACCGAACTGAGGGCTGGTCTACATCTGCTCTGGAAGATGTGGGTAAAGAGGAGAAAACAAGATACAAGAAATTTGTCCAGAGGTGAGGCTTAGAGAAGAACAAGAGGATTCTCTCCCTGCTGCTTCCTGAAACAGGAGGTCTCCCAACGGAGGCAGAGGCAGGCATGGTCCTCCTCGCAGAGAAGTGGACAGTCAGAGGCTTCCACAAACAGGACAACACCATTTCAGTCCTTCTAAGTCCCATGTCGCTATTAAAGATGAACAAAATATCAAAGGCCTCTCAAGCAGAGGTGTGAGCCTACAAATGGGAGTCCACAGTTGCTTTTTTAACTCAACAACACAGGACACAAGGCCTCGAGAAGTGTTCCTGTGGGGTCCTAAACTTTGTATACAGGTCTCAGACAAAGAGCTCTGTTCCCTACAGGAACTCAACGCACAGGAAGGGTGGTCAAGCTTTAGCCCTTCCATCTGAGGGAGAGAGAGTTAACCAGTCAGCAAGGAGGACATGCTTCTGGCTTGCACATCAAACTCTGGAAGCAGAAATTCTTCTGGCCTCCAGTAATCATCTCAAGCTGCACAGTAATCACAGAACACACCTGACCAAGAAAGCCGTATTTGTACGTGCCCAGCTGGGCCCAGAATCCAACAGTCAGGACATTCGTGCCTTAAATTCCAAGTGCCAAGTAGATGCACATGCACAGACACGCATGCCTTTACCACACAAGAACACAAACATATGTGAACACACATGAGGCATGGAGAACTTGAGCAAATTATTTATGAGCCTGCGCCTGCCTCACGAGCTGAGCTTTATTGTCATCATTAAATTATTTAGCTAAGCGTTATTATTCTTCATTTCTGAAGAATACCACATAAACATTTTAGCATATGCTGTCAGGCCACACCATGGGCCAAATGTCCCCCACCCTGAGTCCCTCACCCCCACGCTTCACGGTCCCTCCAACCCGCTGCTAATGACAGACTAAGAGCTGTCAGCTCCATGACCCGCTGGACTCAAGAAACCTGGAGTCACACGCAGCAATGGACAGCAGATGGGCAGCACAGCTCCCACTGCCCGCCTTCAGCTTCTCCCTCACATTTGTCCTCCTGGCTGGATGCACACCTTCCCTTTCCAAACACAGCCATGTTTACCCCCCCCAGCTCTCACAGACAATGTTTCTCTGTCTGCATCGCTCTCCTTCTCACGAGCATGCAGCCTTTGTTAGCTTGCTTTCTTTGAGGTTACTGGTGGGAAGCAACTGGCCAGCCTTAGGGGGGGCACGAAGCTACACTGACCACCGGAGCTACACGCACAGTTACATGCTACAAAGGACGGCAGCCACATTTCCTGCGTAGCCCCCCTTAGGGAGCAGCGAGGAGATACCTGGTGATAAGAGAGTCACCACAGCCCAGAGGAGCCTCGAGGTTTCTAGGGAACAAGGCAGGGGTGTGAGGCCTTGCTGGTGAGCATCCAGATTACATCCCACCCCATCCCCAGCATCTGGTCAGCATAAAGAAACAGGGAGCTATGCTCTGTTTGGGCTTCCTCCCTGCTTTCAAGGAAATGCTCCCCCACCCTTGTAGCACTCTTGGGATCAAGGATCTAAGGAAAATTCCTGGCCTTCTAAACTCAGAGAAAGCTTTGCTATTGGTTTCACCAAGGCCAAAATGCACCATTTCTCTCACGACACCCGAAAAAAGCCCTTCTGGAGGTGAACTAGCTCCCCACATTTACAGTGCTGCCCAGCATGAGCTGTCATTTCAGCAACCTGGTAGCCATGTTCTCCAAGGAGGAGCAGTGACCCCTAGCTCTCGCTTCCTCAGCTTTCAAACTGCAAAAGCTGAATAGAGGGAGAAAGCCCCGTGGGATGACAGGGCGAGCCTCTGTATTAATTAGGAGTAAGTGATGTAAAATAGCCCCTCAGGTGCAATGCAGGGGAACCTCATAGTGCTAAGTGGGTCAGAGGCAGAGAGCATGAAACACAATGCAGGCTGGCTCCTCTGGGACATCAGGAACCAAAAGGCATGCAAGGCCATTGGCAGAATTAGGTCCTGGGCTCTTAGGCTTTGCAACTTATGGGCTAGTCCTCTTCTGGCCAGTTAAAAATGCCCTGCCTGAATGATCACAACCACTTCTAGCTCTACAGAGCACAAATCTAAATACTGATTTGCTCATTTGGATTCTGTTTCTGGTTGGGAATGCAAGCAGTGATAGATTGGTGCCAGTCTCAGTGCTCGAGTCTCCTGCTTGCATCTTTCCATTGATGTCTCACTGTACCTTGGTCCAATCCAAAAGAACCATCCTTCCCTGAGAAAGGCGAGTTGTCTCACTGAGCAACATCAGCACCAAGCACCATTCCAGCATAGCTCTAAAGGCTCCTCATGAATTCACTCTATCCAATCCCATTCTGAAGGAGACAAGGATAATTGAGTACTGTGTTCCAGGTGGAAGAATCAAGGCATGTGACGATGAAGATCATGCAAGAAGTCTGTGGCAGAAGCAGGATGTGAAGTCCAGAGTCCAAACCACACAGCTCCTGCCTTTATGCCTAAGGCCGTCTCTTTTTCCATGAGCAAGGAAGATTGTTGGAGGACTTCACCCAGATGCTTTGTGTCACCAAGAAGACTCAAACTCCAACTCCTCTCACAAGTTTCTTTGGGAAGTATTTTCCCTATCCCCAGCACAAAGGGCAAATCAGGCAGAGCAGCGAAGTTATCCCCCCATTCCCCATCGAAGCTGAGTGCATGCAGGAATCAGCAAGCAGACATTCGAGCGGCGTGCGGGCCACAACACACGTGGACTGGCTGCTTTGCCTCTTGGACTCTCTACTGCGCTGTGTTCCTTCTCCCTTAACGGTGTCGGACATACTTGTCCCCACTGTAGCTAGTGCTGCTCGGGGAGGAAGGCAAGCAACTTACTGCCAGGCCTCAGAAAGCCTTTGGATCTCCCTGGTATCTCTACAGAAGCGACAGCACCATTACTGTGCTTTAACATCAGACAGCAGCAGGGAGGCCAGCCCACCATAGCAATTACAGCCCCTATCACGTACGTGACTGTTTGGCAGACACATTTAAGTGTGGTCCTCAGGACTCCATGGACAACCTGTCCTCATGGGGCTCCTTCCTTGACGTTTCAGTGTACCACAGGGCAGTGCATCAAGGAGGACATTAAACAATCTTCCCTGTTGCCCTGATCTCTTTTTGTCACTTGTGATTAGTGCCACTGAAGGTCAAAGGAGCTTTTAGGCGAGAAAAGGAAAGTGCCAACTTTCTCAAATCCTTTTCTACAGGTGTTAGAACAAGTTTCCCCCAGAGGCAAGAGGAAGAAAAATCCCGGGCCAAATTCAGGCGAGTACCTTTCTGGTTTCAAGGGGGCTTTTCAGCAGTGGAAAGAAGAGTAGTATTTGGCCCCAAACTTCCTCCTGCTCCTTCCCACTCTTGCAAGACAAGGCTGAAGGAACTGAAAGCCCCAAAAGCTCCTCTAGCAAGTTCATCAAGACCACAAGAGATCATTCTGGCCCCCAGAAAGCCACAGGCCTGAGGACCCAGGCACAACTTGGTACTCAGACCCATAGACCTGCGTCAGCTGCAGGATCTTGCTTCGGCAGAGACAGGGTCTTGCTGTCCTTGGCTTGCCCAAGAAGGCCCTAATCGCAGGAGCCACTCGCAGCTCAAAGTGAGGTGGAACATGCTTAGGAGGCCTACAAAAAGCAAGCATAAGATGCTATGGGATGGGTCACCAAATTACTCTGAGCAAGTGCAAGACAGTTGCAGAAGGGAAAGCTGGGAGCGCTGCCACACTCACCTGGCTTTGATCTTTCTGTCCAGCTGTTTGGAGAAGACATCCAACACCCATCTTTCCCTGTGCTCACTGGTGCAGCACCACTGACCCTGCTGGTCCAATGAACATGCTCAGGTGCTTCTCCGTGCACAAGTGGGAGCCTCCAAGGACCTCAGCAAACTGGCAAAGGGCAGAACGAGGGCCACAGGAAGCCTGAGCTGACAGACACAGCCAGGTCTGCAGAGAGCTTGCACAGGCCTCTCATGGATGTGCTGAAGTCAGTCTGGGCCTGACAGCCAGGGGTACTGGCAGTTCCTCAATGCAGCCATGCTCTCACCTCTTCTCCCCCCATGGCAGGTTAATTACAGCAGCTGGGGAAAGAGGTTGCTGCTAATTTAACACACTTTGGTGGCAGCGGACAGGGCCAAGCAGATGGCAGCAGAGACCCTCCGCATCAGCTGCTGCACACAGGCTGAGTGCACCAGTTCCCATGGCAACCGTTAATGGTCCAAGGGGTGCAAAACCTCCTGCAATAACAACATGCTCACGGAAAACCCACTGAAAGCGGGCCCAAGTCCCAGTGCCACCGTGAGAACCCCCTGAGCCATCCCTTCTCTGGGCTGAACAGCAAAAGTTATGGCTGATATTAGATAAACTATTTCACTTTGGAGGTGCTCGCAGACTGGAAGAGAGGCCCTGAGCGATTGCAGGATCTCCTTGGAGATATTCAAAACTCAGAATGGAGAAGGTCCTCAGTGATCTGATATAGTTAGCCCTGCTTTGAGTGGGGTTTGACCAGAGACCCCAGAAATCTCTTCCAACATGAATTATTTTGTGATCCTATATCCATATTCACACACCCTTTTGTGTGTATGCACACATCCCATATGACCCTGGAAAAATGGGAATGCAGTCATGCTCAGGAGCGTGGGTGCCTTTGCAAAGATGAAGGTCTGTGTGGGTTGGTGCACAGGTACGTGTGTGTGTTCACAAGCACAGGTGAGCTCACCAGGAAACATGCCAGCTCTGAGAGACAAAAGTCTAAGCTCTGTGCTACAAGGAGATGTGAGTGCCAGGTTGTGCAAAGTGCAGCAATTTCGAGGGAGAAAGGGAGGCCCCTTGTGTACAGGACAGAGCCTGCATGTGTGCGTTTGGTCAGCAAGTGGGAATGGGTGCTGATCTTTAATTTCATTATCCTTCCAATTACATAGGCAGCAGGAGCCAATGTTTGCCTTGGCAGCTTGCTCTCCCCCTGCCTCTTCAAGGTATGTACCTTGTAGGGCTGCTCTGCCTTGCCTCACTGGTAGTTCTCAGCCCCCTTAAGACAAACCCCCACCAGCATAAGCATTTGCAATTCTCTCTGCAGCGAACAGACACTTCTGTTGCTCTTTGCCCATGGGCTGCTTTAACCCAGCACCTTCACGTCCTGGTGCTGCCATTTAAATGAGAGCCTTGACATGCTCTCTGTATTGCTACCTTCTACTGATAATGTTGCATGGCTCTCATGAATTTGCTGATACTGTCTACCAAACCTGCAGGATGGACACAGGAAAAACTTCTTCACCCTGCCCTGTCCAAAGGTTCAAACTGCAGAGGCCACCTGAAAGATTAATGACCAGAGTCCAGCTTAAGCCCCCAGCCAAACAATCAGGGCCCTTACTCCACTGCTCAGCATGTCTCCCAGCTTTGTCAGCTGCAATATCCTGTAGCGTTCACATGAAGAAACTTTCAGAAATACTGGTCCAGGCTGGCTTCACACCAGCATTTGTACAAAAGAGAGTGGAGGGGAGAATTAGATGCTTTGACCTCTCTACCAAAACCCCTCCAGTTACCTGTGTGCCCTTACATCATCACAGGCTGTGGATCTGGACAGATGGCCCATGGTGAGCCCTTGCTCCTGGCAGCACAGGAGACAGCCTGCCCACAAGGGATGCCCTCTGCTCAGGTTCTGCTGGGTCTCTGCATTCATCTTTGGGCATTCATCTCTGCTCAACCATCTTAGTGCTGCAGCATCTCAACCCCTGGTGCATTCCCAATCTCTCTCTGCTCTAATGCTGCTGCTCTCTGTAATTTTCCATTCCTGTTTCCCTGCGTTCCCAAGCTGTCACTGCATCCATGAGTTCTCCCCCTGATGCAGCCACATTTCAGTACCCCCATCACTGCTCTTAAACTGCCCATATTCCCAGCTTGGATCAATACCAATTTCTGCCACTTACTTGCCTACCTTTCAGCAAGCCCTTCTTTGTTCTGCATAGAAATAAACTGTAACTGTACCTTGTCAGAAGAATTACTTTTTTAAGCCTCCCCCCCTCTGCTTCCTCCCTCTATTCTTCTTCCTCTTCTTCTTCAGGAGCAATTTTATGTAATTTGCAACTGTCTAGCTGCAAATGAAAAGAGACACAAAGCGTTTCTGCGAAATATTGAAAAGCTGGCTGCTTTTCCCTCAAATTTCACTTAGCAAGAGGCTTTAACTTGGTGTGTGATCACTGCGTGTCATTAATAACCTCTCCGATTCCTTTCAGAACTCAGCAAAGTGAAGGCACAATCACGAATCAAAGGCATGGGTTATTGAGATATAATATCGTTTCACCGAGCCAGGGAGGAGTGTGCCAGGGAGCGTGGAGAAGGTGAAACACTGCACTGCTAGGCTGGCTGGCAGCTGAAGAGGACACCAGATTTAGGAAGAAGTGTAAAGCCTTGACTGCCTCTCTGCTTTTCAGACCCAAAGACTTTGCCTCTGTTCAGCCTCCATGGGTTGTGTGTCTTTCCCCCAGCCCTGTGGACTCAGGCCACAAAGGGAGCTGGTTTCTATTTTGTTCCTCAGGCAGATCTGCCTCCATCTCTGTTGAGTCTTTGGAGTCACTCAAACGGCTTTATTGGGACTGAGTCAGACTTAATTGTGCGGTTCCCCAGCCTGTCCTCAGGGAGCAAAACTAGGGAACACAAACCAGCATCTCTGCACGTGCAGGATGCAGAAAGTACTGTGAAGGGCAGGGAGCGGGAGTGTGTCAGGCTGGCTAGGAGGTGGTGCTGGGCAGAGAACTGGCCACAATGCTGGTGCTGGCTATATGCTGCACGGCATGAATTGCTGCGAGCAAGGTGCGATGTGCTTCTGCTTGTCACGTGTACCAACAAGGGTGACAGGCAACGGGCAAACCTGCCTTGCTGCATGCCAGCCATTTGGCTGTGCTGAGCTTCAGAGGTTGCTGTCCATACCACAGTGTGTGGAAAGAGGCTCCCTGCCCACACAGTCACACAGCAGCGGATTCTTCCTGCTTACTCCAGCTAACAGCGAGGGCATAGATACCTGGCATCCTTTTAAGCTCCTTAGCAAGCCTGGGTGATCAGACACTTCTCTTAATTCACTGAGGATGCACTTTTACCTCTCTGTTCTAGGAAGCTCCATCCTTCCTTCCCCAAAGGATGATTCATGCATTTGTTACTTCCAGACTGCACCGATACAATTCACCAGCTCTGAAAGCAACACAGGTGTTTTAGATAATACAATATACAGCTGACAGTCTTCTTGCTTTAAACCCTGAGCACACTAGCCCTTACAAAAGCAGTGAAAGCCAAAAATCTGTCTACCTTTGAAAAAAGATGCTAAGTCTTACTGTCAAAAAAATAAGCTTTTTTGAGTTTAAATTCTATTTAGCTACCATACATCCAACAGCCCTCAATTGAAAAATAAACAAGAATTTTGATCTCTCAAAAGGAGAACTTGCCAGAAACACCATAAAAGCAAATAGACACCATAGTGATTCCTATTGACTTATGCGGAAAACCTAAAATATAAATAATATAAATATAACACCTCAGGAAAGCTACACTGCAGGTACTGCCCTACAGGAACAAAGTGGCAGCATTCTTAGATGGGCTGACATTGGTAGCATCAGATCTGGAGGGCCTAAGCAATACTTCTGTGGACACAAGCCTACCCAGTGACGGACTTAGAAGAGAACCCAGAATTCCTGCTCCAGCTGCCCCATCATAGCCTAAGGATCTACCAGAAACCACATCAAAGCATTTCCATAAGTCCGTCCTTACCAAATCCCCAGTCTAGACTCAGAAAGCCATTTGTGTCTATCCAGGTTCAGGAACTGTTGAGATCAACCACTGGTCTCTGCATTGACATCAACCAAGGAAGGTACTCAAGTACTTGTGGCATCTATGTTGCTTTGCAACACAATGGCAAGTGTAGGAATACCAACAAGATCCTTTCTATGCCGGTTTGACCCCTTGCTGTCTCTAAACATGCTGATGCTTGGTCATGCATTCAGATGACAGTTTGTGTCACCCTACGTTGATGTCATACACTCTTAAGCTTTCTTCCTGCTATTGCTACAGGCAATAAAGAGATAGCAAATGGTTAAAATGAACAAGAAATCACTTGTTTACCAGGCTATAGCCAGTTTACTGAAATCCCAGCAGTGTAGTCCGGTACATTCTGCTCTCTGTCCTGTGCCAAGGTCCTGACTATATTTCTAGTGAGAGGCTTTGCCACAGAGTTCATCAGATGAGCTAGATACAAATGTACAGAGACGAAACTTCACAGCCTTCTTCCCAAAGTAAGGAAACAATCAGTTACCTAGCACTCCTGCCTGTGACTCATTTCCACAGTATTTTCTGTATTCAGTGGGGTCAGAGGAATGGGTGATACTGTACAGACACAAGCAAACAGGCTAAGAAAAAAGGGCTGAAAGCTACCTCAGGTCATCCAGCCCATGTCAAGACCAACTCTATGCATATCAGGATGGAAGTTTGTTCCATTCTGGTAGTAACCATCTCTAAAAGACCACTAAAATGACCAAAGAGAGAGAATCTTGCCTTCTTGGTTATTGAGGGACTTTCCAAAGATAAACTAAATGTGATGGAGTGTATTGCCAGCCTGAAAATAGACAGCTCCAAATGCAGCACAGCTCATTTTCATCTTAATCCTGAAGCTTAATTACACCACATTGCTCATTAACTGTCTCCAGACAAACATGTTCAAAAGTACTCAGCTAGCACAGACTTCTTACTGTTCCCAGTTTCTTACACCTCCCCTTAACATAAAAAGCCTTTAGATCACCACATCACAGATAAATTGCTGCTTTAAATACTAACTCCATGCAGCACTCTATAACCACCAAGAGCACAAACAGTAGAGAACATAGTGAAACATGCAACAAATTCCTGATGTAGAACTGCAGCAAAACTGAGATTGCCTTGAATCCACTGAGCCTCACATGAAGAACCTTTCAGAGCCCCTCTACAGGTACTAGGCAGAGACATGCCTGTCTTCTCCGCTGTGTTACAGCACTGTACCGTGACTCATCACTGCTGCTCCGCCATCCTTTGAACTGTTCTTACAGACCGTCAGTTCTGCCCTGGACCAACACATACAGAGAATTACATTGCTTTAGCCTGAAAGACTGACCTTTTCCCCTCACGTGAAATTAACTCAAACAGTATTTGAGCACCTGGTTATCTGCACTCTTCCCCCCTTGCTGCCCTGAGATAACCTGAAACAGCAAAGATCCTATTAAATGGTAATTAAGTTGCGTGCATTTTACAGCCCTCAAATGCCAACACAGGCCCACGTAAAAAGGGAGCACAGGTAAACAAACATGGAGAAGGATGTGTGCGTGTGGAGGTCTTGAGGGGGGCTGGGAGAGGTGAGGGAAGCTATTTGGACCTGTATGGGTTAAAAAGGAAATGTTATGGTTAAGAATTCCTAACCCCTCTCCAGAGACCCCTGGTTTACATTAATTATTCTGTTGCCTTGAGCACTCAGGGCCTCCTGTGAGCTTCTGTCTATAAGTACCCAACTCCTCCGCCTACTCACCTCCAAATGAATCCTGCCAACACGCTTGATCAACCCCCTCAGCACAGCAAGGGAATTGCCCAAAGCTCTCAAATCATACCAAAATGGGAACGGTAACAACTCAGAACTCCTTTCAGCTCACCAGCAGGACCCAGGGAGGCAGAGGACTTCCCTGTGAGGAGAGACCTGTTCCACAGCGCCCGGTCTCCTCCGATCCCCACTGCACTTTGCTCCCGACACCAGCTGTGGAGCGAGTAGGACCCAGGAACACATCACAGTCATTTCAGCAGTCTCGGTCTCACCTATATAACCCATTTCTCTTCCAAATGACGGGATGTGGCAAGTGTATTTTTTTCTTCTGAGAAGCTGATCCAACTCAGCCACTGCACTAGAAGTCATTTTGGGTCCTGCACAGAGCCACCCAACAAACTGTCCAGGCACCCTGCAGGGCAACAGCAGACTAAGAGCGGATGCACCAGGAAGTTCTGCACGCCTGGAGGAAGACACCTTGTCTTGTCTCCTGTCAGCTTCCCAGCGTGCCCACCGTGCAGGCTGGGCCCACACACTTCATCCCAAAGCCCACAGCTCCCTAGTGACAGGGACGGACAGCTGAAGATGTCACGTCACACCACAGAGACCAAAGGGCCGCACAGAAACTCGCTTGGCTGGACTTATACGGGGCAGTCTTGGCAAGGTGGAGAAAAGAGCAGCAGCTCTGTGAAAAGCAGCGCTGTGCTTTGGCTCCCACATCCCTGTTCTAACCCCCAAACCACACTTCTCTTTCAGAAACAGGAAAATTAATCTAAGCCACTTCTCACCCCCTCCCCTGACAATCTCCCATTCGCCCGCCCATGGCACGAGCCCCAGGCACAATTCACTGGGACTTACCCCTGGCAAAGTCTTCTGTTCATGCAGTGCTGTCTGGGCTTTGATGGCAGAGTCTCTGGCACAGTACGTGAGGAACGCACAACCTGCAGTGGACACAGTAAGCATCAAGTTAGACACGCAATTGCAGAGGCACATCGACACAACGTTCCTCTTTGGTAACAGCAGGTGACTGAAGTACAAGAACTACAGATGCTGCCCCGTTCCAGCAGACCTCCACCCCAACGTTTCTGCTCAGGTACAGAGGAAGTGACTAGGACAGCCCTTGTGCGAGACCCTGCTATTTTACTGGGGGGGGGGGGGGGGGGGTGCACGTACATGCGTGCATTTGCTTGCTAATTAAAGTTGGAAATGTTACATGACTTGGATGTGTCAAAGACACCAGGGAAAAAAGACAAAGAAACAACATTAAAGTACACGCAGGCCCCATCCAAGGTCTGTTGAAGTCATGCGAAAAGGTCCCAGTGAATCAGCTAGGTTTGAAACAGGTATTAAACAAGGTGAGAGGCAACACGAGAGCAAAACACAAGCTCACGTTGCCTGTGGGAGAAACAACCCAAAACACAAGCATCAGAGGAGATGCAAGGACCAGTATGATTACTGATACAAAAAAAAAAAGCAAGGAAAGAGGAAAAGCACTGGGATTTTAGGCTCACATGAAAGCTCCATGATACAGATTCACAGAATCATGGAAAGCTACAGAAGGAGCTGTGCCATACATACACCCATACAATGTGCACAAGCACACACAAATACACGTAAGTGTGACAAGGGAAATACAGAGAGCAGCAAAGCATAATGGATTCTGCAAGGGCCAACTTAAGAAGCACATAGAAAAGGCCAGATCCTGACATTCTTAGTCAAGAGTTGACTCAACATCTTAGCCTAACAGTGGAGCCAAGGGAGGAGGGGAGGAATTGTAGCCCCTCCAGGAAGAAGCAGGATCATCTTTGGGTGCTCTGATGCTAAGAATAATCAAATGAAACTAAGCAAAGGAAAAAACTGGCTTGTTATCAAGAAACATTTCCTAGCAGAGAGATTTATTAGACTGTGGAATGATCTCCCCAGGGAAGTGCCTGGAGCTCTGTCACTTGAGCTGTTTCAGATGAGGATGGGCAAAGCACTGGAGAAGAGACTCAAATGCTAGAATGCATCTGACCCCCTCACTCATCCCCCGTCTATTCGCAGTGGCATTTCACATCCTAAGCAAATGCAGGACACGTCCCTTCAGCTTATTGCTTAATGTCCATGTCCATATTGTTGTGCTGGGGCTGCAGATGCATTGTTACGGCCCAAATAGAGAGGCCTGTTCTTTTGCCCGCACCTTCTTGTGCCTGGCTTGGGATACTCCAAAGCTGCTTCAGGTCTCCATGGATGCAAAGGTGGATGCAGGACAGGGGCTGTCAGGATCTCTCCCCTCCACCTCAGAGTGACTCCATGGTACACAACGCTTTTAGGCCACGTGGAAGCCAGTTGCTCAGGACAATCCCAACCCATGGCAACAAGATCATACTGTTCTTCCATCCCAAATCCACTAAGTTGCTGCAGCTAAGCAAAGCACATCTGTCCTCGCAGCTCTTGCTAGGGAAAAACAACCCTCCACAAACAGCACACAAGTATTAGATATCCCCAACAGGTAATTAAAGCTCCTTATTGCCCAGGTTTTGAACCAAGAATGCTGCAGCAAGGCCAGACGTGGGATTACTGGATAATTTAACAAATGCGGTGAGGCCAGGAAGTATGCAGGTAACCTTCACTTCTCATGGCAAAGGCTGCTAGCTCTACTGGGGGCAGGGGGAGAAAGCACCCCTTTGCTTTTGCTCTCCCCTTGCCGACTGCTGTGATGTCAAGCATCAGGAAAAGCCTCAAAAGCACCTGTATAGCCAGAAAGCCCAAACCCTAATTCTAACAGATTTGGAGGCCTGGTCACCGAAGTCCCAAATGCAGATGCTTGCCTGATTCCACCTGCTGCTCCAGTCTGCTACTTTGCAAGTCACACAAGACCCATTCTAAGATAATCAGGGTCAGGTTTAGCACACAAAAATTTCAAGTCAGGAGATTGGAATAAGCAATTTATTCCACCGAGAGCTTCAATGCATTGGTACCATGTCCACGTGCAACAAAGACACCATCCTTGCCTTAGGAGAAATAGCTATCAAACCTAAGAAAACTAAGGATAGGAGAGGAATAAGTCTGCATGAATCTACCTGCTGAGCACTAAAACCCAGTCCTTGAGTCCCAATTCCAGGGCTCGGGAACATCAAAACTGAGGTAATGCACACTGGCAGGCTCAAAAACCTCAAGCCATGGTAGGACAAGGATAAAATGAGGGTTGGACAGAGGTGCACCATTTAGTGGGGATAAAGGAGAGACACTCTTCACGCAGGGAGAGTTATTTTGCAAGGTACTGTCATCATGCCAGATCACGGATTTGTAAAGCCCAGCAACACCTACACACATCAGCACCAATCCAAAAAGTGCCATGAATCCTCTCTCCCTAGAACCCTCCAGCAAAAGCAGCCTAAAATATTGTTCATCTTTTAGGTGCTCGGGTATCTGTACCAAGAGGTAGCAGCCTCTGGAGACAGAAGCATCCTGCAGCTATGGGGTCTGAAGATGCCTCACTCAAACCTCCTGTCTCACTCCCAGGGCAATCCTTGCTGCTGTCCTGCTTTTCAGTGATGTGGACATTTGTTCACCAGGAGACAGCTTGTACTTCCTCCTTTTACTCAGGCATAAACAGCACTTGGGCAGTCTCTAACACCAGGCTGTGTCTGGGCTGGACAAGCAAGCCTATGGGCACAGGACAGCCTTGTCCACTTCTCCATCCCTGAGCTCTCCATGTCTTTAAGCTTTCAGGACTTTCAGCTCATTCATTTAATCTCATTCCTGCTTCCCAAATGGCAGGAATTTGGGAGGCTGTATTGGCTGTGGAAAGGAAGGAGCTAAAGAGGTCACCTATGTCCTTTGGAAAACATGATTACTGTCCTCCACAGCCAGATGTTTTGGAGGTAAGATGCAGAAGTCAATTCTATTCTCTTTGCAAAGTGCTGGTCAGCAATACAGAAAGGGGTTTTGCAGAAACACTACACTCTAAGCCTGTGTAAACAAATATTTGGGAAAAAGAATCTTCCTTCCTGAAGGGACGTTCTCTCTTGCAAACTAACTCTTCAGCTACTCCTTAGGATGCAGCAAGTGAAGCACGAGGCATTTTTCCACAGCCTCCTCTTGTCCCCTGCCTTTGCCCAGGTGCCTAAAGCATACAGAAGTACCAGAGGCTCAAGGAAAGCCACATTTTTCCCAGCTAAGAAGGATTTCCATGCTGTGATAGGACCCTGCTTACCATGTCTCTCATGGGTTCTTCAGGCTTCTACAACTTTGAGCCTGACAGAGTCACCCAGGGATTCACTCAACAGTGAGATGTCCACAGAGGTGCAAAGGGTCCAGTCACTCTCACTAGGTTTTCTCACGTCCGCATTTCCTGCTTTAGTTAACAGCAAACTCAGGTCAACAGGCTCATGCCCCTTTGGGCACTTCTAACACCAAGTCAGTTATGCCTGCTGAGACATAGGACATGGTGTTAAAAAGCGCTCAGGGTGTTAAAAAGTGCCAGCCTTGAAGGTCCCAGGCACCCAGCCTGGGTGCTGTTGATGATCCAGTCACGGAACAGGGAAGCACAACAGCACCCAGAGCACTGTCTATAAAATCAAGCTGTTACAAGTCCTGCGTGGGGGAACTTGAATCAGAGCTGCTGCTGGACAGTGAGAGCTGCGAGTGCCACTGGCCAGGGACACCTCCACCACTGTCTGCTTTCTCCGAGGACTTCTTTGATATGATTTTCGAGTCTAGATTATGATTGTTGTATTGATACAGCAAACCAATATTAAAATCTGACCCGATCTGCAGGAGGCCCAAGTGATTAGAAATCATAAGTTGTATTATAAATTCTGTATTACACTACTTAGAGATTGTACTATAGTGATTCTGCTTGTAGAAATACTGTGCCATTCTAATAATAAATTCTGTGCTATACTAATCATAACATTCTGTTAAGAAAATAAAGCTTTAAGTGCAACTATGACTTAGTGCCATCATAATTCTGCCAAGGATCCCTAAAAGAACTGGTATGTCTCCTTAATGTTGGGTGATACCACCCTACTCCCACTGGCTCCAGGAGAGTTTCCAAGTCCCTATAAGCAGAACCCAGCCTAGTTCCACTTGCAAGAGACTGCAGGGGAAAAAAAAAAAATAAATCTGTGCCTGATCCTCCCTACAAACCACACACTGACTCTGGGATTTACAGTCCCTTCAGATCCTAAACATTACTCCAGATATCAGCAGTCTAAAGCCTTGAGCAAGAAAAGGCTGTCGGTTTGCAGAAGAGAGGGGTCTCTAGATTCAGCTTAGCATTAGAAACCACATCAAATACTTCAGCAGGGGAAGCATGGAGTCAGCGGTGAGCTTATCTACAAGCCTGCAGAAGCTGAGTCAAAACTCAGCTGCCAGTGAGGCAAGTTAGGCTGAGGTCGTTATTGCCTCCTTGCCCTTTGGAAAAGCCACCCATCTGCCTACACGCTGTACGCTTCTCCACACGCCCTGCAAGAAGGCTGCTCCTGTCCCTGCCACCCCCCTGCAGTTCAGTATAGTATCTCACTTTCCAGAATCTCTCCCTGCCACGGGCATTGATAGGAAACCCATGCAGGAGTGCACAGCTGACACTCGTGGAGGAACTGCCTTCTGCCCAATCCTGGAACACAAGGCCAAAAATTTCCACTTGATTCTCCCTGCTCGGTCTCCTCCTCCAAAAGCCTGCTCAAATGCCTCTTCCCATGAAAATATTAGCTTTAAGACAAACACTGCCATTAACATGCAAATGTATCTGTGATTAACATAAATAGAAAAACTGCCTCGTGAACAATATTAGGAGGCTGAAACAGTATCAACTACCAGTAGTCAGGTTGCTGAGACATGAATAGTCGGGCACTAACAAAACCATTTCATAACGGTGCTCATGTTTCTGGCAGGCCTGTAAGATCCCCCTCTGCCTCCAGTGAATTCATCAGTTCTCAGCACCTGTACAGGACAGCCCTAGCTAGTCTTGGGCTCTCAGACTCTGCAGCCCAACTCACCCCCTCCTGCCCCTGGCCAGCCTTTTCCACCCTTCCTTCCTCCCTGGGGGCAGAGGCAGTGGCTCAGCTCCATGTCAAGCTGCAAGGGACTGCAAGAGGAGCTTCTGGGCTTTACCAGCAGTGCTGACTTCTCACACAACTGTTTCTCCCCATTTAGGGAAAGAAAGGGAAAAAGCAGATGGAAGCTGCATGTGAGCTGTCAATTGGATCTCGCTGCAGATCAGGGAACATGGGGAGAGAAAACTGAATCTGCTATTACAACTGCCCCAGAAACATTACAGCTTCAGTATGGCGCAGGAACGAGCGCATAGCTACCCAGACTTGCCGAAGCCTTCCCCTGACCAGGGGCTGTGAAGCCCTGGCCAGCTCCTGTGGCAGTGCTTCAGGCCGCTGTGGCTTCTGAGTCAGGTCCGGCACCCTCCAGGCCTGCTGATGCTAACAGGAGCAGCAGCTCCTCGCCAGGCTGGCCTTCTTGCCTGGAGCCTAAGCCACCACAGCCAGACCTGATCAGATGGGAGGGGACGGCTAGGATCAGGGCTGGCTGGATTATGGGTTTAATTTCTTCGCTGCATGCTAAACACTCCCCACATCCTTGTGGAGGAATGACTTCTTTTGAGAGGTATATTGCCTATTCCCAAACCAGGTTGAGGGTTTACATGTAAACCCATGCCACCAGGAAAGTAATCCTAATCTTTCTTTAGTACAAAATGGGGGGGGAACGACACAGAGAAAAATTAAGATGGGTGGAAATGACTGTACAATAGCCACCAGAAGAACCTACACATCTCTATGGCCTTTTCTGGACAGAACAGAGCACCAACAACCCCTGACCAACACCTGCATCCGCTCAAAAATGTCAAAACCAAAGGGATTTTTTTTTTTTTTTTGCTGCAGGAATCCTGCATTTAGCAGCAAGTTAATGTCACACAGATCTGGCTAATACCAGTGCTGCCCCCTCTAATTTCCATATCTAAGTGGCAGATCCCTAGAATATGTCTCCTGCCTGGAACCTGACCTCAGACCACACAGTCTATATTTAATATGTCAACTGAAATGAAAAGTGCAATTGCCTCTTGCCTCAGGCCCATTCTCCTTCTCACTGGGTTTGAAACCTGGCAACTCACTGTCAGATGGCAGCAGGTCTGGAGTCAGTCCCCCACACACATAGACACATAAGCACATGGCATTTTGGTTCTGAAGTCCCAACCAGACATACTTCTTCAGCTACATTCAAGCCAGCCCAGCTCCCACAGGCTCCACGAGGAAGCGTCTTCCTTTTGTGTTGGGGTTAGATTTGGCCTTTTGTTTGAAAAGAAACTTATTTTTCTATTGTCCCCTTCCCTCTCCGTTCAGTCTAGAACGGTTCAAGCTGCCACAGCACTCACAGTTTCTCTTACCTTTCCTCCTAAGTCTGAAACCAGAGGCATCAGGAGTGAATGCAACCTATACTCCCTCCAGCGTGCACCAACACATGTCCCCATCACGAAGCATTTTGGGGCACACAGGCCCAGCCTGAGCACTGACAGCTTTCAAGGCACTTACTGAAGGTTCCCCGCAGGCTTGCTCTACATGTGCCAGGGAACGATGCTGCGATCGCTCTCTCAGATCTCACAGCAAATGGGCTCCATGAATTCCCATTCACGGCTGGAGCTGTGGTGATCACAAGATCCCAAACACCTGCTGGGGGTGAGCAGGAGCCGCTCCACATCCCGAACGCGACAGCTTTTCAAAATACAGCTTTCAAATACAACAATAAGTGCAGCTAAACAAGCCTCCTCAAACTTTTTAGCACACACTAAAGGTCTTTCAGCGAAGAAAGCCCCCTCATCTACCCCAATCTGTCATCAAGAAGGCCCCTCTCTATCCCAAATGCCACTGGCAACAGCAGATTTGCGGCCGATATTCTTTGTTACGCGGATTTTAAAACCGTAGCGCCGTATTCCTGCCTGGGAAGAGGTCTGAGCCCACAGGGAGGACGGCTGGCCGCTCACCGAGAGCTCCCGTTTCAGCCCCAGCTGCTGCGACCTGCAGCATCCTCAGTCCGCCCCACTCCGCACCATCGGCGCCTTTGTCACAGCACCCCACGCACCGGCGCGACCGGCGCCAGGCCCCGGGCTACCAGCGGGGTGCCGGGACCGGGGCAGGAAGGCTGCGCGGGCACCGCCGGGCCCCGGCACCAGGATGCCGAATCGTACCCGGGCCCCGGTGCCGACCCCCCGCCCGGGGGCGCCGGGGATGCAGACTCTTTCCCGGGCAGCGGATCAGGGGGAAGGGGGGCGGGGGGGAGCAGAGGTAGCACGCCGCGGTGGGTCACGCGTGAACCGACCCGAGGGCGGGCGGGGGCCGGTGGGACCCGCCGCCCTTTGTGCGCGCCCCGGGGAGCGGGCCGTGCCGTGCGGGGCCGGGCTCACCCTTGTGCATGCCGGTGTAGCGGTCCTTGAGCACGGTGAGCTCGTAGATCTTGCCGAACTGCTCGAAGAGCGGCTTGAGGTCCTTTTCCTCCAGGTTGCGCGGGATCTGCCCCACGAAGAGCTTGATGGCATCCAGGTCCTTCATGCTGTCGGGCTGCGCGGGGGGCTCCGCGCCGCCGCTGCTGCTCATGGGGGAGGCTCGGCGCGGCGGCTGCGGCGCTGGCGGGAGCGGCGGCGGCTGCCTCCTCGCCTCGCCCTCGGTGAGTCTGGCCATGCCCCGCGCCCGGCGCGGCTGCGGACGGGGGAGGCAGCGCGGCTGGGAACGGCCCCGCGGCTGGGAACGGCCCCGCCGCCAGCGCCGCCGCCGCGGCGCCACAAAGAGCCGCTCCGCAGCGCCCCCTGCCGGCCCGCGGGCGACAGCGCGGGGCCAAGGCGGGGCGCGGGGCCCAGGGGAGGGGCGGAGGGACCCCCGAAAGAGGGGCGCGGGGGGGGGGGGGGGGGGGGGGGAGGGAGACAAGAGGGGGTCCCCTTGGCGGGGAGCGCTACGGAAGCGCTTGCAGCCATGGATGAAGGGGCAAGGCAGCTTCGCCTGCATCCTGAGGGCCGAGGAGGAGACACAACGCCCATCTCTGGGGCAAGAGAAGAGGCGTATGTCTAGGACCTAGGTTCCAGAAACACTGAGGCCCTGGGAGCAATAGGCCATGTGTGCTGAGCAGGACTGGGAGGCATTATTTGTAGGACCTGGTACTTATCTCAGAAGGACAAATTGTCATCAGCTGTCAGGAAATTAGGCATTAGAACTTCTTCCAAAATAAAAGCTTGCTCTTGTACAGCTAACAAGAGACAAGGCATCCATATCAGAAATCAGTGTTTGGCCCCTTTTTCTCAGTATCTCAGCACCAGGGTCTGGAGGAAAAAAAAAAAAATATTTAAAGCACAACATTTTCTAACACAGTCCTCCCCCAAAGTGACAGGGCAGTGAGCACCAGTCCTGGAGGGGGCTTAGCTGCCACGGGAAGCAATATACGGCCCCAGGTCTACAACCCTGGCCAGGTCTCTCTGCCCCAGGCCCTCGTGGGGCAAAGCCCCCTTTCTTTTGAGAAGCTCAGCTCCCTCCTAACTGTGGCTTGGCAGAGGCATTTCCAGCTAGGTCCCATTCAGACTGTGCCAGATGGTCAGAAGCTGGCCGCGTATCCACATTGAAGCAGCCATTATTGCTACCAGGGTCCAATCTGACTCTTCACACAAGGATGCAGATTGCTCTCCCACCAGCTTGTCCAGTCCTGACAGACAAGGCGAGGCAGCAGGGGATGTCAGTGCTCTGAGCAGCGCAGTCCAGGTGGCCCAGGCCACCTCATCTCTCTACTCCACCTCTGTTACGACAGGGTGATGCTGAGGCACAGCGCACCCAAAGCTCACACTCCTCAAGGAGCGGCTGCCCTCAGCAGGACAGCTGCAGGGACACAGCCCAACTCAGCTCTGCCGCCCACAGCCACGCACCGTCTGCACATCCCACAGGGCATTTCCTCTGCTGCATGCACAGCTCTTGTCATCACGCCATACATTTTGGCCTGTCATCCTGCCCCGGTGCCCCTGATGAATGGACTTCTGTGCCCTCGTGCTGGAAGGAGGGAAGGGGTGTGTTTGATGGATTGTTTGCAGAGATAGCTTTGGCAGAGCCAGGTGCTCTGCTGAGCGTGCCAGGCCTGAGGCGTTACAAAGGACTGTGGTGCAGGCACAACCCGGCCTCTCTTCCCCTTGTTTATCGCTCCGCTAGGAGCTTTCTGCCACCTCCCAGTCACTACTCATGCCCTGGATCCCACAGATAGGTGGAGGCAGTGAGTGGAGGAAGGGACCCTGCTATCCAACACATATACCCAGTGCAACAACAGCTCCGTGCTCCCACACTGCAGCCCAATTCAGCAGACTGCCCTCTTGCCTGCTCCCCAAGTCCCATCCTCCTTCCTACCCCCTCCCCGCATACTAGCTCACACAGCTCACCTCCCAGAGCACTGGCTCAAACACTACCCAGATCTATTACGCTTGATTTTTACCCAGAAAGGTAGAGGGCTGACTCCAGGGCCCTGCAACAGGAGCTACTTGCAGCAGGTTTCAATGCTGATATCTGCAGGAAAGGTTAGGAAAAAGGGGGTGGGTTATTAGAGGAAGAAGAGGGGTCCCAATCCTAGGGAGCGGAGGGAGGAACTGAGAATACTGTTCACTGTATGAGCACCCACCTGGTTCCCAGACTAAAGTCATGGCAAGAATGACAGATGCCCCTGCAGAACCAGAGGCACCTGCTGGCCCTCAGCAGGAAAGCACTCTGGATTCATTCCTCCTCTCTTGTGCTCGGCAGAGAATCTCAACCCTTCTCCAAGCTACAGTTTTGCACCCTTCTTTCTCTAGCCCTGGCTATTGTTTCTACCTGTGTGTGGAGCTGCCAGAACACTTATTCAGGGCCAGCAGGTACAAGAGCCTGCAGTTTGCATCAGCTTTTCACTGAAATGGACTCAAAAGGCCCTCAGCTTTCTGCAGCCTTGCCTGAACCCATGGGCCATTGCAAGGTGTCTCAAGACTCTTACTGTAGAGCTGCTTCGTGTTTGAGGATGTTACCACTCCTAAAAAAAAAAAAAATCACCCTAAAGAAACAGAACTCCCCACACTGGTCAAACTTTCTTTTTACATCTCTTGCAGAGACTGCGGGGTTCTGCCATCTATTTGGAAGCCACAGATGCATCAGCTGGGAAGCCCATGACAAGTCAAGCTGTTCTCATTTTTTAACAGCTGCAAACAGATAAGGCAATCTTAGAAACAAGAGACCTTTACCATAACAGCAGCAAACCTCACCTTGGATGAATCATGGCTAAGCAATTAATGTTTTCAAGCACCTTTCTATACCTAGCCTGCTTTTTCATGTCAGCTGCTGCAGCACAAGCTGCTCTAGGCTTTTGTTGCAGCTTGAGGCACCCAGTGCCTCAGGTGGAAAGTGTCTATTTAGAAGGAAAGATATATCCAGTATCTTTTAGAGTCCACGAATGGACATATTATAATCACCCCAACTGCAGTAGAGAAAAACAGACATGAAGATACTGCTGGTAAATGAAAACTGGAACAGCTGTCAATCAGCACCTGGAAAGAGTTTACAGAGCCAGACAGAGAATTATATACCACAGTAACAGGATTAAGGGGTAGATAAAAGATAGTCATAGCACTAAGAGAGAATGAAAAAGGGAAATGACAGGTCACCTTTGCAGATTAAGAAACATGTTGCATCTGTCACTGAGGAGACTGCAAGAGGGAGCTAGAAGGGGCACAGCAGAGCTCAGATGTATGATTCCCAGAGGATGAAGGAACGGATTCTGCCCAAACTGGAGATGCTGCTTCAAAAAAGAACTGTTAAAAGAAAACTACATTGTGTGCCCAGGAAGTTTCTCTTCTGCAGAGAGACACTTGCTAGTGAAAAAAACCCCCACAAACCAGGGTGTTTTCTTTAAGCACATCTGTACTGTCCTGGCTTCTTGTGGCATATGAGTGTTTGTATTTAGACGGGGGGGCAGCTTAACATAAAAGGTGAAGAGGTCTAGTCCAGTAGCCCAAATTTGAGAAAGGCTCAAACAAAGGACAGAGGAACAGCAAGATACACTTTGCATTAGGAATGCCTGCCCTTTCCTTCCAGCTCCTAAAGGAATTGAGGGATGGAGAAAATACAAGCTGGAGCTCTGAATTTCCACATCACCTAGGCGACTGCACTTGAGGCAGGAAATCCTCACAACGGCCCAAAGAGGAGGGGGAATGATCTTTCAAGGATCCTTCAAAACAATCTGCCTTCCCTTATGTATTTGCTCCCCAGGCTGAAGAGCCAAAGTGAAGAGAGTCCTGGCAGAAAATATCCAAGCAACAATGTAGTATCTCAAGAAGATAAAAGTTCATTCCTGTAATGTGACTGTTTCTGGTCTGGAGCAAAAGGTTCTGCGGAGAAAACTGCTCCAAGACAGCCAGATTAACAGCTTAAGGGAAAAACCACCCTCTCTGTGTAAAAGAGTACAACTTGCTATAAGCTTTCATCCTCTTTTCTTTACCAAGGCCTTGCTGTTTACCTTTCATTGGATATCTGTTATCCCAACCAATTTAAGATTAAGTTTTTTAAATATTTTAACTTTGCAACCAAAAATTAACAAAGTTTTAAAGGCTTGTGCATTTTATGACCAGAAGCTGTCTATAACAGTGGGTAGATTGGAAATGAACATCAAAGATTCCAGCTACTTTCCTGATCAAGAGCAGCTGTTCTTTGAGGATTTAAAAAACAAACAAACAACACCTTGTTGCCTGTTACACAAAAAGTTTGTGTTATTTGCAAACTGTTTCTTCCAACACTTGAAAGCAAGCTAGTCAGAAAACAATGGAACATGGCCTTCCTTTCCCAATTAAGGGGAGACCACTCATCAGCTCTAGAACCATGCGACATTCAATTGAGCTTATCAAGTTCATTTTGGTCTTGTTTTTAAATCAGCAAAGATATTAAGCCCTGCTGATTTGATCTGGCTTCTCCCTCTGCCCCCCAAACACTCCTGGAGCACGCATCATGCACAGAGATGGTTGTTTCTGTCACATGCTTTAGCCTGGCTACCCCAGGGCTGGGACAAAATAAAAGGACTGAGCATCCCAGCATCTTGGGTTCATACCTACACCATCTGCTTCTCTTGCACATCTTTCTTTTTTGTAAGTTATCTTCCCATTACCTCTAGTCTCTGAACACTGTATTAAGACATTATGTGATAAACATTCCATGGGAATAAGCTTACAGCGTGAGCAACCTGGCTTCGGGACACAGTCTAGTATCCTCATGCTTTCTCACTTGAGAGAGAGAGATGTGACACTTGACTAAAAAATAGCTGAACACAGGATTAGAGAAGAAGGCTTCAGTCATCAAGTCGACCCATCTCCAACCCTGCTCCAAGCAGCTACAGCACTGAGCCCTTCAAATTTTGTTTAAGAGACAGTTTTATGAAGAAAGATTTTTTTTTCCCCCCCTCCTGCTATCCCTAATGAAAGGTTAATCCAACAGTTACAAATTCAGCATTTAGGAAAGCCTAGTTTCAATTCACTGCTCCACCCCACATCTTCCACACCACCCTGAGCTGTTACAGCCCCAGCACCTCTATAGCAAGGGCCTTAGTACCTCCTACTTCACCAAGGTGTTGCAAGTGTCAGATATATTTAAGAGCATGAAGCATTCAAATACTATGGAAACCAGGGCAAGAGAAAAACCAAAAATAGACGGAAGACGCAAGCTGTTGAAAAGTCTGGAAAAGTCTTGCTGAGGAAGGCTGTGCTCGCTGCAGCTGATCCCAGAGTGGGATCCATTTAGAGCTCAAGCATAAAATATCCTCTCTCCACTCTTTCCTTAGCTTCTCATTTTTCTCTGCCACAGGGAAAGGAATATTCTTTTTCCTCCTTAGGTCTTTAATTTCCCCTCTATTTAACAGGCTTCCTAATTACCAGTTCCTTTGAATGATTCACATTCTAGCTTGCCCTTTCCATGACCTGGAGTAGTCCACTGTCTGACTGCTTCTGTATAGCAGGATTACTGGGAACATATCTACACAGCACTCTCCTTCTGAAAGGGAAAGCCAACAGCAACCTACAAAGAAGGGTGCCTGAAACAACGAGTTGAGGTGCCAGCCTGCGAAACACTATGCCTCTCCTTTTTATAATGCAAACACATTTATTGTGCATATTCACCTCTACAGACAAACCAGTTGCTCAAGTATAATAATCCCTTTCTTCATTCAAAAAATCCCAACCCCCCCAGCACCCCCCCAGAATCCCACAAAACCCCCTCAAAACAAACAAAAAAAAAAACCCACAACACCCCCTCTCCCCTTAAAAAAAACCAAACCCAAAACCGACCAAACCACCCTCACCAACACATAAAGTACTTGATATAGCCAGAATGACATGTGGAGGAAACATAGAGGATGTCAACGGGAGGTATACAACCATCTTACTCAACAGTCAACCAAATGAAAGGCAGTAACAGATGCAGAGCAGTTAAAGCATCCCACAAGGCAGACTGAAGCCAGCCACCCCTGGAAAGTCAGGTCAAGGTCATGTCCCCCACCAGCACAGACCAAGTCTGCTTGAGATCAGAGGTGCTGCTGCCTCATTTCACAGCACTGGCTCTAGTTCCAGGTGCTCATTACAGGCTACTTCTTGAAAATAGAAGAGTCTCTGGTCTTTTCAGCATGATCGCCAGCTCAGTGAGGAAACCCCAGCAAGGTGAGGGGAAGGCTCCAGATGAGAATCCTTAGCTTTATAGTTGTCAGTGCACTTAAGGGAAAGGAAACAGATCAAAGGTGTCCAAGATTCTTCATCTTATTATTTCTTGACCACAGCATCGATCTCAGGAATGATCTCCTTCAGCTGGTTCCACTGTTCTGCAGACAGGGCAATCCCTAGAAACAGTGGGAGAGGTTTCAGAGGAGGCGCTTGGTAAGCATTGAGTAGCACACCAGACTGGCTCCTTCAGACTAGCTACAGAAGGAAAAGTTAGAATCTGAAGCAGAGGCACGGACCAGAAACAGAAGCAGCCTAAAAGGCATGGCAGTTGTGCCAGCACTTCAGCGTCCATATTGAGAAGTACTCAATGCTATCACTGAAGCACAATGTGAGAATATAAGCTCAAACTGCCTTTCAAGAGTCCCCTTATAGCCTATTTCCTAGTACAAATTCCCACCCACATGAGCTGGGAAGAAATTTTAGGAGAACCTTACTCCACACAGCAGTTAGGACATCATCCTTTCAACTGCCCAAAAGAAATAATGCCAACTCTAGCTCTATTTAAAAAAAAAAAAAAAATACAAACAACCCAAACCCAAAGAAAACCCAAAAAATCCCCTGCTGCTAACAAGAAATCATCAGTGTGGCTTAAACACTAGAGAAGAACTGGCTTCTTTTCAGATCCAGCAGAGAAGGTCTTGATGTCCTGTTCCTCTCCTTTACAAAACAAAGACAGTAGTCAAATTGCTGTACAGGTTCCAGCCAGATGTTGTCAACCTGTTCCTTTTGGCTTTGTTAATAAAACTTCGGCCCTAGTTCTTTAATGTGATTCTTAAATTCTCTAGATAAAGATCAGGGACCAAGGACTCCTGAGAAAAACAGCAGAGGCAGTATTTAAATGAAAAAACATTTCTTCATGATCTCTGTTTTAACTGACAGATCTTTGGTCTTACATTGTGGGTGTGCTTCTTCCAGCCTGGAAGGAGTCCACAATGCTCCTTTCCCTCTCTGCCCCCCAATGGCACAGAAAAGCTTCAGGGCTTTGCTTCCCATTTTCATTACAGTGTACATAGTTCCCTTTAAGTGAGTAATTTATACGTGTAACTGCTCTGGAGAAAATTAATTTCTGGAAGGAAAACCATGCTTAGTGGTTACAAAGCAAACCAAGCTGAAAGAAATTCGTCTGCCCTGACACAAAAATCTATAGCAAGGATCAAAAGGTGTCTCAAGAAACCCCACATTAACTGAATATTTGCTGGGCACAACACACAGGACAGGTGAAAAGAGTCCAGGGCCTGTGACCTATGAGGCAAGCTGGCAAGTCACTGTCAAAGTCCCAAAGCAAAAGGCCTAAGTTGACTCATCAGTTGAAGAGCTCTGGAGAAAAGTGTGTCTTGGTAGGGATCCAGAAGGGTCTTAACCTTCCTGTCCCCACTTAGATAGGGAAGGATGGATTTACTTCTGGGATGCTCTCCCTGCCAAGCACAGCTCCACCATTACAGATTAGGGGCAAACACACAGAATGCCACCTTTTTGCCCTAGGCATCACCAGTACCAAAACACAAGTTTGTCAGCTAGGACACAAGGAAGCAACATCAGAGCCAGTGTTTTCAGCCACCACTCCTCCACCTTGCAGCTCTGCCCCTGCCAACAGCCAGAGAAAGGACCGGTGATCAGAGGTGGAAGCAGTCCTGCACAGCAGGTTCTCAGAGCAGTCCTGCCAAGCTCCAGATCTCACCAGAGGCTCACACTCACTTGTTCTTTGTGCTTTTCTTCAGTGGTTGCCACCCAAGCTGAGAAAGCGCTAAACCCATCCCATGCAGTTTGCTCAGCTCCCCAGTCCCTCAGTGTGGCATGCACAGGTCTCCCTGCCACCAAGGGAGACACACTAAGCAAGAGCTGGAGAGCCAGCAGCCGAGTCAGAGAGGCCAGCACGGCCCCCAGTTGCTGCCTAGCGAACGCAGTTGTACCTTTCCTCCCCGGTTTCATGTTGCCCTCCTTGTCAGCGTAGAACTCCCTGATGTCCACAAGAACCTTCCCCTTGAAGCAGGACACTCTGACATAACGCATCTTCCCAATCTGTGGCAACACAGAGCCTGAGTTAAACCCAGCCCTGCAACAAGCTGCTCCTCAGCCCATAGGGCCAGTTGGGTCACTCAATGTGCCAGAGGCCTAGCGAAGGAACAGCAGGGCACCCCAGGCAGCCAGCTCAGCTACAAAAATGCTCTGCTACAAGGAGAGCAGGTAGAGGGGAGCCCTGTGAAAGGAGGAAGACCCTAGAGCGACTCCCTGCCCTCCATACCTGGAACATACCCTCCTCTTCACTGCCTCGTTCCAGAGGTTTTTCTGCCACTTTTGAAGGTTTAGCCTCTGTTTTCAGCCTTTTCTCTGACTTAGAAGACATTTCTTTCTTTCTTTTCTAGAAAGAGAGACCACCAGTTTGAACAGCCTGGTCTGAGAAGTCACAGCCTTTCTCCTGGGCCGTGCCTGAGCCTCCACAGCACACCAGTTTCAGGGTCCACGGGTGAGACACGCGTGCTACCGGGCGCACCGCAACTGCCAGGCACCTCTGCTGCCGGTGGCTGGGAGAAGGGGCACCACCAGGCCACCGCCCTGCCTGCCCCGCGGTGCGGGGCTGCCCTCAGGACCAAGACCCGACCAGGAAGCTCTGCTGGCGGCTCTCCCTTTCTCCGCGGCATGGCAGTACCTTCCCCTCTCCCTCCGGGCCGCTCTCGGAACCGCTAGTCCCCGCCAACTCCTCGGCCTTGGGCATCCTGAGGGAACAGCCGCGGGAAGAGCCGCGCCTCACCGCCGGGCCCGCCTGAGGAGAGGAGAGGAGAGGGGCGGGGCCAGCCCTCCCTGGCGCTGCTCTTATCTGACAGCGCGCGGCGCCTGCAGCAAGCAGCCGGCCCGCGGCCTTCTCGAAGAGCCGAGCCCCGCCAATCCCGTGCCTGGCTGCTCTTGCCCCCTCTCCCAATCCGGCCAATCGCAGCGGCGCTACCCGCCCACCCGCCCACCCCCTGCGGCCGGCCCGGCCGCGGCCCCCCCACCCCGGGCTCGATTTGGGTTTCCGAGGGCGCCGTTCCGGGCCGGTACCCCGGAGGCCCGCGGGGCCCCGGACTGCAGGCAACCGCCACCGGGCTGAGCCCAGGGCGCGTGTAGCTGTACTGCCCGCAGGCACCAGAACGTGCTCCAGCCGCCTCGGAACCAGCCCTGCCCCAAATCACCATCAGGGAACGGCGTTCCCGGGGCCTCGGCAGCAGAGGCTCGGCCACTACGAGGCGGCAGAAGGTAAAGGATAACCTCGTCTCTCCCCTCCTGTTGTGGTTAGCTCGAGTTTCCCACTCTACAGCTGTGAGCACCGCGGTTTGTAAGACCCGGACTGACGTCTTGCAGTGTTTACAATGGGAAGCGATAGCGTGTAAGTGTTCGAGAAGTCATTTGGTAATGGCAAGAGGCACAACAATCTACCACTAGCGTACGCTGCGTTGGTTTTTCACGGTACTGAAGATGCCTTGCATAGAAACTTTAATTGCTTCAGATCAGCGTGAACCTTTCAAATAAATGGGAATTTGCTCACCTCAAGGTGCTGGAAATTTGCTTAGGATTTGTAAATGTTTTCTGTCATACTACTTTACTTTTGACTATATAGAAGGGATGATGTAAGCTCTTAAAACACGTGCATTTTCTCCCTTTTTGGAGCAGGTCTATTCCTTCAAATAACGCAAAGAGATTCCAGTTTTTTTGAGCTTGCGGCAGCAAATAGTTCTCCAACAAATCTGTTCATCAAACCTACTCACTCGGTTTATTTTTCCAAGGGAAAAAAGGACAAACAAATAAAGAAATGAAAAATGTTAAAATACTTAAATATTATTACATTTATAGTCAGAAAAAATATGTAAATCAACTGCATTGAATTTTCTATTAGGTTTTAAATATCCACCTCGATATACATTTGTTCTTTAGGACACACAAGAGATAAATAATTGAGTTAACATTACTAGATAAATCAACTCTTTTTCCTGAGCTGCAAATATTCCAGATTATAACTTTGAAGTTGCTATCCAATAACTACAAACAGAAACTAAACAAATCAAAATGAGCAAGCAGGAGCCCACGTTTGAGTACCCAGAGGCCCAATTTACTGAGGCATATAGTAGCACCTCTATTATTTCAGATCAGTAAGTGAAAACTGAATGGCTCTTAAATGTAAAACCCAGTTTGACCACAAGGTGCAGGAGAAACTCAGGATTTTGGCTTGTGCTATGAACAACACGAGAGGGCACAATTTAAAACAAACAAACAACAAAAAAAACCCCACCAAACCAAGCCCCACAACAATTTTGGGTATCTGTGGTTTTAAATGCCTAAATAGATTGTCATGACTCCTCCAGCCACAGATAGTGGGGTACCTCGTTCCATTTTGGCTTCAGGGTCTTTCCTCTTAGCACTGAGTACAAGGGTGGAGTTCATATTGCACAGTAGTACTTATAACAATAAACCAACCTCTGTTACTTGGGAGATAAACTACAATAGTCCAAACTACTCGCAGACAATCCCCGTTAGGCCTGTGTGGGTGGGAGTGGACAGAAGGAACCAACAGCTCCAGTGCTTAAATCCTGTTGAAAAAACAGATTTTTGGGAGCTGCAGATTTTGACAGCACCAGGACAACACATTAAGTCAGACAGATAGCAAAGAAAATTGTTTTATGGTTAGAAGCATCAACTGCTAGCCCCTTGTGTATATGTGGACATATGCTTTCCATGCTTCTTCCTTCCAGGCCAGGCAAACTCCTGATAAAAAGGGTAAGTAAAAATAGGGGCAACAAGAATCAGCTACACAGAGCTCTTCTGCAATGTTGCGGAGAACTTTTATTTTACCAGAACAGCAGTTGGCTTTCTGCCTTTGTGTGTTGTATTGGTGACAGCATTGATCAGATATGCTGTAGTATGGATGAGCACCACTTTTCTTGTTTTTTCAAAAGCTAACAGAATAGCAAGGTCTATTTACAAGCTTCTCTGTCATCTTCCCAAAGGAAACAGCAATGTGGGAACTAAATTCATTCCCAGGATGGGCACTCTATTCCAGCTGTGAGAAAGGTGGAATCTGACTATCTCAGATTTGAGTATTTCAGTGCACATGCACTTTGATCAAAAGCATAAACCCTTATCTGGAGTAAAAACTACTTTCTATGGCAGCCAGTTGGAGATACACAAAATGCATCCAATCAGATTATAGGACAAGTTACCCTCGTGTGGGAGAGCGCGATGTACTATCCCAACTGCCCTTCACGTTTATGAACTCTCCTCATTTACCTCTACCCACCTTTCTTTTAGATAGCTGCCACTGGCTTCTGGCACTGCATCAAGAGCGTTAGCAGTTTCCTGCTGAGACCACAAGGAACTAAAGTGTTTGCTTTAACACTACAACCTTGACAGGGACATAGCTGCAACCACACTGGGTTGCCTTGGTGGAAGTTTTTGACTCCGAACTTTGAGCTCCTCATCTGGAAGACTGAAGGTTGACGGTCTCCACTGCAAGGAAGAATGCTCCAGGCCTGTTCTGTTCTCTCTTGCCCACAACTTGCAAATTTTATATGCATCAAATCATGCTGCAGCAGGATTGCCAATGATTTTGGTTTTTCTATTTTTCTCAGTGAAGTAACAGAGTTTCGTTAAGCCTGGTTAAGTAATCTGCTGGATTGGAGGGAAGATCCTCTCTCCAAGTGTAACGCACTAGAAATCCATGATGCACTGGAGGCCTCTGAAACTACTCCCAGATATTCAGAACCCACAGAGAAGTTCTTCAGATACCCATTGTACTGTGCATGTTCTGAACCTACACAGTCCAGAGCACGCACCTTCCCATAGCACAATGTATGCGGTCTCTTAAAGGCAGAGCATAAAAGCCAGTGGAAAACAATCAAGGCTTGTTTTCAAGCTACTCCCAACAATTTCTGAAGTCATTATGAATTCATTTGGCAGAGGAGTGGCATGAACACTTCAGGCATGCAGAGAGATGTATTTTAAATAAGCACTCAAAGGAGCAGAAAAAAGGCAAGTTTCTCTGTAGGGCTGGTATTTCAGGAGTGCTTGGTACCATGCCACCTGCTGATATGACAGTGAGCCACTGACATCAATCAGCACGTTCTCCTGGAAAAGACAAGACCCTTTAAAGAACAAGTTGCTACATATTTAAAGTAGCAAAAAGCACACATCATGGGGTAAGGGTACTCTGAGAAGGAGACTACAGTGAAATAAAGAAAGATGGATAGAAATCAGTGCTTTACTTCCCATCCAAAGGACTAGGACAGTAACTGGCCACAACAACGCAGCTGTGGTGCGGACAAGGATGCACAGCTTGAATCTTCCTTGCATACAAAAAGAGAGTACACCTTCATTCAAACCCACAAGAGCTTTTCAGCCTAGTAAAAGATGCTATTTTAAATACAAGTAGTCATTTTTAAAAAAAAAAAAAAAAAAAGGTAGTCACCATGGCCTGTGAAGAGACCTCATATGCATAGAACAGATTAAGACAGGATTCAAACATTGCTGAGTGGCAGGACAGCAGTATTCAATCAGGACATCTTCTAGAACTACAACTAGCCTAGGACTTGTAGTCAGTATCTTGATACATTTTCCAGAAGAACTGGAGGGTAATCAAAGTGCAACGCTGCCCAGAAAGGGCATTCAGCTCTCACCAGAAAGTGGTGACAAGTATCCTGCTTACCTCGGATGTTGGAATTCAGGAAAGACTTAAACTTAAGATGATGACAATGCTTGAGCAACTGGTTACCTGGCTCTCCTGATCATTGCACAACACTGGCAACTATTTTGGGCAACTACATAGCTCTCTCCATCCAGAAGCATCAGCAAACTAAAAATAAGGCTTACTAAAGGATAAAAGTAACAGAGAGCATGTGTTCCAAGATACACTCTCTTAGGTACAGTTCTAGAAACAGCCATGTTTGAAAAGACATTCATAAAACTTCAGTTTTTTGTTTTGTTTTGCTTTTTAATGGCTAAGTGACCTGCTTCCCTTAATACATACTGGGGGCAGCACATGAAAGGATAGCAACAAACACTTTAGGAACTTGCTCATACGTGCAGGCCAGGAACAGTGTTTCCAGAAATAATAGAGCTGAAAAATGTGAATGGAGACCCTGAGATGCAGGTGAACATGGGAAAACACCCCAAAATCCAGAACCCATCTGGAAGTGAAAACCGAGGAATGAAGATTGAAGGGATTACAGACAAGAGCTTAGCAGGAGCTGGGCTGCTGTTGCTATTAATATAACCAGCTCATTTAAATACATGGAACAGCCCAGAACATGATCCTGCAGGAGTTGGGACTGTAGAACGCCCTTTAAAAACCAAGCAAGAGTTTAGCACAGAGTGGTGGCAGCCATGAACTGTTCCAGGACCACAATCTTTAAGAGAAATCAAGTACACAGCAAAATGCATCCTCCAACTCAGCATCTCTCAGGAGAGAACCTGTCCTGGCAAGAACACTAATGCAAGGAACCCGTTCTAACAATCTTTTCTCATTCTGTCAACAACAGTCAAGATTATTTACAGTGCACCTCCTAAAAGGGAATGAGTAATTTCACAGTCTAAACAAAATGCAAGAAGATGCTTGCTGCAGACACTGCTTGCTCAGCACACCTTCCTAAAGCCAGGCAGTGAACTTAAGGAAAAGGTGTCATAAGAAAACATGCTAATAGTATTCTCTTTAATTTGCACGTGCACTTTTTTTTTTTTAACAACTGCTCTGAGTCCTTGTTTGCTGGGGAGAGATAACACATCACTCTACTCTGTAGTTTCAGTTTCCAGGTTGGCTGTATGGCACATGTGTCCGTGAAGGTGCTGGACTCGGTTTTACGCTCACAGAAGCTGCTCAGAATCAGCTGCTCAGCTTTTAAACAACCTGCAGGAACTACTGAAGTCTCTGAGCCTCTCCCTCGCAAAAAAGCAAAGGAAAACAGACATGATGCAAGTCAGGGGAAGAAGGTGAAGAAAAGCACTTAAAAGGTGCACAAGAGTTAAAATTTCATTTTCCTTCCACCTTCCTTCCCTCTATAGAGTAGCAAAGAGGAGGCAGAGGAAGAGAAACAGCAGGATTCAATGGAAGGCAGAAGGTTCCTGATGGGCTCACCGATGGCTCAGTGCTGCTGTATGAGGGATGACTTGTTGCTTCACTGCTGCTTGGTTTTAAGGGATAATCTCTGTATCATCTTGTACAGGAGGCCAAAGTGCTGGAAACAGAAGGAATATCAATAACCATGTGTCCTTATAAATGCTAATAAAATGACTGTGCTCTACACAGAGAGAAAACTTATGAGAAGGCTTAAAACAATACTAATGTGCAAATGCAATACCTTGTTTGGATCATATACTAGCACCCTCATCCTGAAGACAGCGTGGGACTTAGTGAATTAGGAGGAATTATTACAATGAAGCCAGTTGCTTGGAAGTTGTTCAGAAAGCGACAGCTTACAGAAGTGTTTGTGCAGGCCTGTATCACCCTCATCGTGAAGATGCAAAGACTTGTTAAAGATGTTACATTTTTTGAAGCAATTCTGTGCCTTCTGAAGGGGAGGATGAAGCTTCAGATTTCAACACCTGCATGATACTGGTCACTACAGAAACACTACTGCTAGCAGTTTCAGGAATGTAAAAATGAACCAAGCAAACACTGAGATTCCCAGTATTTCACAGTCCTTTAACTGGATCTTCTCTTTCACCATTTCACCAGTGACTTAGAAATTCACATAATTCCTCTTTTGATTCTTCTTTGATTAATTGCATTTTGATTTGATAACAGCTACTTCAGATATTTGACAGATATAACAAGATCCAGGCTTCAAATAATTTGTAATAACAAGCGTAATGAAGATAGCTGACAGAAGTCAAAGTATATGCTTTCCCTCCTGTTCATGTTGTTACATTGGATTTTTAAATGCTTGTTGTTTCCTCAAACAAACACAAATATCATGAAGAGATCAAAATTTAGATTGACCTAAAATGCTTCCCTTTCATTCATGTTCTTCACAGAACCCAGCCAGGATCAGAAGCCTAGCTCACAGTGGTTTTGTTAACACTTAAACAAAACCACTAAATTTAAGCTGGCTGGCCAAAGCATGGAGTATCACATTTCCAGGAGTAGGGACAGACGATGTATTTATGGCTTCATTTAAAACAAACAAAACCCCCAAACAAACGAAACACCTAAACCCCAAAGGTGCATTTCTAAGCTGCATCCCAACTTCAGATACTGGAAAGATCTCCTAACACTCACAACTTACTACAAGCTGCAAACCTTTAACACTACAGCAGATTTTAGTTACCTTGAGAAAGTTCAGTCTGAAACTCTCAGCCAAAATAGCTTAACAACTGTGTATGTCCTTGACCAAAAGAAGCTCTATAAAATAGTTTTTCACTAGAATAGCAAAAGCTCGCCTTCAGCACAGCCAACTGAGATACTCAAAAACATACACATCAAAACAGCCACCATTTTGGATTACTACTTTTAGAGTGAGGTGGCATTACTGTTCCAACTTTGGTGCTGGGACTGTGTGAACACAAGTTACCGTAGCTAACGTGATTTATGAGGAAAATAATACATCTGTCTCCTGCTTCTCTTACCTGCACTGCAACATAGGCAACACCAAGGTAGGCTGCGATACAGACAGCCAGAAGCAGGTCAAAGATCGCTGGCTTGACCCTGTGACAAAGAAGGAACACATGAAATTGCTGCAGCAGGTACTGCCACAGAGTGAGCCAATAGTCCAACGTGCTCAAGGGAATTCCATACCTGTATGCATTCATCACCTGTTTCAGCTGGTCATAGAAAACAAACTCAGGGTCTCTGTGAAAAAACAGAAATTCTTCAGGTTGTATTACACCTTGACAGTGCAGTAAGGACTGCCCAGATCTCCCTTCCCGAGGAGTTCATCCAACAAAAGACACGTACACACGACCACGATGCATACCAGTTTTGAACTGATTTGAGTCAAGTCTTTCTTCTCCTACAATCAGAAGTCTAAGGATACACTTCAGAACACATGCTGTTCAGCTGTCTCTTCTGAGACACACAGAAGATCCTCACTAGGTTCATTAAACTGCTTCAACCCGAGCAGGTTAGACAGGATCGAAGCTGCCTTTTTGCAATTAAGAGAGCTTTCTAGGGGACCATAGTATTTTCCTGCATTCAGAGAGAAGCAGCTCTCAAGAGTGGGAAGGGTGGAAGCAAAACAGTGAAAAAACAAGCTCTTCAGAAAGAGGGAGCTTCTGGGACTTGTTACTGTGCTGTGAGAAATGATAAAGAGCTTTCTCTGGGAGAACAGAGAGCACGAACCAAAGTGACAGAAGAGCAGAAAAGCGCAATCACTTCCAGCGACATGCCAAGAAGCCAGAAAAGCTGCAGCTCAGAGACAAAATTCATTGGAGGGGGAAGCCGGTTTGCACGTTCTGGCTGGTTCTTTAATCTCTTTTCTCACCGTTTGTCTGCCTTTACATGATGCTGTTTGACATCCTTCAGGTAGCGACCCATATAATATTCTAAGGTGTTGAGGAAGGTGCTGTCTTTATCAATCAGCTGGGCAGCCCTGGGCTGACTGCTCAGCCAGTCCATCACTGATTCTAGTTGCTCCTGCTGGATCTGCTGCAGAAAAATACCACCAAAGAGAGTCAACCACACATATGCTGAGACAGGACCTCTCTCCCAGACTCTTGATTCCTTCTTCCCACAGATTACAAAAATGCACTGTGCTCACCATCTGATCCGTGAAGATCTGCAGATCTGCAGGTGCTCCCTGCAAGGAAAAAAAAAGCAACAGGCTATTGGCAAGGGCAAGCTTTGTTGGGCAGGACAAATCTGGCTAGCACTGCACGATGGGCAGCTCTTACCTTGTCAGTTAGGTTGTAGATGACCCTTGTCAAAGCCTCAGCAATGATCCTAGTATTCCTCGTTAGTGCCTTTGTGTCTATTCGTGCCCTAAAGCAAAATAGAGGATTATGGACTTGTCAACGGGATCAGTTTCCTCTAGAAAACACCTTTAATGACTGCATCAAGCAGGAGCCTGAATCCAGAGCCCAACTACCAGTGTTTTTTCAATCAGAACAGCATAAGCAGTCATGAGGCCACTTTGTGTATAGGCTGGATTTCAACTGCAGCCTTCCCTACGGCCTCTAACCTCCTATCCATGATGCTGTTGCGCAGGCTGTCCCGGTGGCTTTCCAGATGGGAGATGGTGAATGCTGGCAAGCGTCGGATTGCAAAACGTTCATGCTCCCATGCCAGCATGTCCTCAGCCAAGTTTATCTTCTTGTGCACCATGGAAAACTTCACCTCTGGGAACTGGCCGGCAACAACCTGAGGGAAAGGACAAGCCATCCAGGGTGTCATGCTGCCCACTGCATAGTCCCATCTTGCACTGCCACCTAGACCCAATTTTTTTGTGTTCCAGCAGCTAAATACACTTTCACCTCTAAGGTGCAGTTACTGGCATTAAAAAGTTGTTTTAATGTCAAAAAAAAGCTTTTTTTAATGTCACTATAGGGTAGCTTTTGCAAGCAACAAGCCTTAAGGAAGTGCAGTGGAAAATGCAGCAGATCTAGTCCACTTCATTTGGGACTGTGGCATGAGGATTTGACTGCACTTCAAATCAAGTAACTATAAACAATACATGAAACATTTCAATGGCACACCTTTTCTTCACATCTTCCTTCCTTCCTCTCTTAGAGAGCTGCAGCTCCCCATAGTAAGTCCCAAGTTCCCATCTACCTAAAATGCTTTTCATTACCATCTCCAGTTCTCTCAGAAACGCATGCTGCAAGGTCCCTTCCTTGGGAGGCTTTGAGACGTGGAGATGAAGGCTATTGCCTCGGCCCAGAGTATCAAGGCAGAGAACAAATGCTACATTGTCCTGCAGCAGGCTGGAATCTGGAACAGAAAAATCCAGACCTTTATTGCTATGTTTTGTGCTGGGACTTCCATCCCAAAAAAGCAAGGCCCACACAAGGAGATTCTCACAGGAGGGCTGACATACAAGACACTTAACACAATGGTATTAACAGAGGCCTTGCCACAGAATATGCTGGAATGCCAGCCCCTTACTCACCAGTGTGGTCCAAATTGTCTTCCAGCCACCGCTTGGTTCCTTGATAATTAAACTTGCCACCTCCAGATGCAAAGAACAGCAAGTTATACCTGCCCAAAGAAGACAGAAAAGTGTTAGCATGTTGCACTCCATGGCTACAGAACTCAGCCTTGGAGGTGTGGTGAAATCGCAAAAGCCAGCACCTGACATTCAAGGCAAACTCTCCCTTAACAAACACTTCCTACATGCCACATACTAAGGTAACAGCAGGACGGGGTAAAAACAGGGGAGTTCCCAGTGCTTGAGGATGGAATCTACTTCCCACATCATTCCCTCCACTTGTCCCCAGGCTTGAGCAGAGCTACAGCAAAGAAACCACAGGATGCTCTACAGGTCTGGAGCCAAAGCCCTTATCTGACCTCAGCTACACACATTCAGCCAAGAATACGGCAATTTCTTACCCAGCATGGGTACGTCTGTAGGTGTAGAGTCGGGAAAACAGCCTGGCTAGTTCCAGTAGCACTGAGATACCACTGCCATTGGAGTCAGCACCATGTGACAGCCACTGCAGGATGAAGTGGGACAGAGACAAGATGACAACTCTACACTTAATCTTACATATCAGGACAGCCTTCCAGATAGCACACCACCGTGCTCTACTTGTAACTGCCCCACGTCTCTAGGGCCAAGAAAAAAAAACATAGGGGCAGAAGCCACATGGGAAAATAGACAGGAACACACAGAGAGGAACAGAGAGCTGCAGGAAGAAAGAATACTCACTGGAGCCACTCCAAAAGAATCATAGTGGGCAACTATCACAACAGTGGGTAGGTCTTCTCCACCCAGCCCCGTTAGCCTTCCCTGCAGAGGAAAGAGATCAGAGTCACTCAGCATCGCCTCTTGTGCACCTGTACAAAGACAGCCTGATTTCTACATGCTCACTGAGTCTGCAGTGGCCTCGGTTCTGGGGACTTCAGATACTTACCTGGCAGGGAAAGTCAGGGGAGTCTCAATCAGCCCAAATGTCTGATGAAGTCCCAATAAAAGAAGGCATCCCACAAATGCTGCCAGTTTGAATCCATATACAACTTACCTCCACACTGGGTATGAGCCAGTCATTGATAGCTTTGCTTTGAACCCCGCTGGTCACCATCTGGAAGCCATTGGCAGTTGCCGTGTGCAGCAGAACTAGAATCAAAAAAAAAAAAAAAAGTACACCTGGGGAAGGTTCATCCTTTTATTTCCCTTGCTAAGTGTGCTTTGGAGAAACCAAGCTATAAACCATTTAAGCCTTCTCACTTGTTGCTTGTGTATATGCACTGACACAGAATCATGGTGACCATGCATTTTCATCCTGTCCTGAAATATCAAAATATCGAGTTGGCTAGAGCAAAAAACTTTTCTCCAGCAGTCCTAAAGTTAATCATGAGCAGCAGGTCGGTAAGACAGTAAAGTTATTTACAGGGCAATACACAGAAGCACTGTACTGACTTGTGATCAGACAAAAGGCTTCAGCTTCCACCAACACACTGTAGTCGCTTAACATTTTCAATGTTTTTTTTTTTTAACCTGAGTTTTGCTTTCTATCTTGCAACAGTGTGAAGCTGAGAACTCAACTCCGTGCAACTATATTTCCAAATATAGTCATGTAATACTCTCATACTGTGTTTTTCTTCCATTAAATCTCAAAGCACTTTAACAAAGACAGAATAAACATGAAGGCAACAAAACACTGGTTCAGAGTGCATATGACACAGCAGACTGCTCCCAGAGGTGGGATCAGGCCTGTCTTCCTCTAAATCTTTCCCCCACTTGTTAGAACTCACCTTCTGCAGCTGATGCAGAACCCTGCGATGCAGAAGCAGCCCGCGTTTGTTCATAGATAGACAGCAGCTCTTCATCTTCCACTGCAAAGTAGACTGGCACAATGGTTTCCATAGCAAGCATTTCTGGCTCTATCTCCATGAATTGCTGAGGATTTAAGTGAGACGCAAACTTAGCATCTGCTAACCAAGCAAGACAGCAGAAAAAATTAACAACCAAAGCAGAGAGAGAAAGGCAAGTTTTAAAATTAGAATATGATTTGTTGTGCATTACAACAGGAACTTTCAGTTCTGTAGCAACCCAAGCCTCTCTCCCTCTCAAATGCATCTCCCATCGGAAGAGAAAGGGAATGTTATTTTACCCTTACAACATCCTGTGGGACAGAAGAGATAGATCGTGGCAAGATGATCACCACAGCACCAGCTGATTGGCGGAGAGCCTTCTGGTACTGCTCATAGGAGAAATCCACCAGCCGCATCATGACGCAACGGCGGCTCAGGACATCTGCTTCTACAGTGCGGGCTTCTGTG
Organism: Balearica regulorum gibbericeps; assembly: GCF_011004875.1. Classification (NCBI taxonomy): domain Eukaryota; kingdom Metazoa; phylum Chordata; class Aves; order Gruiformes; family Gruidae; genus Balearica; species Balearica regulorum. Next base: position 85,935 of record NC_046209.1, read on the forward strand.
TTAAGCACTGCACTCCTGGTGCCTGTGAGGAGAGAACAGCAAGAGGTTTTGTAAATGATTTCATCGCAGCCCCTTTGCTTGAGCCTAGCTCCTTCTCAGAACAGTCATGGTGGCAGTCTGAAGAACTTCAGAGCAGCCAGGACCTCCAGAAAGCTAAGTTTGCCTCTTCCCCCTTGCCCAAGAAGGAACAGAGATCTGTGTTTTTAACTTGCATCCATTAGAGCAACGTGTCCTGCCAGGCTCCCCTTACTCCAGCACTACGCAGCTCGGACCACCTTCCAGTCTTCCCCCCCACCGCAACCATGCGGGCTACCTGTTTGCTCCTAATACATGCAGACAGCAATACATCTGGAGAAAGCCTTGCTTCTTGCAATGCAGCCTACTGCATCCTCCAGCTGTAGGATTGTGTCTGTAAGCAGAGGACACAAGCTGTGCAGAACCCCTTTGTGAAAGGGCACAAGGCTATATCCCATGTCCCTCCAAAGGGCTGTTCTAGCTCACCCACTGAGATGTTTCTGTGGCTGAGAAAATTACAAATGAGCAGGCTGCTTCTAACTGCTCACTCTCTCCTACTCTCAGTTTCAGCATATTAAATCCCCCACAGGAAAATGCAGTCCTCTGGGAGAACAGCAGTCTGGAGGCTTGCCAGCAGCTCCAGAATTCTCCAAGAGAGGACCACAAGGACATCTTGTATAAATAAAGGCACTCAAATCCACCTTACAATTTGTAATGCTCCAAAACCAATTTCTTCTCCTATAACTCTGACACCTACATTGAAGATTTCATCATACTGGGTCCCCATGCAGCCAGGGAAGGAGCAAGGTGCTCTAGAAGGCATCTCAGCCTATGCCAAACAGGTGCGTTGCTAAAGGTTAGATTTAAACCTGGCTTAACTTAACTCTAACATTAGTTTGGTCTCATCAAAGGTGAAATCACCTAACCAAGAAAAATATGTACTTCCACTGCATAGTATCAGTGAAGGCCATACACCCAAACAGAGTTAAGGCACAATTCACAATTTAAATTCTCCACATAGAGCTCCTACACTGCATAACAAACAAATATTAACAGCAGCACCACCCCCTGATCAGAGACAAATAATCCATTGCGAGGATAATCCCTCCACTACTCCCAAAACACTGATGTGTACACAGAGCAAACTGTGGATCCAGAGTTCTGCTCCCAGCACAACCCTCTGACATCTAAGCAGAGCAGACCCACCCCCTCCCAGTATTTTCTGATAACACAGCAAGACAAGTTGATTTTCTGCAGTTTCTCTATAGACAACTGTTTAATAATCGTTCATTTACAATCTAAAGAACTCTAACAGCATTAAAGGAAGTCCAAGTTTAAATTGCCCTGTGACTGATGTTGACAAAAAGCTCTTCTCCCCTCTGCAAGAAAAAGCTCAGCAGCAATCTCTATTTGGTCTTTTTGGAAAAGAATATGAGAATCTGGAAGAACAAATAGCTTTTATCCTGAAGGAGATCTGGCCTCAGAACACACATGGAACATGAACATCAGCTGCCCAAAGGGGCTGGCAAGGAGAAAGGGAACACATACTCCACTGAGCTAAAAGGCTCCAGAAAAAGAAACAGCATAAAAAGTTAATTGCAAGCATCTTAAAAAACAATGTGTGGCTTTTCAGGAGTTCACAAAATATTCCAAAATATGTTGTGAGTACTTGGCTAGAGACAACACTCAGGCAATCAAAGCCAGCTGAAACACATGCCTCCTGCCCCCAGTAAGCCTGCCAACAAATATGTACCATCACATGAGACAAGAGATACCATGAGACTACCTCAGCTCTGCTGAGGTTCTCAACAATAGAGGTCTCAAGATGTGGGCACATTTTGAGAAACTGCGATGGAAGAACATAGAAATAATTTCAGATATTCAGAAGCCACCAGTAGCATATGTAATATTTACAAAGTGTGCAGGCATAGCTGGCATTTCATAACTTCTTCTGATGTTTGATCTTATGAAGATCTGAAAGATTTAGAGATCGAATCTCATGGACAGTACAGAATAAATGTGGGGCTGTAATGTCAGACTGTTAACATAAGTCTGAAACTTAGACCACAAAACAGCAGGAAGAGTCACTCACGGACAGAACACATGCCCTGATCTAGAATAAAATATCCATGGAAGATTCAGGAACAACACTTGATTCTGGGTTAGTGAGTACGGGGCGGGGGGGGCGGTGTGGAGGCTGCGGGTTACAACACTTCAATGATTCGCAGAACAGGTTATGTTTCTGACTCAAAGAAAGGTGTTGCACAATCAGCAGCCTGGAAGCAACAGAACAGAGGAACTGAAGGTCAATCATAACATAAAGGAAGAACTGTAAAAGAAAGGACTCTCACATGAGGAGACACTGGAGCAAGAACCACTGCTAATTGAGGCTGAAGAGCGAAGAAGAATCAACCTGTCAATGAAGGAGTCAAATGCAAGAGAACAAAACCAAGCTCATGACCAAGTTCCCCAGTACACAAGAGGGCTGCAGCTGGACTACTGGAAACACAGGGAGTTCTGGCCACAGACAGGAGCCTGCAAGGACACAGCAGGGTCCCTGCCCACCTCTAGGTCACCATGTGGGAGCTCCCAGCACCCTCCTGCTCGTGCTGAGACTGAGCAGTAAAACTCAGCCAGACGGGGCCTGCCTGCGGCCTCCCCTGGGCCGGGCCCAGCCGCAGCCTCTCGGGGCCCTCCGACCTCCCCTGCAGCCTCCCCCCTGGGCCGAGTCGCCCTCCCCGGGCCGCCTGCAGCTTCGCCGCCTATCCTGGGCTCCTCCCCATCGGCTCTGAAGGGGGCCGCTGCCGGGATTCGCCCTCCCAGAGGACCGAGGCCTGGCGAAGGCCGGTGGCCGAACCGAGGCCGGCTGGGCCGTGCAGTCTCTCACCGTAGGGCTGCCCGCCCAGCTCGTACTGCTGCATGCGGTAGACCGTGAACTCGTGGGCGGCCTCAGCGGCGGGCGGCGGGCCCAGGAGCAGGAGCACGGCGGGGACGAAGAGCAGGAAGCTGAGCGGCAGGCACGAGGCCTTCAACACCGACTCGAGCACCTCGCCCGCCTCCTCCAGCATCGCCGCGGCCCCGGCCCCGCCGCTGCGGCCTGCTCCACCGGCACGCACGACGCGACGCGGCGCGACGAGGCACACGCGACGCGGCACGTACCGCCTGCGTCTCCCGCAGGCTGCCGGGAACTGTAGTTCGGGCGCCGCCGCAAGGGGCGCTGGGAGCTGTAGTCGCGGCGGCCTGTGCAGCGCCGCTGCCGCCCTGCCTGACCCGCAGAGGGCGCTGGGATTTCGCAGCCGCGATCCGGCGGCCCGCCAGGCCCCGCCCCTCGCCCCGGGGCGCGCGCTGCCTCCCGCAGGATCCCGCGCGGGGCTGACCGGTAAGGCAGCTCGCGCCCGCCGCAGCTTGCTGAGCGCCCGCGGCAGCGGGAACTGGGCGGACAACCCGCGGGGGCCACGTCACGCGCGTCGCTGAAAAAAACGGCGGCCAAAAAGTGCCCGGTGCCGGCACGTGTGCGGGGCGCGGCACAGCACCTCCCCGGGCAGTGCTGCTTCCGGCTCTGCCGCCCCGGGAACGGGACGGGGACGGGGGTGTGTCCCGCCGCCCACGGGAGTGGGGTGATCCCGTTACACCGAGAACAGGACGGCGGGTTCCGGCTGTCCCGGGCCTACGGGGAATGTCTGCGTGCTCCTGCCCGCACGCTTGAACGTGGAGGGGGGCAGCGGGCGAGGGTCTGCACCAAGCAGTGAGCTGGGGCCCTGCCGAGGGCAGCCCGGAGCCCGCAGCTGGCCCTGCCCCAGCTCGGAGCCCTGTCCCGTACCGGCCGCCTTGGTGCCTCCCTTGGCGGTACCAGACCTCCAGGTAGCTGCATTGGAGGCCCTTCGCCTACGGGACCAGCCGTTGGTACCTGACCTGCAGGAAGATAAAATCAGAGCAAATCGAACGGAGGCTTTCTTATCATCTAGATTTATTGCAAAACAAACGGGCTGGAAGCTCATCACCTCCTGCTGAGGGGCTGGGCCAGCGGGTTTTAAGTCGTCAGGAGATTCTCCTCCCCGGTGCTTGGGTGGCTTTGGCCTCCTTGCATGGTGAGAGGAGGCATTTGGGTGCTGCTCTGATTTTTCACTTGGTTAGGGAATAGAAGAGCAGGAATCTGAGGTGGAAGCTGCCTTCTGGGCCCCACTGCGTCTCTATCAGACCCAGGCAGGAACGGGGCTATTTTGGAGCCAGCCGTTTCCCGTAGCACAGAACAGTCCTCTCGGTACCAGGGATGAAGCCTGGCCCCAGTGAACTTCTGCATCCTGCAGGCCTGGCACATGGGTGTCGTTGTGCCCCTCCGTCTCCCCTTCCCTGTGCCAGCGGGCATTCTGCGTGTTCTGTTGGTTCCTCGGGAGCTGCTTGACCCCCAGTCACAGCCCCAGCCTTGCCAGCCCTGCCGCAAAGGTCCCCAAGCCCTGCAAAAGCCTCTGCTGGCCCCAGCCCCAGCCTTGCCCCCGGAGCAGTTCCCCCCCCCCTCCCCAACCTCGTGCAGCACAGCTATCTGCCTCACCACGGAAACGTCCATTTCTGCTGCCAGCTGGGCTGTGTCCATCCACAATTTGGCGGCCTCTTAAGCTTCCTGCCCAGGAAGCTGCAGCAACTTGGGATCTCTCCTGCTGCTTCAGAGATACCAACCGGCAAAGTGACAGGGCTGGAAGCTGCCGCCAGGCAGTCACTGACCTGCAGGCTCAGGGGAGAGAAGGCATGGCTTTCAAAGAGGCCAGGGCAGCAGTGTGCAGCCCTGGGGCAGCAGGGAGAATCGCTGTGTCACTACCGTGAGCTCCTGGGGTCCTTAGGTACCTTCTCTGCTGTTGATGCTGCCTGGCTCACAGGGAGGTGGAGACCCTCAGCACATTTCCCTGGCAGAGCGTGGGTGCCCCCCCCTTCTCCAAATGTGCTAGCACTTAGAGCAAACATGCTAGGATCAGACCCCTCCATTCCTTTTCCCAGCCATGCCGAACTTCCAAAGGGCTGGGGGCAGCCTCCACCCCACTCTTGCCTCTGGGTGATGACTCTGTTCCAGGCTGTTGAAGTGATTCTTGCAAGTCTGTTCTGCGGCAAACACTGTTTTTAGAAAGGTTTCTGGAAGGATGCAGCCTTTTTGGCCCAAAAAGGAAGAGGAAACAATTCATGCCGCATCTGTTCAGGTGTGAGCCAAACCCCATCGGAGACAACAGAACGCAAAGCCACCTAGAAGCTGCTGCTCAACCTTCCAGTGCCCACTGCAATGGGCACCTCCTCCTGTGCAGGGACCTTACAAGTTGGCAGATTTGCCAGAGCATGACCCACTTTTCTGGGAGGGCACAGCCCTGCGAAGCCTCTGCTGTACAGGCGTATGTCACCTGAGAGGTTCAGCCAGATGGGAGCAGGTAGCTCTGCCGTGCAGGATGGCACCAGAGTCCTCAGTCACTTGAGGGTACCTCCCTTAGCCCGTGGTGGTGCCAGGGCTGTCACTGCAGGTGCAGCCCCACGTCCAGAGGCACGGCAGGGCTGTTACTTCTTGTTGCCAGGCTGTCATCATTTGTCACAGCATTTGCCCAGGCACAGCGCCCAGTCTCTGCACTCTGGTGAGGGACCCGGCTGTTGCTGGAGCCCTCTGCCATCCTGTGGCTGGTTTGTGCCTTACTACAGGTGGGCACTTGGTTCCTGGCCAGGGGGCTCTGAGCTGCCCCACAGCTGCACACACTTGCATTTGCAACCCCAGTTGTTCTTGACTCCCGGCAAGCCATCAAGCCTGCATCCTTTCCCAGCGGCTGTGCCCATCACAGCAGTTCCAGAAGGCTGTAAACTGCAGGAGAAGACTCAAGTATTGCCTCCAGCCCTGCATGGACATTCAGTGGCAGCGCTGCCAGCCCAGCCTGATCCCAAGGGGTTGGGGGCAGTCTGGTTGGGGATATTTGTCTATCTGGGGATATTTGTCTATTTGTTGGGGATATTTGACCCTATTTGTCACTGTGCCCTGGGGCAAAATACCCTCATCTGGGCAAGTACAGCATTTATATACACGCACACACAGAGCAGGGTCCACTTATAACCTAGGCACAGCAGTTGTCTCAGCAGAGCATCGATCCCAAAATGTTCTCATATCGTTCACTTCCATCTCAGGAGCAATGCCAATGCCCATGCTGCACCCACAATGAAGCAACATCCCAGTCTGAAGGGACTGGAAAGCCTGGCCACAGTTAACAACTGCACCTGGTCAGCCTGAGCTGCATGTAGGCTACGATTCTGCCAGGCCACCAGCAGCATGAGGTCCTGGTGGGCTGTCTGGCATCTCTTGCACTCCCCGTGGCCTCTCAGAGGCTGGGGAGATTGCTCATCATGCTGGAGTTGCTGGAGAGAGGTGCTCTGGGCCGGGCGTTCAATGCTACAGAGCTGCGGAAGCTCTCCCGGTAGCGCAGGGAGCTCTCGGTGGATGAGCCAGAGTTGATATCTGTGATGACCAAGCAGTTCCCAGGCTTGCAAAGCCCAACCCTGACACAGCAGCAGCACAGCAGGCTTCCCACAGCACGGCGCACCTCCACGCTCCGGAGGGAGTAAATGATGGGATTAATGCCTGAGTTAAGCATGGCCAGAGCCAAGGTCCAGTGCAGGCTGTGGAGGTGTGCGCAGGTCTGGGTCTCACAGAAGACATCAAAGAGCAACAGGACGAAGAGGGGGCTCCAGCAGATGATGAAGGCACCCAGTATCATCAGCACAGTCTTGAGCAAGCGCAGGGACCGTTTGCGGCTGTGCCGCGAACTGGTTTGCTTAGAACTGGCCTGGACCAGCTGGAAGATGGAGATGTAGAGGCCTATGATCCCCAGGAGGATGATGCTGAACATGACTACGGAGAAAAGGATGTAGTTCTTGGAGTAGAGAGGCAGGAGGACAGAGCAGGCATTGAAGTTGCACAGACAATTCCAGCCCAGCAGCGGAAGCAGTCCAATGATGAAGGCCAGCAGCCAGCAGGAAATGATCAGGCTGCGTAAGCGCAGGGTCTTGCTGGCTTCATTCTCAGCAATCGGCCTTACCATGGCACTGTAGCGCTCGATGGCAGTCACAAGCAAGCTGAAGGTGGAGGCAGCTAGTGCGATGAAGAGGATACCTTCCCGCAGGAACCAAAGCTGAGGTGAAAGCTGGAAGGTTTTCTTGCCTGAGAGGCAGAGATTGGAAAGGTAGGCAATTCCTGCAAGCAGGTCACTCACGGTGATGCTGGCAATGCAGGAGTAGACCCAGCGGCGGGCTCGCAGACACCGCAGGATGGCCAGCAGCACCAGCAGGTTCTCTAGGATGATGATGCAGCTGATGATGACAAAGGTTGTGCGGATGGTACCCATGCCCTCATCCCCAGACTGCCGGTTGGTCAGCTTGCCTGTGAAGTTGTAGTGCTGCAGGATGATGTTCACATTCCTCATGGCAGCCAGCTGCAGGCAGTAACCTTTCCTGTAGAGCAGGTCAAGTCTGAGCTCAGGATATTGAGCAGAGCCCAGTGCAAAGTGAAGGGAGCGATTCACCAGCGAGCTCAGCTCTGGACCACCCATCTTCTGAGTCTAGGTCAGTAGCCAAGGGATGCACGATGGAGCAAGGGTTGAGGTGAGGTTTGGAGCAGAGCAGACCCTCTGAGGGCTGGGGACAGCTGTGAGCCTCTGCCACACAGGACTGGCTCTGATCCCAGCAGCCCTGCCCAGCGTGGAGATGAGAGTTAGAGCCCTGCCTGCCAGCCCCGCAGCACTGAAAGAACAAGGGGAGAGGGTGAGGTGTTTTGTAAGTCCGTGCATGAGCATAGGCTTCCTGTTGTTTAATAAAGTTTCCTGTTGTGAGCTAGAGCATTGACATCGTTTCTAACAGCTGTCAACATTTCTCAGCTGTCAACATTTCTCAGTAAGGGTCTGGCTATTCTCAGCTTTGCTGTAGTTGTGAAGATGGGACATAAATGAAATAATGTGTCAGGCCCCTCTGAGCCAGGGCAGGCTGTGTCGAATGGGGTCACACCTCCCACCTTGATGGGAAGGGTCTGTTGAACTGAACGAAGCCAAGTGCTAGTAAGAGCACCCAGACAGCCTGAAGCACTAAGTGTTTTGCCTTTTGTGCCATTAAATTCACCCCTGAGCCTGGCAGAGACCAACTGCCTCTTCATCAACTGCTCTGTGCACCACCCACGCCCAGACACATCCTTCTCCAGGAGGAAGCTCCATACACTCACCCCTCTGGCCTCTTCTGTGGGCCCAGCTCTTGCCAGTCTCTCAGGACACATCCATCCAAGTCCTGCCCTGTTAACGCAGCAAGTCCAGGCACCTGTGCGTCTGAAGCTAGTGCTCAGCTCCACCTAGTTCAAAGGAAACCAGCTGGTCAAAGCCCTGCATGTGCCCTGACACTGCACCATCCACCTCCAGCTCTCCAAGCACCTGCTAGAGATGGGTCAGGATCTTCCCATTGTCTAGGTCACAGACAGGGAAACAGAGGCAAAAAGCTGCTGCCTCTTGTCTGGTGTTGCAGAAGGCACAAGGGGCTGCACTGAGACCAGAACCCAGGAGTCTTGACATGATTGTAATGTTAATGTCTATCATTCACCTATTGCATCTGCAAAACTTGACTGGAGAGAAAGTCTTGCAATGTGCTATTCCCAACCAACACTGTTGAATTTGCTTTATGACTCACCTGTCATGGTGGGCCCGAGGCTCTTGCTGCCAGAGGGAGGTTCAGCAGCTAGCAGTGCTCTCCAGCTTTTGTCTGAAGCCCAGCACAGACTAGGTGGTGGGGAGGGCTCCTCGTGCAAAATAAGTGAGACTTCTACCTACCGAAGTGGGAAAAGGGAAGTTACAACATCAACCACATTTCTGTGCAGGACGGACCCCACCCAAAACAGCTGCAAAGCGGCGTAGAGAAAAGACAGACAGAGCACCTTTTAACTCAGGATCACAGCAGAAGCTATGCCCCTGCTTTCTGCTTTCATCTGCGTTCTCGCTCCAGACTGGCACAAAGCTATGGAGAGGTCCCCAGGTTGAGAGCAAAGAGCAGTGATTTCTTCCATCAGCATGGCAAGCAGGGAGTTGTCCATCCACTGCTTGATGAGTGGAGACATCCTAGTCTGGATCACAGCATAGACGAATGGAAAATGCAAAGCAGGTTCCTGCTGCAGGAGGTCGTGTGCAAGCAAGAGCGTTTCCCATCAAAAGCCGAGGGCTCCATCCTCCACACTCACCCTTTCAACTGGTGCTTTGGGCTTTTCTGTCTGCAGCGTGGAAAGAAACTCATGCTGGTAAAGTCAGCAGATGACCCCAAGACTGAAGGATCGGAAATCAGCAGGAAGGCTGGGCCATGAGCGCAGCTCAATCCAGAGGAGAGGAGTGCAAGGTTGCGCATTTAGCACAAAGAACACACTCCCAAGTGGGCTGGGCAGATGGTCCCAGCACAGCACTGGAATCAAAAGTCAATGTGATTCTTGCACATCACCCCTGCTTTATTCTTGCTTCAGGCTGAGCCTCCAGCTAATGTGTTTGCTCAGGACAGAACTGGTTGGGTGTCCCTAAAAGATCAGAGGATGAAGAAACTTGCCTTTCCAGGGGCCCTAAGTAGCTTTTCAAATAGCTGGCAGCATGTGAGCAGTCTCAGAAAAGAGATATCTGACAGGAACGGACTTTTTGTCAGGGAGATCTGCGGAGGGCCTGTGGCAGGTGGGAGGCAAATGCTTCTGATAGCAGGAAGGCTTGAGGCAGATAAGCAGCTGGGACAGCTCAACGCACTCATCCATGGGGTGCCAGGTCCTCTGGACCAGCAAAACATCGTAGGCTCTTCCTAATGCCCCTTCCACAAGCACATCAGCCTACAAGGCAGGGCTGATTATTTTGTCAAGAGCTGTTCCAGTGAGACAAAAATCTTGTTCCTTGCTCTGTCCTAGCACCCGGCTCATTTGGCTCTCCACAGTGGAGGGGACTGGGTACCTGTGAGGCACACCACAGTTTCACAGCATGTTGTGAGGGGGACCGGCTCTGGGAAGCTGCCTGAGCTATGTCCCAGCCCTCGCTGCCGCCCTTCCAGCACCCTCGCACTTCTGCTCCCCAACGGCCTGCCCAGCTCCCTGCCTCACGGCCAGTCGCCACACACCTCCAACACTGCTGCTCCCATCTCACTGGCAAGTCAGGGCACAGTCTCATAGCCTGGGAGGACTTGGGTCCCCTCCGCTCCGTGGAGTCAGCCCGGCAGAGCAGGGCCTCGCTGGCTGGCACAAATCCGGCCCCATGTCCCCTCAGAGCTGTTGCTGCCAAGGCCTGAGGCAGGGAGTCCCCAGGTCCATGGCTGGGGGCAACCGAGGCTCCCCCTCAGCTGGGCACCCACACAAGGCAGAGTTCCTGTTGTTCTGCAGCAGCTCCCCATTGCTATCTGCACAGACACAGGCTGAGCTTTATCTTGGTACTTCTCCTTTGCTGCCGTTTCAGTTCAGACATTCTTTCTTTGAAATGAAGGGAGGCGGGGGAGGGACACCCCATCCTGCAGCGTTTCTCATCTCTTTCCTTCAGATCAAGACCACAATCTACTTGAAACTGTCTGATAGCTGCTGAGTGCTGGGCTTGGAAGGACCAGGGGAGGTATGGGGGCCAGCTGCAGCCCCCTGAACCCTCTGCCAGAGCCATGGCCACAGTAGGTGTTCACGGATGCTGAGATGGGGCACCTTAGCAGCAGAAGCCCTAGATCCCTCCACAGTCTGCTCTTACCGAGGACAACGGGAAGGCAAAAGCACCTCGGCCCCAGAGGGAAGAGTTTGTCCACAGACAGGGACCCCCAGAGAGAAGCAGGGCAGGAGCTGCCTGGAGCCTGGCTCCCTGGGTTTGTGGCCAGGGGCATGCCCAGTCACTCCTGCTCTGAGATTGTCTGGTCCCAGGAGGATGTCCAGCTCCAGATTGTGGGGGGCCATGAGCAGCTGCAGGGGAAAGACAGCAAGCTACAAATGCAAGATAAAATATCAATGATTTCTGTTGAGGTTTTCCTGCTGTGCTGCTGCACAGTCCTGATTAAAACTTGTATTTTCAGACGTTCTGATTAAAAAAAATCCCTGGGTGAAGCTCTGTGGAGAGCTCTGCCTGGTGGGCCTAGCCAGGTAACTCCCAGGCTGGCTCACAGACAGCTGGCATCCCCATCTCTGTCCCACACCTCCCCACCTCCCTGCCCACCCATCCTGTCCCCGCTGTGTGGCCCCAGCACAGCCCAACATCAGCCAAGGCATCCATTTGCCCACAGGTGTTTTTCTGCTCCAGGAAGGGTGGAGTTGTGCTGGTTTTAAAATGACTGATTGCTACTGGCAGTTGGTTGGTTGCATTTCCTACCTTTGGTCTCTTCTACTGTGCAACAACAAGTGGTCGTCTTTCCAGTGGCACATCCCAGTCCCCAACGTGGCGGGATGCTTCTGGGCTCAGAGGAGCTGGGAAGAGCCAGCAAGCCTCTCTGACTTGGGCTGACACCAAACCCTGGAGACCTGGCCCTTCACAGCGCTCAAAAAATTGTCCCAGGCACAGTTGTTGTGCCTGAGTGTCAGTTCATTGAAATTGGGGGGTGGTGATGGTGGGTCTCTGTAGGCAAAGAGTCCCTGCACTGCATCTCTGTATTTGAAGGAAAACGAGAACAGGATTGTCTCCTTTAGACCATATTAATGACCTTAAATGGCAAAGTTTTGTCAATTTTTTTTCTTTAGAAACTTGCATTTCCTCAATGCAAAAATAATAAACAGAAAGCAAACAGCTTTATAAAATGCCCCTCCTCACCCCCACCCCCTCCCAAAAAAAAAAAAGATAGTTACTTGGAAGTCATCCCAATAAAACACATCATCAGTGGGTCAGCCCAGACCCTGTCTCCCATGGTGTCAAACCTTTCCCGCCTTTGTGACAGGTTTGAGATTTTGACCTTTTGGCTGATCTGCAGTGAAAGGTACTGAGCATTTCCAGTGCTCAGTGCTTGTAGGATGGGAGCTTTGGAGGCGCTCAGCCCTCAGCATCCCTCCAGAGCGAGCATGCCACAAATGCAAACTCCTGAGTCTCACTTCGTCTTTACAGTATGGCATTTCATGCAGCTCCTGACAGCCACTGACAATTGCCTGAGAAGCAACTCCTCCCCTGCCTGGGGCTGGATTTTGGCCTGGGTAGCTCAGAGGGGCTGGAGAAGCTGGACCAGCTCAGCACCTGGTCTCCAAAACCATGCCCAGCACTGGCAGTCCTACTGTTCCTGGGACAAGCTCAGCTTTCCCCTAGCGTCTTCTGCCCTGTAACCACATCTCCAATGAGCAGACACGGCCCCAGGAGGGAGGGCCACCCCCACTCAGCGTGGCATGGCCAGCCATGGTCAGCATGGTGTGACCAAGGCCATGAGGCTGCTCCAGAGATCTGTCTGGAGCCTCTGGCTTAGGGTGCCCTGTGCAGGACCCATAAAATCCCTCACGCGAGCTCATCAACGCTGCTTTGCACCCTCTGGGGCAAGATCTAGCTCAATGCCAGACTTGTCCCCACAGGCTCAGAGCTGAGAGGTGTTTCTTCCAAAGTTCACAAGGGGATGGCAGGGAGGAACCAGTCGTCACACAGGAAACGGGCCAGGGAGGGCTAGCGCAAACCGCAGGGTGATGCCTGCGCAAGGGGGAGCTGGCAGGGGTGTGGTGCCAAGCATCACGCAGAGGAAATCGGGCTGGTTTGAAACAATCTGAACACTGTTGAGGAAGGACAAGCAACACACCTCCCTGTGGTTAGTGCTGCCTGGCTGGGGCAGGGGCAATGTGTTTACCGGCAGCAGGGCGGGTGCTTGCTGAACTGTGTCTGGACAGCGTAAATTTATCCCAAGCTCTGCTGCTTAACATCCTGGGCATCGCTTTCTCCACCTGCTGTTTCTCCTCTCTGCTTGTTATACATAAGAATTCTAAGCGGTTTGGGGCAGAGAACTGCTGTTTGGTTTCTACTGTCTGTAGTATAGACTGGCCCTGGTACTGCTGACCCACTGGTTGTTACAGAGCAATAAGGAAACTCAAATGGCTCTGGGCATCCGAGCTTGGAGCTTTCAGCTCAGCGCCACTGGGATCAAGGAGAAAGCAAGACCTTTGCACAGGTCCTCCCTACTGTAGGATGCAGGCTCATGGAGAGAGCTGCTGCTCACAGAGAGAAACTTTGGATCAGAGCGCAGTGGGAGCCCTGTATTTGGGAGTAAGGTTTTAATCAAACAAAAATCCTGATGCCCGAGGACTAGCATGCAGGATAGTCCACGCTCCCTGCCCGAGTTAGTACAGCCCTACCATGAGCCCAGTGGCTCTTCTGGTGTGCTGGAGACTGCTCTGGGAAGTAAGAGAGCAATATATTTATCTATTGGTTTGTTTATACCTACACACATACTCTGATTTTATTTCCAGGAACCGTTTCAGGGGTTTTCCATTCTCATACCACAGCTCTCCCTCAAATGCCCTCCTCCCAGCAATGCAGACTAACCGGCAGATCAGCCTCACTGCCTCCCTGGTGCCCTCCAGCAGCTTGCCCGTGTGCCCCCAGCATGGGTACCCTGCTGCCAGCTTGCCCAGAGTCCCCCAGCTTCGAGCACGGGCTGGGAGCAATGAGTACTGGCCAGGGGAGGAAGGGCTGGGAGAGACAAGTGGTGTGCCTCTCTGACCTGTGAGCAGGTGCTGGATGTATCTTACCCAAGATGGCAAAATCAAACCAGCACCAGCTCGCCGGGCACGCTGAGGGCAGAGGCAACGACAGCACCTAAGCACTGTGCTTGTGCCAGGTCCGGCAGCATTGCCCGTGCAGGGCATGTCTACACGAAGCGGCACCCTTACTGCGTGCCAAAAGGGTTTTTAAGGACAGGTCTTCCTCCTGATCCGCTCTCCGTTGCTGGGAGCCTTGGAGCTGTATGTGTATTTTAACCTGAAATCACACTCAGCAGGAAGCAAAGCTGGTATCATGTCTTGGGCAGGCACAGCTGAATTGAAACCATTTCTCACAGACCTACATTAGGACAGGTAACCAGAGACTGCTCCAGAGATGGTGATTTAGGATTAAAGCAAGCCTCATTTTCTTCAAGCGATGCGCAGGCCCCTGAGGAGCGTTGGCAGAAAATGTCCCAGGGAATGGGCACACAGACAGGGTCTTTGGGTAGAAAAATCCCCCATAGCAGAACCAAGGATTTGGGGGGGTGGGGGGGAAAAGGGGCAACACTGAAGCCTCAGAGTGCTAATTGTTCTGTTGCCTTTGTTGTGTTTTTTCATCAGTTCGTGGCTGCAGTTACAGGCCCAAATTAGCTTATTTAAACCAGACGTCTACAGAGAACCTGTACTGACCTCAGCCAGAGCTTCTGGGAGGATTCCTGCCTAGGTGAACCAGATTGAAAGTACTCCAGGGATTAAAAGGAGACCTTACACCCTACCTCCCAGCTGTCCCCATCCTTTCAATAGCAAATTGTTCATCTGCACAGTAGGAAGGTGTTTTGGAGTAGCTACTTTGCTTAAGAATAGCTAGCAGCTGCCCACAGCTTCACTGGGCATCATGAAAGGAGAGCAGTTTTAGCAACTAGCATGCTGGCCAGAGACCTGGCTGTCCTACCTTGCAAGTGCTCATACGAGCCAGTGGCACTTCCACGTTCTTGGGCTCTGTCCCTCCTGTCACATAAGCACAGCCTCTGGGGATGAGCAGTGGCTGTGGCGGGGCCGTTGCCTGCTGGTTTGCCCGTAAGCCAAACTTCGGTGCCGATGGGGCAAAGCAGCAGAAAGGGCTGGACTTCAGGCTCAGAGTAAATTTCTGGAGACCATCTGAGGGAAGGTTTAATCCTGAACAACACTCAAAAGAGGAGGGATGAGGCTGGGTGCAGGAGGAGTGCAGAACCTGACTGCGCTCTCATGACAGCTTGTGTCCTTCTGGCAGTAGAGAGGCTGCACAGCTCCAGTGCGGCACTCTGACACATGCTCTGTGGCCCCTCTCTGCTGTGGCTGTCCCCAACCCATTGGACAACAACTCGTGCTGGAGCAGAGTCAAGAGTTGTTGAAAGTCTGTGAACATGGAAAAGATGTCCTTCCAGTATGCAGTGTGCAGAGCAGACACTTCACACAGCATTCTAATAGATTTACGCTTTGCTGTGGGCACACAACTGCCCAGACAATCTCCAGGGAGCGAGAAACAATGCAGCAAACTGGGACAACCTGGCAGTGGGGAAAACGAAGGTAGATAAGGGCTAGGAAGTGCAAACAGGAAGGACAACTTTAAACAACAAAGGACTGTATGGCACAGCTCCCTCTGAGCTTGCAGCCTGAGAGTCAGGCAGCTCTTTCTACAAAGGACAGTCTCAGCTGCCATGGCAGGACACACTTAGGCAATTGGAGGCCCAAAGGTCAGAAGGAAAGAGCAGACAGCCACGAGCTAAGCAGTGTGTGAGCCAGGAATAGGAAGAATGCAGGTGTCCTGAGCGCCAGGTCCATGCCCTTGGCACAAAGATTTGGTCACCTCTTTGAAACAGGGTCATCTGTGGCACCCCAATGGCAGTTTCTGTTCAGGACCACAAGGTCAGGAAGGGACAAGCGCAGCAGGATTGGTGCCCAGTTAGGCATTTAACCAAACCACACTTTGCTAGGGGCAAGGTGAAGACACCAATTGCAGCCTGGTTTGCAGGCAGTTTCAGGTCAGGGAAGGGAGGGTGCGGAGAATCCAGAGCAGGGCAGATGAAGACTTCCCCTGGTCCCATTTGAACAGATGTGCCCATGGCCAGACCAGCTGCAGTGGGGAAACCATAGAGGTGAAAGAGCATCTGCAGTCATCGTGCTTGCCGACAAAGCCTGAAGTGACCTGGCCACCCCCAGGAGCAAGTGCCATGACCTACTGTATGAGTACAGTATGAGACAGCCTGATTGAAGACACTCTGCTTTGAAGCAGGTGGATGTGGTTTGTCTTGCAGCCAAACTATGGGAGAAAGGCTAAATCACACCTCAAAAATACCCTAGGACACCTCTCCCAGTCAGTATCCCTGAGGCTTTGGGACTGTGGCATACCATGACTTCCCTGCCCTGGCCTTTCTAGTCCTGCTTTATCACTCATCAATCACAACCTCAGGGCACGTGGGGGAAGTGAGCAGGCTGGGGCAGCAGAGATGCAGATAGACCTGCAGGGATGCTGCACTGCTCTGATTAGCACAATCAGGACATCGCACATGGTTTCCTGGCTGCTGGGTACAGCTGGTCCCAGGGTATAAAACGAGCTCTTGGGCACTAGGAGACTCAGACTTCCATACATCTTGGAAGGAGTGTCCACCTGTGTGAAGAGATGTGCCAGCCCCAGCTGGCCCTGCTGGTCCTGCTTTCCTGCCCATGGGCCAATGCCAGTAAGCTGGGGTGCTGCAAGTTGCTGTGAGTGAGGCTGGTGGTCTGGGCTCTGACCTCAGCAACCACTGGCTCATCCTGTGGTGGGGTGTCTTGCAGATGCTCTACGGGGTCAGATTGTGGGGGGTCATGAGGCTCAGCCCCACTCCCACCCTTACATGGCATACCTGAAGGTAGGGATGTTTGCCTGTGGAGGCTTCCTGGTGGCCCCTGACTGGGTGATGACAGCCGCACACTGCATGGGGTGAGTACTTCATACAGGGGCTCTAACCCCTTCTTCCTCCCCTAACCTGTGAGGTCCATCACTGGAGCAATTTTGGAGTAGGTCCTTCTTCCACCTGTGCTTAGAAGCTCTCCCCACCTGCCTGCAAAATGGGAGGGATGCAGGTGAGACCCAACCTGTTTTCCCCCTTCTCTCCTCTGCTGCCACGGCCAGGAATGCCACAGTCATCCTGGGGGCTCACAACATCAACGAACCAGAAACGACCCAGCAGATCCGGGGAGTTCTCAGATACCACCAGCATCCTGAGTACGACCCCAACACCTATTCTAACGACATCATGCTACTCAAGGCAAGGCAGTCCTGCAGCAGGCAGTGGGGCAGAGGGTAGAGTGGAGCTGTGGGTCTAGCAGGGTTCTGGGCAGAGCACATTCTTGCTGTTAGCTCCTTCTGCAGACCATCAGCTGCTTCTGCCCGTGAGTGCTGGAGGCAGACAGGAATGGGAGGGACCTGGGAGGGAACATGGGCAGGGCTCAGAGCCACATGCCTTATTCGCAGCAGCTCACCAGAACTTGCAGTGCTGTATGTTCTGCTAGAACTCCCTTACCTCTGTGCGCAAAGTGTTCTTCAGCTGTTCTCCTCATAGCCTTCTCCAAAAACCTTGCTTTCTCCCAGCTTTCAGCGAAGGCCACTCTGAATGACTACATCAAGACCATTCCGCTGCCCAAGACTGGCAGCGACCTCCCCACGGGCACCAAGTGCAGCATAGCCGGGTGGGGCCTGATCGATGAAGACCAGGTGACCAACAAGCTCTTTGAAACCAAAGTCTCCATCTACAGCCGCAGGAAATGCATCCACTTCTATCCTCATCTCGACACTGGCATGGTCTGTGCTGGCAGCTTCCACGAGCTCAGAGATTCCAGCCAGGTACGGGCTGCCGACAGGCTGGGGGCTTGGCCGCGGGGCAGGCAGGGGCTGCTGCTGGCACAGACTTAGCTGGTTCCCAGGAGAGGTGACAAGCTTTTGATTTGTAGCTCCCGTGTGGACTAGCTCTCTGGCTGCCCTGACACCACAGTCCATGCGCAGTCCCGGGGTAAAGCCCCAGCTTCTCTGCTCCAGCTCGGTGGGTGTGCGGGGCAGGGGTAGAGCCACAGATCCGGAGCAGACACACGGCCCCACCAACGGCACCTGGGCAGGGAGGCACAAAGGGGAAACCTGTTCCCACAGGTCTGGAGATCAGTGGGAACCTCTCTTTTAGGCCTCTAAAACCAGTCTCTCGTCTGTCCTCAGGGAGATTCTGGTGGGCCCCTGGTATGCAATAAGGTGGCACAAGGCATCGTTTCTTTTGGGTACGCCATCCCA
Organism: Balearica regulorum gibbericeps; assembly: GCF_011004875.1. Taxonomy (NCBI): domain Eukaryota; kingdom Metazoa; phylum Chordata; class Aves; order Gruiformes; family Gruidae; genus Balearica; species Balearica regulorum. The sequence goes on from NC_046209.1 coordinate 103,880, forward strand.
CCCGGGGTCTACACCCGCATCTCCAACTACCTGCCCTGGATCAAAAAAACCCTGAGGAAGTAGCAGCAGCAGCAGCAGCACTCGCTCCAGCATTGTGCGGCCCTGGAGACTGCACTGTTTTTCTTCCCATCCCTGCTGAAGTCCTGACTCCCTCCTCTCTCCTTGGGAACCTGAGTGACCTGTTCCGTGCACACAAGGGTCCTCTTCTTTCTGTTCTGAGGCTGCTGGCTGCCCCATCCCCTGCCCAGCTCAGGCAGCCACTTCAGGGCCATGTTAAATCGCCCTGGCAGAACCAGGGATCGTCCCAGATGGCACCAGAAAGCGGCTGTGCTACAACGGACCCCGTTTCCTTCAGAGCTAACCCTGTCCCTGCTTGAACTTTGCTGCCCTTGAAACACCCGCAGTAAACTTGGAGCTGCATTTCCCAGCGTATGTCTTCTTTCTCGTACCTTGCCCCAGGGAGAAGGGAGGGAGCATCTAGCTGGCACAAGTGAGGAGTCAGCCTGTGGGGACAGAGGCAGCCATAGCTCTGCATCCACTGAATTGCTGGCAGACTTGGAGGACAAGAGCTACAGTTGCCCTTCCTGGGGTCATGGGGATGAGTGTGTTGCAGGAAGAGAAACTGTCTGGGTAGAAATGGGCTGGGAAAAGTGATGTGCATGCACTCCGTTCACCAATTTCAGCAACGTCACCACCTGCCTGGGAGAAGCTGACAGCCAGGATGTGGTGTGCCAGCGGGTACCAGGGGTCAAAAGCTGCCATTCCCCGCAAAGTAACGACTGTACCCCCTGCAGGGACCTCGTGCCTGGGTGATGTTGTGTGCACCTATGTTGGATGTAGGGCAGCCAAGACAGCAGGCTGTGCCAGAGGGGAATCCAGACTAATCTTTTCAGCTGTCTTAGCTGTAAGAGGCTCCAGCAAGTGAAGTGAGCTGGATTTTTTGTGGACTGTGCTGTTTCTACGCTCCCCCCTCCCCGCCCCGCCATGGGCATAGGGCAGGTGGTGGCTGAGATCCCACAGACAGGTCTTAGGCTCCCAGAGAGGAGACATACTCAAAATCCCAGCTGTTGCGCACCAGTGCTTTCAGTCTTTGCCTCTGCCATTGTCCAGCAGCCACAGTCCTCCATCTCCTGAACAGCCCTCAGTAGAGACGTTGATATAGTCTCTGAAAGGATTGTACTGAAAGGGTTGGTAAAGGAACTGGGTTCACAAAAGCACCTGATGCCATGCCACTTCCTCCTTCCCTTCCATGCCAGCTATAGCGGGAGAACCCAACTCTTTCCCTGGAGAAGGCAAGGGCAAGTCCTAGCTGGGAGCTGTCTGCCTTGGAGCCTATTGGCATGTTTCTGTCCCTCAGAAAGGCAAGCCCAGCCCCAGCAGTACAGCGTGCGCAGAGACTGTTCTAACAGTAGCACAAAACCAAGAGGGCTTATGACTCTCCCCTCAGCCAGGTGATGCTCAGAGGCAAGCTTCTCCTCCCCACAAAGGATGCTCTAGCACCATTTTCAGACAGCCCTTGAACTAGAGGCTGAATAAGTCGCACCAGCCCCTCCTTCCATGGCCTGCAATGGGTGCAAAACAACCTGCCTAAACTCTGAGCCCTAGTCGTCTTTGTTTCAGCTAGTTTCTGATGGTGTCGCTCATATACAGACAGGAGAGTGCTAGACACTTTCCTGGAGGAGATGACAAGGGGCAGAGACAGTGCATTGGTAGATAACTGAGCTGCAGAACTCCCTGGTGCAGGGTGACAGATGCCTGTGCAAGTTCAAGAGGAGACCAGACTGGTTTGCGGTGGGGAAACCCAGTGGGAAATTTTAAACATACAGAAACTATATGCAATTCAAGGGAACGAGGTGCTTGCCCTGTTCTCATAGTCTTTCTGTGGCTCTCACTAGCCACGTCTGTCAGAGGGAAGAGATTGCTTGCAGTCTGGCCCTGGATGTCTGCTCTTATGTTCTCCCTGGTCTTGCCTGGGACAAAGGGAAACTGTCACCCTTGCCTTCAGCACCCATGCTACCCTGGGGAAACTGAGAAGGGTCCATGGTTTGGGCTTCTGCTGACAGCTGCTATCAGCTAGGAGATCTGCAAGTGAAAAGGCTGCAGCTGCTTATCTGAGTAGTACAAACCTTTGTCACGTCACGGTTTTCCTTGAAGCTCCAGCTACTGCAGTCTTTGCACGAGAATGGCAGGGTTTTTTAGCTTAAAAATGGGGTTTGCTCTGTGGCACTGGGGGCAGATAGGAAAGCAAATTTACCGGCAGTCAGTGAGGGCAGCAAGGACGTATCAGTCCCATTTTGTCACAGCCGAAGGAAGGAACCGCTTCCACCTTTTGCCGAAGCCATGCACTGGTGCCGGGGGAGGCAAGGGACATCCCAGGGGCCAGGGGTGGGGGGAGTGCCTTCAGCGATTTGCCACCAGCCCTTCCTCCAACACGGTCCCTCTCACCACAGGCTGGAGGATGAGGAGGTGCAGTTGCCACTGGGCCTGGTCTAGGAAAGACAGATCTCCGCCATGCACTGCAGAAAGGCACCTGGCACTTGTTTGGCATTTAAAAATCAGTGCCTGGCAGGGTGGGGGCAGCGCTGGCTGTGACACACCTGGACATGACCCTTCCCAGAGGAACAGAACCAGCTTCAGGGAGATGTGTCACCAGGTTATCTCTAACCAGAGAAGGGGCAGAATCCCAAACCTGCATCCCCGTCTCCATCCACCCTCAACACATCAGAGGGAAAGTGAGCCCCTGACCCAGGGTCAAGGAAGTGTCCTCCTGTCTTCTCTCACACTGGCTGGTAGAGACACCGAACTCCCCAATTTAACAGTGAACAATTACATCTAGAAAGAAACACTTAAAATGGTATCTTTTGCTGTACAAAGCAGAGTCCTAAGTCAGCGGCTGGTACTGGACAGAGACCTTGTGGCAACAGCAGCGGTGACACTGCTGTGGGCCATGCTCACGAAGCTGCCATAACAACTTCTTGCCCTCACATAACCATGACCGGTGTGGTGTTACAGATGCACTCACAACAATTTTGCTCTATTATCCAGGACTACACCTGCTGAGAGCTGGAGGGTCCTGAACTGCCGCTGCACAGTCTTTGGAACTGGAACGTCGAGTGAAAGAAATCTTATTCTTGCAGGGTTTGTGATAAAAATCAAGAGACTTTGCAAGTGCACAACAACAAATACAAGCTGCAACGGAAGAGCGCGCTGGCAGACAAGGTGATCGGGGTGGGTATGCTCCTTACAGCTTCCAGCTCAAAGGCAATGGGTTAAAATTGGCTCTGGGTTTAGAAGGATGTCACATACCCCAGATCAGGCCCAAAATGAAGGTGGGTTGATGCCCAAGGCTAAGGCTGACTGAATTCCCCTCTCAGATCGCTGAGGCATGCAATTTGCAGATAGATTAATCAGATGAGTCTGACTTCTGTGGTTTCCTGGAGTCTAGTCTCGGGCTATAAAACCTTGCTGGGAGCAGGAAGAGACCCCAGCTGTAGCCTCACCTCCAAGGGATCCACCGAAGCCGAAGACGCTATGATGAAGCACCTGCAGAAATTCCTGCTGTCCCTCCTGCTGGTGACATGCCCCCCAGCTAAAGCCAGTAAGTAGAGCGGTCTGGAGGCGAGGAGAGGGCTGGGGAAGGAAGAGTCCTAGATAGCACATCCTGTCCCCTGCGTCCTCTGATCCCCTCATCCTCAGTCTCATCCATTGCAGATTATTCCTGGAATCGGATGGAGGGAGGAGGTGAAGCCAAGACCCACTCCACACCCTTCGTGGCCTATCTGCAAGGAAAGAACAACCATTTCTGCGGAGGCTTCCTGGTGGCCCCGAACTGGGTGATGACAGCGGCTCAGTGCTTCGTGTAAGTTTTTGCTATGTTCGTACAGCACCTGGCACAACGGGACTGTCATACTGCCATGATCTCAGTAACGCCGCCTAGATGGAGGTCTAACAGTTTGAGTCACTTCCCTCACGGCGGTGGCCAAACGCTTTCCCTAGCAGGGAGCGCAGGCTGCACTGCTGGGACCGGGCAAGGCTGTGGGGGTAGCCCCAAAACAGCAGGGGTCTGTCCGCAGCTCTCCCTCAAGCCATCCTTCCCCGTGTCCCTCCCCATGTCCCTCCCCAGCCCATGTTCAGATATTTACCTTTATTTTTTTTATTCCCCCTCCATGACTCATTTTACTCTTCCCAGATGTCAACGACGAGAAGTCAGACCGGCTTCTTCCCTTGCTGTCACTGACCTGCTGGCATAGCAGGGATTGCTGGTGTCAGGCTTTGCCCCTTCTGCCACCAAAGACCTCCAAGACTGTTATCAGAATTAATAATCTCTTATGAGCAAGCTGCTTGCCCAGCTCTCTTCCATCCCCCCCCCAGCTGGAAAAACTGGGGCGTGGAGAGGCAGGAGGGTTTTTCTAGATGTGCATGACTGTGGGTGTACACTCAGGGCTGACAGCTCTGCCCCACTGCCAGTAACCCAGGCTCAGCAGGGTCACCTGAGCAGCAGAAAGGAGGATCAGCAGAACCCAGGAGCCCAGATGCCAAAGTCCCACCTGCTAGATTGAGAGGGACTCCTACCCATACCCAGGCTCCCTCACGATTTTCCTAAGGCAGCCCCTTCTGTGGCTGGAAAGCTGCCTGGCAGAAAAGGACCTGGGGGTGCTGGTTGACAACCGGCTGAACACAAGCCAGCAGTGTGCTCAGGTGGCCAAGGCGGCCAACAGCATCATGGCTTGTATCAGGAGTAGCGCAGGCCAGCAGGAGCAGGGAAGTGATTGTGCCCCTGTACTCGGCTCTGGTGAGGCCGCACCTCGAATATTGTGTTCAGTTTTGGGGCCCTCAGTACAAGAAGGACATTGAGATGCTGGAGCGTGTCCAGAGAAGGGCAACGAAGCTGGTCAAGTGACTGGAGCACAAGTCTTATGAGGAGCGGCTGAGGGAACTGGGGTTGTTTAGCCTGGAGAAAGAGGCTGAGGGGAGACCTTATTGCTCTCTACAACTACCTCAAAGGAGGTTGTAGTGAGGTGGGTGTTGGTCTGTTCTCCCAAGTAACTAGCGAAAGAACAAGAGGAAATGGTCTTAAGTTGCATCAGGGGAGGTTTAGATTAGAAATTAGGAAAAATTTCTTCACCGAAAGAGCAGTCAGGCATTGGAACAGGCTACCCAGAGAGGTGGTGGAGTCACCATCCCTGGAGGTGTTTAAAAAATGTGTAGACATGGCACTTGGGAACATAGTTTAGTAGACATGGTGGTGTTTGGTTGACAGTTGGACTTGATAATCTTAGAGGTCTTTTCCAACCTCAAGATTCTATGATTCTATGATTCTAAAGATGATGTAGAGGCCAGTTAAGGTTCATTGGCCCAGAGCAGGGTCCTGATTTAGAAATCCCTCCTTGGTGCCATGGACTTCCATGGGCCTACGAAGCCTGCACCAACAGTCCACATATCTTAGTACACAACAGCAGGATTGGACCAAATCTGCTCAGCTCAAGATCCAGAGGTAAAGTAACCTTTGCAGAGCTCCGGTCTGTCAGTCGGGAACTTGCTCTGCTTCTTGGCTGGGTAGATTCACTGGCAGAGCTCCTTGCTCCCACCATTCTTCTTTACAGCCCAGCCAGTGTCTCCTGGCCATGCCCCTGGAAGATGTGCCTCAGTGTTACCAGGGAAGACAGGAGAAAGCTAATGACATACTGCTTGATTTTACCAGACACAGACCTCTGACTGTCATCCTTGGAGCCCACACAATGCAGAGGAGAGAGGAAAGCTGGCAAACATTCGAAGTCCAAGAGTATCACTGCCACCCAGGCTTCGTGAGTCCTAAGAAGGGAAATGACATCCTCTTGCTGAAGGTAGCTACCTGCCTGGAGCACCTGCATGGTCCCGTCTGCCCAATGTGCAGGGCCCCTGGAGTGGGCGGGGAGCCTTCGTCACAGAGCATTTACAGATCAAGCACTTATTTCTGTATTTTCTGTCCCCTTGCCCAGCTGAAAGGCAATGCCACCAGCAACAGCTACGTTAGGACCATTTCCTTTGAAAAATCAAAAGTCCCTGGTGGGACTGCATGCAGTATAGCCGGCTGGGGCTACAAAACACCTGCTGCCACGTTGCGTGAAGCCACCATCACCATCATCAAACAAAGGGACTGCCTCAGCCACTATCCTGGACTTGCTGACAACTTGATTTGTGGCCGCAGTGGATCTGCTGGGGTACCTGAGAAGGTCAGTCTCTGACTCAGGGAGTAGAAGGCTGCAGGGGAGGTTTCAGCCAGGTGCTGGGCACAAACCTGATCTGGGCTAAAAAACTTCATTGAAAAGGTACTGTCTAAAATTGCTTCTTGTTGTCCCCTCACTCTCCTTCCCCTGCTTCAGTCCATGCTTCCTCACCAGCATCCCTCTCTCCTGCTGTCCTGGCACAAGAGATGGCCTGGGTCTTGATCTCCAAGGATCGGACCCTCAGATGATCAGCAGTGTTCCTGCTGATTGCAGGCATCACTCTTGTGCTCAGCCCTGGGACAAGCAGAAGGGACAAGAGGATCCTTGTCTTCCCAGAGCAGAGGACCTAGGAGCCTGCAACAGCACAACAGGACAATAGCTTGACCAAAGAGGGGTTTGCCCTAAATCTCGCAGCTGGTCTGAATGCATTTTGTAGTGCTCTGCAGCCAGCAGAAGGGCAGAAATGCAGCGATACTTTAAGCTTCAGCATTTGCCCAGCCGTAGTTGTGCTGGGTCCCATGCTGAGTCCCAGACAAAACTGCCAACGGTCCCTTTTGGACCCAGAGCTGTCCACACCCATTGTGAGTCCAAGCTTCTCCTGAGGAGGCTCTGCCCTGATATTTGCAGCCTCTCTGTTCTTTGCAAATGCACTCTTTTCCTGGAGACCCCACATAAATCAACACTGATCTCTCTCTTCCTCCATTTTACAGGGTGATGCTGGGGATCCGCTCATCTGCAACAACAAAGCCTACGGCATCTTCTCTTATAGGCATAACAATTGGCCCGGTTTCTACACACACATTGCTCCTTACCTTCCCTGGGTCAACAGCGTCATGAAGTCAGCATGACCCTACTCTCCCCCCACAGCTGCTGCCCTGAAAAACTCACACTTCAGGGCCCCGTGCTCACCTGCTTTTTCTTCCTTTCTCCCTGGGAAACATCTTCCACTGATCTTCACGGACATGGGAAGGACTTCTCTCTGGCAAAGCCGAACTGTGGCAGTGGGGGATCTGGCACAGAGATTGCACCTCAAATGCATTCGTTCCCTGTGCAAGCTACTGAGTGCCCATTTACACAGTGCATGCTCCCACACTTTGCTGCTCAGATTTACCCCTTTGTCAAGCTGCTTGTGGCTACAGCTCCAGAAAGGAAGCAGCAGGACAGCCCTGAGTGAGGTGACAGTAGCTGTTGGGATGTCTGCCACCCTTTGGGGAAGGCAGTACAGTTAGATTGGGGGGGATCCAAAGAGCAGTCTCCTCCCTGCCCCTTGCATTTGTGACACCGGATGCCTGGGTCTCCTTTGCCCAAGCCATGTTGTGAGAAGGTTGCCCCAGCTCCAAGGAGGACACTTTCAGCTCCTGCTTCACTACTGCTGCTGCTGTCCCCTACCTCTGAAACCTGCTGCCTCCTTTTTCCCCTCTTGCTGTAGCTCCAGTATTGTAAGAACACATAAAACCAATAAATTGCATCTGCATTTGAGAGCTTTTGTCCTTCTGTGATTTGGATTTCTCTTCGCCCCTGGCTGCACTCCTGCACAGCTCAGAAGTCACTGCTCGAGCAGCTGAATCCCAAGCTGGAAGTTTCTACCCTAACCAGTGGCCTCCATTTTTCTGTCCCACCTTTCTACCCTAACCAGTGGCCTCCATTTTTCTGTCCCACCTAACCCTCCAGAACAGGTGTCAAGCCTGGGTTTCAGGGCAGGGGAAGCCTCTTGGCCTCCTCTCCCCAGCGTGGAGTGCTCAGACAAAACTGAAAAAGAGGGTAAATCAGCCGTGTCTCCCGGCAGGAGTGCATCTTCCCCTCGTCTGCTGCAGTGTGAGCAGGCAGGAAAGAAGAACTACACAGGGGAGGGGACACTGAGCACAAAGGGTCCCCAGGGCTCCCTTGTGTTGCACAGGAGCCAAATTAGCCCATCTCATCACAGGGCAGCCTGCCAGCAGAGCACGGCAAACTCAGGAACCCAGCGGAGGCTCCAGCCCCTGCAGTGCCCGAGTGCTCTGCTCGACAAGCCGTGTCACGGGGCTGTGCCAAGCCGCCTGCAGCCTCCAGCTCGCTCAAGTCCTCAGACACCCAGGGAGCAGCAGCTCGCGTTGATGACACACGTATTTGCTGCTCCAGCCGTGCAGCTGCCTTGGAGGAGCGCGCTATCACGGGAGGAGGTAAAGCACTGGGCCGTGTCTCAGGCAGCAATCGTGTTCTCCAGAAGGTTTGTTTTGCTCAGAAAGAGGTTCACCGGTGTGCTCCGGGACCAGGGCAGCCCCGAGCAGAGCCAGGCTCTCCATCATCCCGTTCTGCAGCGAAGGGGGCACATGCAGAGACTGCTGTCTCGGCACACTCTTGAAGCAGCAGATCCGTTTCCTCTGCTCTGACTTCTGCCCACCTACATCCATGATCCTGCCAGGATGGAGGGTCAGCCAGAGGCAGGAGCGTGATGTTTTCCCCTTCGGGCAGGCAGTGCCTGGGACCATGGCTTTGACAGGTATCACGGACTTGGAGCCCCCCCCCCCTGGACTGTGCTGCCACATCTCAACAGGTTACCAGCTATCAAGGGAGTTACTAAATGTAATCCCAAATGCACTCTTAGCCTGCCAAAGGCAAATGAGCAGAAGTCTTACCAAGCCACCTCTTGGGCAGAGGACAGGAAGGGCACCAGAGCCAGCTGGAATTCAACTACCTGAAATTCAAGATGCAGGCAGCATTTTGAACAAGAGAAGGCACAGAGGTGCAAAGGCTCTGCTTCCTGGTAACCACAGCACCTGCCCAGCCCAAGCAGAAGCAGAGGATACTACGGTAGGCGCTGCCTTATTTCCCACTGAGGAAGGAAGATGCAGCCAAGAGAGACAGCCCAAGGACAAGAGAAGGAAGAGGCAGCGTGCAGGACGGTTGTTTGGGAGAAGGGGAATCCCATGCACTTGACACACTCAAAAGACTGACTGCTTTACAAGAGCTTCACCTTAACGTCCCATTCTGCACTGAGAAGTGTCATTCCTTGTTGCCAGCTATAGGCATTTGGCTCTGCAGCACATCCTGAACAGTGGGAATATGAGAGACCTCAGCTATCCACTCCAGATTGGACAGAAAACTGCAGGGAGCCGTGGTACAAGGAGGCAGTCTGTCCCTTTGACCCACAGGGCTGTGCTGCACGTCTACATCATATGTTTGGCTCATTCTCAAGCCACGTTCCCCTCGTCCTCCACAGCGTACACACTAGCTCACTTCCAGTTCTCTTCTGGAGTCAGTTCCTCCAGCAAAGAGACAAGTGCATTCCCAGATAGACAGCGTGGGGGCAGATAGCACCAAATCTGACTTCTCTGCCTGTAGCCAGTGTTGGAGTTGTCCAGCAGGCTTCATGCCTTCAATTGCCCCCCCCCTTCACATGCACCTTTGCACCATCTCCCACAGCAGGCATACACTCGTGCCACTGGATGTCACAGTATAAATACAACATCCTATAGGGCTATGACACCACCATTTCATTCTTTCTTTCAGATTTCAACAGGAGAAAAAAAAATTACAAAAGCCAAAGCCCTGTGTGTTTTCTGACCATGGGTAATGGAGGGTGCAGACGAGATCTAGACCTATTGCTGTGCCACATGGATACAACCAGTCCATTCCAGAAGTGAATATCCCCGAGAAGCTTGGACACAAGTCGGCTGCACCAACTGGCTTAGAAGCAAAGGCTTTGGTCCTGGTTCAAGCCACAGACAATGTGGACAGCCAGAACGCAGAACGCTGACCCTCACTGTAAGCAAGACGATAGCAGCACCTTGCACACCAAGGCCTCGTGCCAAGGTTGTAAGGCATTACTACAATACATGATTTTTATCTCAGATCTGTGCCAGTCAAAAACAAGGGTAAAGTCAATCTGTGGCAATAAAGGAAACGGAACTGGGAGTAGTACTCCTGTCCCCATGCTTTAACCATATCACCACCCTTCTCTTCCCACAAGGTCCTGTAGCTTGTGATAACATCCAACCACTGTGTTACTAAGGCACAAACCCCACAAAGTCCGCTCCAATTTTGGTGCGTCAGGAAAGAAATCACACCCAAAGATTCAAGAGATTTTTGTGCCTGGTCGTACTGCAAAAAAAGAGTGAAAGATGTAGGCATTAGCTATTGGTGACCCATAAAATCAGAGATGGTTCGGTGCTACATATCACAGTAGTGGTCAAAGGCCCCGGTGACAATGATCCTCCCATGCAAGGTGCAGTATGTGCACGCAGTAGAATCAGTCCTCACTCTGAAGGTGCTAAAGAAACATGACTAAAGGCAATAGAGGCGTGGACTTGCTCGAGGCTGCACAACGGGGAAGCTGGGAGAACCACCTCAGCATCTAGAGCAGCGTTTCTGCACTAGTCAGCCAGTGCCTCTCCTCACATGCAGTCAGGCACGTGTGCTCCTCCCAGGTCCTTCCAGCTGGTACTTTGAGGGACTTCCTCCCTCTATCACATCTGCTACCCTGCGGCCCTTTTTGATTCTTCTCCATCCCGCCTCTGCCAGGCTGTCGTTCAACAGATAACTGGCATCTTTCCCCCGGCGCAACTTGCCAAGAAGCAGCAATTTCCGCTCCTGCCGGACTCATCTCTTCTCCCTCGGTATTTTGGTGATTTTGTTGTTGATCAGAGTGACAGCTTTATCCTCCTCTAATAGGAAACACAGGCAAACATGGCAGCAGGAGCACGGAGCCATGGAGGCTGGGGGGGGCAGGATTCGGGGAGAAGGTGGCTGGAGCAGCTCAGCTCTTCAGAGTAGAGCACAGTTCCAGGCAGGCTCCAGCTTCATCCCTCCCTGCTCCACCCCCAGCTCAGAAAATAACAACCGTAAGGAAAAAAAAAAAAAAAACCCAGCTTCTTGCTTCCTCATCTGACACCTTTCACACTACCACCTCTGCCCCGAGGAGGGGAGGGAAATGGAATCTGACATCTACAGGTTCAGGCTCTTAAAAACAGAGCCATCTAGCCCAAGAGGCAAGGAAGCTCCTCTGCATGGCCGTGAGCCAGTGCTTTCAGTTCCCCCACACGCACCAAGACCTGCTGCCGTGAGGGGTTCCTCACCCACGAGAACAGCGCAGAAACCCTGCTGTGACTGCACAGAGCGAGAAACAGATCTCACAGTGCAGGCACTCCCGCTGTCACCACAGGTGCTCAGGGTTAACCTGCTGCTCATTGGCCTACCCTGAACTACGTCAGACTAATTGAATTAATCTTAATTGGTGAAGGCATCTGCGCATCAGCAAACCAGCCGATCTGAAAGAGCCCACTATTGTCCGCCAGCTGCAAGTACAGGGCATCCAGTCCAGGCTTAACGGCCATCAACCAGCTTCTGCATTCATCTGATGGAAGTGAAACACAGGCAAACAGGATGAACGGGGAGAACCTTTTCCTCTCCCAGATTTTGAAAGCGAGAAACAGAGCCAGAAACTTTTTGAGTAAAAACTTCAGATCACAGAAGCGCAGACTCTTCCTACCAGTAAGAAGTGACAGTGAACCTCTTCTATTCTCTACAGAATTGCAAGGGGAAAAGCCAGAAGAAAGCTGTTTTGAGAGAGCCTTTCCCCAGACACGCACACCATGCTGAAGTGAGAATGAAGAAGGAGCCTGTACAATCCATGTTGGCCAGCTGGACATCTTGCACAAGGTAACTGCTGCTGATAGGGGAGGGCAAGGGAAGGACCGTGATGGACAGGTGAACGTAGTCTATTTTATACGGACAAAGAGCATTCCAAGACCTATAACTTTGAGGCTTGTCTTCAAACAAGTAGGAAAACACTAACTCCACTTGCTTTTTCTCCCCACGCAGATTTCCAGACATACCAGTTTTGACTGGCATCCCAAGTAGGACAACTGGCAGAATTTCATAGTCTATCCAAGCCTAATGCAGGGCAGGGAGGAGAAGAGAAGTGTTATAATAATCTTCTGTTTATGTGGATTTCCTGAGCTGTAAGCAGACCTGGTTTGTCTCTTGGCTGCAATAACGCTCCCACCCAACCACTGGAGGTCCAGGACCTCAGAGCTGGGAGGCACAGGAACGCTGGTGAGCGTCGTGCTGCAATGACACCGCCGGACTCAGGAGAAAATCTGAGCCTGCACCCACAGAACAAACATCTCATTTACTGCGATGCCACATTTACTTTGGCCTTAACTGTCGCTGCGGGCTTACAGCTGGGGAATGAGGGACTCAGCTCTAAGAAAAACAGAACTTGAGTCTCCAGAGATGAGATGAATTTGAGAGAAATCTGTCCAGCTGAGGTGCAGAGCTTGATTCATACCCAAGCAGTGGGGATGTACCAGTAACAGAAAAAGCAGTCAGACAGCTAAAGACATTTAAGCAACCATTGGAGAAAAATGGGATAAAATCTGACTCTCTGTTATTAGAGGGATCCAGATAGTTTTGTAGCACATAGAGTTTTTGAATGTGACACTATCTGCATTCTTCTAACTGCAGAGAAAGGAGGAGGAAAAAAAAAAATCTGTTAGAAGAGCAGGAATTCGATATATTTCTTCAGATTAGAACTGATAAATGAAATTCTAATAATCAAAGACTAGGGGACAAAGTTTACCAAGCTACTCATAAGAACGTCTGTCTTTTTGAATCCAAACTTGTTTTTTGATCTGGAAGTTTGAATCAAGCCCAATTTCACCAACCAGCTCCTGTTCTTAAACCATTTTAAGTCTATAGGTACACATCAGTTTGCAGGTTACAACAAAATTTTCATGACTAGAGAAACACAATCTCCAAAGTTTTTGAAAAGTAGCAGTAAGATTTAATTTGTTGCATTACAAGATGTACTTCTGGGGAGTATTCGCCTTTCCTTATGTTCACGTTTGCCTAAGAGTGACTTGTTAGAGCCCAAATAATACCTGCAGCAGCGTTGGATGCAAAACACTAGACCAAAGATTTTAAGATTCCAAATCCTTTCCAAACCTAGTAATTAAAAACTTCTTAAAGCCTCCCCCCCCCCCAGGTCATTCACGTGACTAAGAAAAGCTATAACTGAACAAAGTTATGAGTGATTTTTGCTGCAGATGATTTTGCAAGGAGAACACATTTGTCCTGTGTGGTTTACGTGCACACAGTGCCCTCTTCGGGTTAGCAACAGGACGTGTTCTTCAGGGCTCTGTCTAAACAGCTTCTGAATTGGTCCCTAAAACTTACCTCTGCAAAACCCTTTTTCAGCAAAGCATAAAATTGCAGTTTGGAAGTAAATTCGTGGCTAAACTGAGAAAGGCACCTCTTTCCCCTAAGGTTCTTTTACAACATTTAATCTGCTCTGAATCGAGTGTTGCAAAGCTGACGTTGAGCTGAGACTTCTTTTCTAATCAGGCCGCCAAATCCTTTCCAGAAGAATTCCAAGGATGTTCTCATCCTGTATCACCTCTACTTTGCAAAGAGCCTCATTGAAGCTGTCGGCTGTTTACAATGAGATCGAAGGCCTGAGCCGCTGGGAGGGAGTATACCAACCAGCATAGCAGGAGGGACACAAACACCATTTTATTTCCATGGCCAGGAGCTATGGAACCACACCTGAGATGAAGGGAGGAGCAATTCTGGGAGCAGTGCGTGGTAGTGTCCAGCGACAACAGGTAAGAGCACCTGGCTGGGTGAGCGGAACAGCCCCCAGGCTGCATCCGTAGTCCCGGCTGAGCCACATCTTCTCGCATCTTGGGAGCTACGTTACCCAGAAGCTTTCACAACAGCCCAAATGCTGAGTCTTGTCATACAGTCCAGTACGGGAGCCACAAAAACTCTTCAGAAACCATGAGTTCCCAACTCAAGGTGATATAGGCATTACAAAAACTGCTTGTAGAGGCTTAAATTCCTGATTGGTCTGCATCACAGAAGATAAAACAGCTCAAAGAGAACTGTACTGAAGTGGTACGCCTGAGGAGAGTACACAAGCAAGAGTTCATTTTAGAAATTGCTAGTGGTGCTAGCTTTTGCTGGGAAGCTACTGAGATATCATGGACAGGAGATTACACACACAATTTATATTCAAGTAGCTTTACAAACCAGAGAGAGCAAAGAAGTTTTCGTCCAAGGTGGTTTCTGGAAACCTTCATTTCCATCCTATTTCCCATCAGTTCTTACCACTTCTGTTTGTGGGGACACATACAGTATAAAAGCTTTTTTTGTCATTTTGGTCTTTGAAAAAAACCAAACTTTTCTCCACTTGCATTTGAAAACACTACCTTCAGAAACAGGTGATTGCAATATTTGTTCAAATGCTTTCACACCAGAAGAGATTGGCTGCTGCAACGGAGGGACTCATGATTTCCACGCTCTATCCTTGAGCTATCTGGAGCTCACCAGAGCGACTGCTAGGTTATGATAGAAATAGGCAATGAAATGGGAGGCAGGACCCAGCAGCCTTCAGAGAACAGATGCGCTGCACAGGAAAACAAAAACATAAATTAGAGGTGGAGAGTGCTGGATGGATGCCCCTCGCCAAGCCTGGGGTCCAGGAAGTCACCGCTTTTGACTGTAACGTTGCATCAACAACCAGCTGCCGTTCAAACAAGCTGAGCTGGTCCAGGGCCTCTGACCTGCGTGCCACAGATTGCAGCATCCTGCATAAGGCAGTTTGGGGTCAGGCTAGACACGGGAGAGAAAGCTGAAATGAAAGGAGGAAGGCGTAATATTCTTGCTTGTCCTGGTTTAGAGCAGGGATAGAGTTAATTTTCTTTCTGACAGCTGGCGTAGTGCTGTGTTTTGGTTTTGGGATGAGAATAATGTTGATAACACACTGATGTTTTTAGTTGTTGCCAAGTAGTCAAGGACTTTTCAGCTTCTCATACTGCCAAGCTAACGAGAAGCAGAGGGTGCTGAAGAAGCTGGGAGGGGACACAGCAGGGGCAGCTGACCCAAACTGGCCAAAGGGATATTCCGTACCATACAATGTCACATTCCGTTTATAACTGGGGGTGGGCGGAGGCACGTAACTGGGGCCCTGACATGGTAACCGGGGGTCTCGCACAACATCAGCTTGGGTGTGATGGCGTTTGTCTTCCCAAGTCACCATTACGTGTGATGGAGCCCTGCTTTCCTGGAGATGGCTGAACACCTGCCCGCCCATGGGAAGCGGGGAATGAATTCCTTGTTTTGCTTTGCTTGCGCACATGTGGGCTGGGAGACTGGGGGTCTTGTGTAGCATTAACCTCAGGTGGTAAGAAATTGTGCCGTTCATCACTTGTTTTGTTTGTATTTTTATTATTCTTTTCCTTTTGAGTTTGTCCTATTAAACTGTTTTTATCTCAATCCACAAGTTTTCCCAGTTTCACTCTTCCGATTTTCTCCCCCATCCTGTCCAGGCAGGGGAGTGAGCAAGCAGCTGCGTGATGCTTAGCTGCCAGCTGAGGCTAAACCACAACACTGCTTTATAAATTTCATATGACATTTTATTCTTCTCATGCTGGACAGATGCTTCCCTAGCTTTCCCCAACAGAGCAAATGTAGCACAAAGAGCAGAGCTTTCTCCTGCTGTGAGGATGATGGCTGTTCAAGGACAAGGTGAATCCCAAATTCTCTCTTCTTTGCCCTCTTCTTCTGCATGGGATTCTTTTAATATGAAAAAGATGGAAATTGATTTCCTTAATGTCTGGGTCCACCTGTGTACACAATCCCAAGGACCTGTTCTGGTGTTGGCAGTGATGTCTAACAGCCAGGTTTGAAGTGACTTCCAGCACTAGCCCACCCCCGGTCCTTGGGCCAGCACACCTTCCCAGACAACGCGCCTGGCCCGCAGCCTGGTTCTGACTGCCCCTTTTCCCAACGCTCCCTTGAGAGCAGGCTCAGGCAAAAGGAATTGTCCAGGCAGCAGCAGGCTGCTCCATACCACAGTCCCTCTGGAGTTCCCAAGACTTCTCCTCGCAGGATGGGGTAGTTCCTGCACAGGACAAAGTTGCTGAGGGCTCCTGGCTGCTGAGGTGGAGGCTAGGAGCTCACTCTCTTGCTGGAAACAGTTTACTCGGTCGATGTTTGAGAGGCCCTTGGGAAAGACAGCAACTGCAAGCAAGCTGCGTGGGTTGTTCTACCAGCCGCCGCTCCCAGCTGCCTCTTTCCCTGGGCCGCTCCAAGACAGGCAGGGACCCAACCTCCTCCATATAGGCTGAACAAGCTGCAGTACTTCAGAGACAGCACACCTTGCAGCAAGCACGGGCAATTTGCACACACATCATGTCTGGAGGCTGAAAAAGGCCAGAACACAAGTTAGGAATACTGGGGATTAGCCTTAAGACTTTACCTTCTTCCTTGAAGAGTCTGAATTGGTCACTATGCTTTATCTAAACTAAGCATATTATACTCTCTTTGCCAAGAATGGCACAACACATGACCCACAGGGAGCCGAAGGAAACAAACAAACCAAACACGCTTCTTTCAGCTACTATTTCATGCTTTCCACCTGGTGAGAACACAGAGCTACCGAGAAAAGCAATGTACATTCATCCCTAATTAGCAAAGAGCAACGACACAAATACCTGCCAGTATTATAGGCAACCAGATTGGAGCGATCTTCCTGGTTGAAGACAAAACATGGCATCTCAGGCTCTCCAGTACTTGGAACTTCACCTGTGCATTAACTGACACAGAAGGGAGCAGAACATCCTTGGTTGCAGCTTCCTGGAAACACAGGAAGCCTTACACACAGGAAGTCAGACATTTCTACTCTCAGCTGATTTAATCTCCAATTCCTGGGGAGCAATGCTAGGGGAGGAGAATTAAATTCTAGAAACTCCATCCCAGCAAATCCCTTTGTGAAAGCTTTTACAATCATCCATCTCTGGACTCCTAAAGGGACGAATTTAAGCAGCGGTTCGTATTTCAAGTCCACGTTGCTAACAAACAAGACTGGGAGCAGGTCTGGTCCCACCAACATTTCTGCTATCAGCAACATATATCCTGCAAGAAGCGCGCCTGAAATGGGCTGACACTACAGCAAGAGGCAGCAGCGAATACTGGCAGCTTCACTTAGCAATTCTACTCCAAAATCCTGTAAAATTCTAAGTCAAGGTGCCACCACTGCATCTCTACATCTTAAAACCCTAGTCAGCCACTGTTCACGCTTCAGTTCAGAATTATTAGTACAGTATGTTATATACAGTTAGTGCGTATTATACCTTATATTTACCAAAGCACGCTTTGTTTCTATGCCTCAGAGTCCTGACTTTCTGAGCAGGGACAACATTGCTAGCTAGGAGGGCAGAGCGTGCTTCAATCGGCTGCAGGTCCCACAAGGTGGAGAAGTTGTTAAGCCAACCAGGAGGAGGGGGAGAGGAGGAACAGGAGTGAAGAAATGCATGTCTGACCACCACGGCTTTTAGGAACAAAATTTATTCCAATTTCAAACAGAGAATTTATTTCAGGAGAAAGATATGAAAATCAATTTCCATCAGATATTTCTGTAATAAGGGATGTTGCCCAGCAGTCAGAGTGGGATCATTCCAAGAAACAATCACACTCCTGGACTGGAATGAGACAGTTTGGAGCCTGAATAGATCCTGACACTGGACATCTTATTCAGAAACTCCTTTACCCTACCCTCTTCCCTCCCCCCACCCCAACACGCACAACAATACATGCATTGCAAATGACAAGGTTTAAAAACAGCATTTTATATAGTATCTTTTTAAATAGGATAATGTTTAAATTGTCTTAAATCAGGATCCTATAATATACAAGTATAACCAAATAATTTCCACCACATTGGCACTTGTAAAGAGTCTCTGGCACTACTAAAGAAGGGGCATTGGCACAAACCATACTCTTATAAAACTGGGTGCTGCATAACACACTTTATCTCTGCTGGACTCTAACAACCTGGGCTCTGTACAGTACAATACAATGGTCAGCACACTCCGGAAGTACTTTTTTTTTTTTTTTTTTAAAGTAATAAAACACATGAAGAAAAGCCATAGTTGAACGCAAGGCCAACATTGCTAGGAAGCAACAACAGGAGACCAAAGAATCCAACTCTGGGAGAAGGGGAGACAGGCAGAAAGGGCAGGAGCTATCTGACACGCTGAAGCAGGAAGGGGCTGTTGCTCACCAGGTAGCCAATCCACACAGAATGGTGCAAAGAAATGGGATGGTCCTCTCCTCACTGACTTCAAGTTTCAAACTGGTTCAAAGTATGTTGGTTTCTTCAGCAGAACAAAGATAAAAAGTGCACAAGGAGCAGAGGTTAGCCAAGAGACCACTTCCTTAGACTCAAGATTTTCTACAAGAACCCAATTCCACCTCTTTTCAGAAGGTCAATCTGTCGTCTCAACCTGCAGAAAGTTCTGACTGGCCTTACTTTCAGAAAAGATGATAGAGGCAAATTCGGTCTAAGGTTTGGCACTTTTGCTAGGGCAGGCATTTGCCAAAGGGCCAGCCAACAGAGGCATGAACCAGTTCTGCAGCAATGCTTCACTGGCCAAGCTGGAGGCACACGAGCTACTGCTTGCTAAGGAAAGCATGTGCTAACACTGGTATCTTCTCACATATAATATAGTCCACAGACAACTCCAGATTACGTGTATAAGTCTGACCCATTCCTCCCCCAATTCAGCATGAGGTTTTGGGAACTCACGAGACAGCCATGGCATAATGTTCTCCCCTTCCCTTTGCAATAACGATCACACCAAGTCAGTTATCAGGCCAACAGCTACACCAAGCAGTTGCTCAGTAAGGTACAGCACGTGCCTAAATCCTTGTGCCCGTAGCCTCCCACAACAATGCAGATTCACTCTGCAAGAGACAGAAGCCAAGATCCCTCCTCCTGTGCCAGGGCAGCAGCTCTTAAAGGGGAGGATACAAAACAAAAAAAAAAAATTCAGATTCAAGTGGAAGTACCACCATCATTCACCTTGGGAAAAAAACCCCAAACTTCTGGGAAGTTATTTCCAAGAACCTGTATATCTCAATGCCAGGTTCATTGCTGGCAATAGTTGTAGTGTGAACCATTTACAAGAGGATCACAGAAGCAGAAGAGGCTGGTGCTGCCATCTGCTTCAGATGAACAGCATTTAGAATACACAAAGATGATTATAAATTCCTCTTTATAGGACAGTTTCTACAAAATGGATCATTTTGGCATAAAGACAAAAAAGCAGTAAAATTGATGCAAAGCTGTCTGACACATGGGAATCCCTCTCATTCCTCCCAAGTGTTAAAGACAGTCCAGAGCATGGCTAGTCTAAAGAGATGCTGTGTTTCCCTCAGCATCACCACTTGGCCAGACTGGCTCTTCAACTGTTGGTCCCATGGCTACTGTTCCAACCTGAGCTCTCTAATCTCTCTTAGCAGAGTTTGCTTCCTTCTGTAGTGCTCTGAGACATACAGAGGCTTCCCTCAGCTGTTCTGGAAAACAAGAGGGAACTATAAACAGAATTACTCAAAATTATGTCCCTCCATATTTTAGTGTTCTAGATCAAAGCATCTTAAGCATCTCAGACAGTTAAGATTTACTCTTACATGTTGTGCAAAACACTGATGTAGTGCTCTGTCTACAAAAGAGACAAAATATCAACAGCCCCCTTCAACAGTGCAGCTCATTTAGTCTTTATCTACTGGCAGCCTGCTAGCCTTCAAGGGGGCAGTCTGGTTGATCCAGAGATTTTGGACCCAATGCTACTTGTTGGACTTGAAACAGAAGCATTAGTGATGGCTAAACAACACACGTCCAGAGGTGGGTCAGATTTCCCTGTTTCCTACTCACTCCTTGCCTTGCCACTGCAGTTGTCTTCCAGGCCGGCAACAGGTCTTCAGCACGTTTGTTCACTTGCCTCAGCTCCTGGAAAAAGGTCTCTAATGTGTCAAAGGCTTCACATCCTTCTGCTTAGTGGTTTCATTTGGCATCTAGAATCCAGAACTACTTCCACTCTACCTTCCGCCTGCACCAGCAAACCCTACCGTCTCTGCCTCTACTCTCCTGCTAAACGAAAGTGCAACCACAGCAGGGCTTTCTGGATTCCATAGCAGCCGCGTGCTCCAGCCATGACTACTGTAACTTGATTATCACATGCACCCTGGAGCAAGTATGTGTGCAAGTCTTTCAAAGAGAAACACAGCAGCATGTGCCTCAGGGGAATGCATAAATGGGAGAGAGAGAGAATTGCCACTCCCTCCAAGAGCTACTCTCAATCTTTTCAAGTAAGAATCCTACCTACATCCCAAAGTTTGTCACCCACCAGTTCTGGTCCTTTCTAAAAATCTGCAAGCTGGACAGGACCGAGGAATTCTTACAAAGTCATTCAACACACTGGCACAAAATGCAATAAACAAGGCTTGTTTGCTACTAGCAGCAAGAAAAGAACTAGAGGGTGGCACAAGACTAAGATTTTCAATCCAGCCAAAGTCTGATGTTTAAATGCCACAATTACTCAGTGTGCTTTTGATATTTGCTGCATAGGGAAGTTGCTCACGTGATGTCATACACTATACTCAACAAAATGTAGTTTCTCTCTGCAAATTGAGCCTTGTGCGCAGGCATGCGCTTGTGGTGTGGGGGGGGATGTGTGTATGTGTGTGAAAAAAATAAAACCAAGATAAAATAAAAAAAGAATAATTACAGTCAGGCACTTCCCCAGGCTCAGCAGCTATTGCTCCAAGAGCTTCCATCATTTGTAGTCCACGAACAAAATACAGCAACACGTAGCAAACTATGTATAGAACGTCAATAATTTAAAAAAAAAATAATCACAGTCTCCATACCTTTTATAATTGATAAGAAAAAAAATAACTCAGAACTAGAACATATAAAGAATGGAAAAGTGATGGCTTTTTTTTTGTTGTTGTTTTGCCTTTTTCTTTTTTTTGCACAATAGTTGGAGAGCAATCGCTCCTCCCCAACATTTCATCACAGTGAACCATGGAGCGTGTCCTGGGGAAGGGAAGGGAAACAGGGCGGGGGGGAGAGGGGAGGAAGCAAGCAGGATTAGCAAATTACACCAGAGGCACCCTATAGCGCAAGGCAAAGGGACCAGTAGCATTCTGCACTCCCACAGTCCAGTGAAATCACAATCTCGGCTGGAAAGTTGTTTTTTTTCTATATATACCACGGGAATGAAAAGGGGGAAAAAAAAGTGGCTAAGCAACAGAGGAAAGCTCAAGATGAGACTGCCTTAGCTGTTTGGCAAAAATTAAGAAGTAAGCAAGGTGCTGAAGAAATGAGGCATATCCCCGTTAACTGTGAAATAAAAAGCAATTTGTTAAAAATATGAAATCAACTACTCTGTGGACAGAGACATGAGACTCCAGGATAACACTGAGCACTTGCCACTCCACAGATCAGACAATTTGCAATCATTACATCATCAAAAATTAAAACTTTTTTTCCTGTCATATTTAAAATTTCTTTTTTTGTCTTTTCTTCACAATGAAGCCTCTCAAGGGGCCAAGAGCAGAGCAGGTCAAACCAGGTTGTACTCCTTCAGGTTGAGCTGTAGGATGGTGTCCTTGACAGCTGCAAAGACGAAACGGATGTTTTCTGTGTCTGTGGCACATGTGAAGTGAGAATAGATGATTTTATCGCTGTCTGGATTTAAATCCACAAACATCTTGAGAATGAACTCACGGGCTGCCTGTGCATCCCTCTGTGGGCCTGCAGCAAACAAAGAAACCAGTTAATGGATTTATGCTAAGTGCATCCCCTGGTTTGATCCATCAGAATAATTGCTAGCACATTTTTTCTTACGGGTTACAGAGCTATAAAGAAGAAAGTAAGATCATTTATTGCATAAAAGTCCCAGGAGCTGAAGCGTCTTATGCTTTTCAGTTATCTAACCAAAACCTACAAAAGGCATTTTTCCAAGGCTGAGAGTTTTGACAGACGCCAAGGCATCATTTCAGACCGTGCTTTGAAATACAGCATTTGGTATAACCATGTATGTGCTGCGTTCACTAGATAACAGTGACAGATGCTGGATATACATAACACAGTTGTCGGGGTTTAGCTGTCCTCTGTAGATGGGATGTCTATTTCTTCCTAAGATATAGATGGATCTTATGTGCTAAAGGACACAAACATATGTTTTGCAAACAAGGGTCATCTTCATTCAAGGCTGCAGTCTGTCCTAACTGGCTGGTCAACCCACAGGAACTAAAACCTGGAATTTTTGCCAGTATTTACTTCATATTGCTGACAACTCCTCAGAAAAAGTCACCTACTGATACTTCTTTCACAGTATAGTGGTGTTGTCACATTCTCCACAGCAAGGACTGTCTCTTGAGAGGTGGTCTGATGGGCTACCTCCCACTCGCAAGTGATGCAGCATCCCTGGAGGAGCTACAGTAAATATTTATACGAAAAAAAAGTGAAAGTATATGACACTTCCTGATGTTGCGATCTTGTCTCCAGCTGTTAAGTTATATTAGAAGTACACACTATTGGACGGACAAGCTCACCAGCCATTCCCAGCCTGCTGTAAAAACGTGATGTTTTCCACCACTGACAATTTCAGAGTGCTTGTCCTTTCAGACAGCAGGGGGCACGAAACTCCAGAAGTGGGAGGACAACTAATAAAGAGCAGTTTCATTAGTGGGTTAAAAGGAGAAAGCTGTTTGCAAAATGGCAATTCTTCCTTTACCTTGCGTTTTTAAAGCGCGTAACAATCGACTTAATACAGGAGAGCATGGCAAGAAGCGTGTTGCCTGATGTCATTCTCCACCATTTTTCTTTATTTTCAGCCCTGTACAGATGTGTTACCAGTCAACTTGAAACGCACTCAACTGAAGAGCTTGAAATGCTATTTTGGCTAAGAAATTTTGTTTCAGATGGGCATTTCTCTGTTTCACATAGGTATTACTTGTCCACAACTGCAGATGGCACGCTAGTAAGAATTTCACGCTACCTGAGATTTTTCAGCACCATCATTTGAACAACTTGGGTATTTGACCAGTCAGTTTCTCAAAACGAGGATTCAAGTCACCTCTTGACTAGAGGGTTGAAATGCCCAGTATACCAGCAAATTGTCACGTGTTTATGAAATGGGTTATGTGCACAAGTATACATGTAGGAAAATTAAGATTTCCATGATTTAATACTCTGAAGTGCATATTTGGAGGGGATAGTGGAGTAATTCTTCGTCTAGGAGAGGTTCATTATTTGATCATTCAATCAGATTCCAGTCATCTACATATGATTAAGACATTGTTGTGACATTTTCTCATTGTTGTAGGTATTTCTCCTCAAATTAAGATGTTCTCCCCATCTCCAGATATGAGTTTTCTTTAAAAACAAAAAAACATTCTAACCAAACCATCTCTACCCCTTCTTCTAGATATAGAGTGTTCCCACCTTAAAAACCACTCACCATCAAACTCTGGGAAATAGTCAACAAGGTGGGAATATAGGATCTTGTCTTCCAACAGATCTTTCTTGTTGAGAAAGAGGATAACAGAAGAGTTTTGGAACCACGGATAAGTGATAATGGTTCGAAAGAGAGCTTTACTCTCTTCCATCCGGTTCTGAAATAAGAAAAAGAAAGCCTTGTTTTAACAAATGAGCACTAAGATGCTTTTCTGCTACCTGCACACGTACTCAAATCTGTATCAATCCAGCATCTCAGATACTGTACACAGAATACTTTGGCCCCAGGTAGGTTCTGGCTCAAGCTGCGCCAGTAAGTGGCAAGGAAATGCAAAATCGGATGGACTCAAGCTTCATTTAATTGGCAAGCCATTCATATCAAAAGGCTTAAAAGACATTTTATGCTTTGACAGTCATGTCAAGAGAACTGCCCATGATACTTTGTGAACATGTCTAGTAGAAAAGGAATAACTGCTGTTACCTAATGGCATTTTTTTAATCTATTAGTAAGTGCAAAATATTCAGTATTGCACCTTCGAAGAGACCAGGCACTCTCTAACAAGACAGCAGTCACAGCACGAAGTAATTCAGTGCTGAAAAGAGGAATGGGTGATTTTTAAGAGCATGCTGTCACATTGCACAGTACCTTCCAAGGCACACAGAACTCAGCAATTTCAGAGTATTTCTGTATTACTTGAGAAGTACAGATGATTTGAATGCACTGTGCGTTTTCCATTCTCAGGGACATCATGACCCATTGAGGCTCGTGTTCCCTTGCAAGAGGAAGAACTGAAGGCCAAAACCAACAATACTTGCTAATCCAACTTGGCACCAAGCACTTTGGTACCAATCTCCAAGAAGCTAGAAAGACATTCTTCCTTTTCTTCCACCCTCCTGCAGAGTTCCCATTCTTTGGCTTACCTCATTATCAGATTCCACCAGAACTTGGTCATATTCACTAAGTGCTACTAAAAACATGATGGAAGTCACATTTTCAAAGCAATGGATCCACTTCCTTCGTTCTGATCTTTGACCTCCAACATCCACCATTCTAAGGAAGAGAAACACATACAGTATCACAGAAGTAGCTGCACTTCTCTATGTGAATGCAAAGGACCAGCATACAATGAGAACAAACGCAGCTCTTTACCATTCAAGTTCGCCTAGCATGGGGATGTAATAATATGTGCTTGCTAACAAAACCATCAGGTTTACAAAATACCCTGTTCCAGAAATATATCAAACTGAAGAGATGGCCATAGGCAAGTGATACAAAATTCAAATCTCAAATATCAGCATTACTATTTTTAGTTGCATTCTGCTCTGGTTTGCTAAGCAGCAGTCCTGAGTCTGAAAAGACAAGTCCTTCAAAACTCTGCTCTGTCAAATGAGCAAACTATTTTTATTTTATACTAAAGCATCTGTTTGCCTCAAAACTTCTCTCACGCAGAGAGCTTTCTTTAGTTATTAAACTTGTCTTAGAACGTGTCGTTTATCAGTTATGCACTTCAGCTCCTCAGTTTTAAGTCCCACCCGTATAGTATGCCAAAATTATTGTGTCACTCACCTGAAGTGCAACACACCCAGGGCCACCTTTGCTAAAACCCTGTACCTATTTCATAGGTAAGCAAACCAGAACAGGGAGAGTAACTTTCTCTATATCTGTAACTGAATGGTTTAAGAGAGAGGATGCAGGTGCCTTTATTCCTCTCCTGTGGTAGAGAAGGGCAGGGAGCATGCAAGCACCAGAGAGCTAGGGAGAAAATTGCTTTGCAATAGACAGGCACATCATTGTGCCCTTTATGCCATGCTCAATTGCTGGCTTAAGCCTCCAAATACAAGCTATTGCTGCAGTAGCATAGGCAGCAAGTTTTGGTGTCATCCTGAAACCAAAAGGTAGGCACAGAAAAACATCTCTGAGCGCAGATACTAGGTATCACATACAAGGACGTATTTCGGCAGAAAAAGCGTTCTCTTTGAAGGAGAAATAAATGGTCAAAGTTGCTTGAGCTAAGCAGTCTTAAAGGGAAACACATTTCAAGTCAAGCATTGCCCAGAACAACCTTCCTCCTCCTCCCCTGGGTGGCTTAGGCTACCAACAGTTCACTCAGCTGCCTCACAAGCCACCACTTCAGCCTCAGATGCTAGCAATGCAGTCTTTCCCAGGAAGGACAAATTCCTGCAAAATGGTTAGTTGGGCTTTAAGTGTCACTGATTCAAAAGCATGTTCTATTTTGTGACAGCCAATGCTTCAGCTTGGAGTCAGAATAAAATGTTACACCATCCCCATTACAGGAGCACCTGTCAGCACATATTTCATAATATCACAGCACGTACATCCACTCAAGCCTCCCAACTAAGCACCTGGACACTCTAAAGCAATCCAGAACTCATCCTTCCTGAAACCATATTGCTCCTCTCTCAGTTCAGCTGTAACATGAATACACCTTCAGTACCTGAAGATAATATTCTCTAGGTCAAAGGGGTACTCTATGATACCGGTTGTAGGAACTCTAACCCGTAGCACATCTTGCTGAGTTGGTAGATATCCTGGGGTAGCGATACGATCCACGTCGCTAAGATAGCTACAAGAAGCACAATGGAAAAAAAAAAAAGAAAAAAACAAAACACTACCTTAGGTTGCAGCACCTAAATATACAGATCTAAACACTGCTACATTTAGTCGTTTCCTAGCATAACAAGAAAGTCAGAAGTCACCTGAACCATTTAAAATGTGATGTAGAAAAATAACAGAATACATCTTTGGGGAACAGCCATTCACCAGCCATCCCCTTTGGAGGATGAACAAATACATCAAGGACAACTTTATCAAGTCTGTATAGGAGTGTGGAAGACAGTCTTTACTACAGAGAAAGTTTAAGCAAAGTGGATGCTTTATGTGTCAAAATCAAGTCTCATCTGAGGTTTTCTATTTATAAATGAACCTATGTCACCAGACTCAGGTTTCGTTAATAATAAATCCATTGAGTTACACATCCATATACACCTGTAGGCCAAAGGACAAACCTGAAGAGAAAGAGCAACACTTCTGCTGCCTAAGAGCCAGGACCAACACAGAATCATAGAATCGTTTTGGTTGGAAAAGATCTTTAAGATCATCGAGTCCAACTATTAAGATAGCTAGCATAAGGTAGAGATTCTAGGCTCAGGTATATCCAGAAGCAGATGTGTAAACAACTGTCTTTATCACCCACCAGAACATCTCATACTCTCATGAAAAGTAGCAAATGGTAAGGAATTTCCAATTCTAAATCTATCCCCAAATAAACACAGGTTCCCCATCTCTAGCAAAGCTCTTTGCCTTTCTGGAGCCAGATTCAAGTAAGTTACCAGTTCCCTCTTCCCACTGCTCTTTGATCTTAACTTTTCCTAAGGATACTTCTGGCTGATAGAGGCAAAGTGCCTCTCATACGCCTATGATTTTTATCCCAATACACATAGCCAGAGACTGTGCAGCATGTCTAAAACACTAGCAAGACTCATCCGCCTCAATGAAAGAGATAAAAGGTACTTTAAACAAACTATGTAGTGAAATCTACAGCAGTGTTCCTGCCCTTTGAAACAATCTCTAGACTTCAATTAAAAAATTGGACAGGTATTATTTGTTAGACTATCACTACCATCTACCAGTGCATGCCAGTGATTAAATACTTACTATTTAGCTGAGTCGGAAAGCTGATATTCTCTTCTCCTGTCATAACACTCTTGTATTCCAGGGTCATTCCACAATGTTTTAATTGCACTTACATATGGCTGCTCAAATGTCATGACCTTTTCTACATCCACTTCCCGGATCAGCACTGCATTGGCCTGGACATTTAAAAGAAAAGAAAAAAAAAAAGGGGCGGGGGGGGCAGTGTGTAAGGTGCAGGGGGTACCAGTCACAGGCAGGCAAAAAATTCTTAGATGAATCTTGACATTACAACTTCAAGGATCCACACGCTAGTTATGGATCAGGTTGCTAAGACCAAAGGGACAATGGGTAAACTATACATCTAAGACATAGCAGACATCAGCAAAATTCCCCCAAAGCATCACATGCTCCTTCACAGAATAAGCTGTAAACCAGCAGATTTCACCTATCGTTAGATCACCAGGTGTTTTGAAACACAGTGGTTTCCAAGGCAAAGCATTCACTGGGAAGAACCACAGACTGCCCAACTTCGGAGGAGGTTAAACTGCAGTTGGGTAACAAGTTGCTCGCTCAGGTTTCTTACAAAAAAAAAAAAAATGCTACATTTTGAATAGCAATAAAGACATTGTTTCTGTGTCCTTCCATAGTGATCCCTTTTGAGAGAGAAAATAAATATGCCCACCCTACAATCTATAAGCAAAAGGAGGACTACAGTCATTACAACAGCCTGTGGCATCTGTGAGGTTATTATCCACATCAAGCTGCTTTCTGAAATCTCTGGTACACTTGCCACACGAAGGGGCTTTTGCCTATACAACCTATACCAGGAAAAATAAAAAACAAAGCTAAGTTCTGCATACGTTATCATAAGTAAAAGTTGAGAGATTATACCTATCAAAACACCTCCACCATGCCCCAGGTAAAGCACAGGCAAGGCAAGCTTCCTCACACCCTGCCTATTCTCATCACTGAGCTTGCAGAACCTCTCAAAAGGCAAAAAAGGTATTCAGACTCAAAAATTCCTGGTGCACCATCCAGTCCCTATAAACAGTTATTAAAACTCAGCTCCAAGGTACTAAGCATTAAAGAAGCAAAACACACTTAAAAAAAAATCTGCTAAAATAATTTAGACCAGATCTGGCTGAAAAATTTATTCCCGGACCCAAAATCAGTACGCCAGTTTTCAGCTCAAACCATGTTTCTGTGGTTGAGACCAAAACCCTCCAAGAGAGGTTTGTACCTTTGGTCAGTACCTACCAGAAGAACTGACAGATTGCAGTAATAGTGCTAACTACCAGTAGAGGTGTCTTTTGGGTCCAGCATGTAATTTGACAGCTTTGAGTTCTGATGTGAATAGTAACTCATGCAAAGAAAAGCCCAACACATTTAACAATACTGAATCCCTGAAATGGGTAAAAAGAACACCTCTCCTATACCCTGTATCATATCCTAATCCCTTGCTCCCACCACTCACTATGCAGACCAGTGCAAAAACCATCCTGAGAATGTTGCTCTATCCCTTAACACAGGTATCAGCAAAACGTCATAAAAAGCAGTCCTTAAAGCACAAAACATTTATAGGAAAGAGTTCAGGGAGATTGAGATTGCAATGCAGAAGGACACAAGCAAACAGGAACCTAGGAGTCAAACCCTAGAATCCCCATTGCCCCAAAACCCATGCAAAATTTGTGAGAACCTTACCTTGTTCTGTTCATATTTGTACAGAATCTTCAGGGTTTCCATGGCCCTGATCATAGACTGCATGGCAGTGAAGATGTTTTGGTACACCAGCTTGGTGAAGCCTTTTTTGTCCTCTTCAGAGTAGCCTGAGCCATGAATTATACGCATTTGCTTAATGAACGTGCTTTTTCCACTCTCCCCAGTGCCTACAGAATGCAAGAGAGATAGTCAGGAGCCATCAGAAGCAAGGCGTGCTATAGAAGAAAGCAAGCTAACATCAGCCATGTCATACCCCAAAGTTCCTATTACTATACCCAAGTGCACGCTACTTCCAACCACTCTTTTAGCCACTTTCCAGAATATTAAAAGACAGTCTGGATGGTCCTGCTCATCCCCACTATGAACCTAACAGCATAGAAGGAAGACATCTTGTCCTTTACAACAGCCTTCAAAAGCAGCTCTGGTACTTATTCCAAATCTCACATTACAGCCACTCCCACATGTTCTGCGTCAAAAGGCCCCTGTCCGTCACACCTGACCTATTCCCAGATACTCCAGCAAGATGCTACAATCACAGCACCAGCCAGAGAGCGCCCAGATGCACTCTCAAGTTGCTAAGTACTGCAAACTGAGATGATAGTGAGTGGGCCAGGGGAAGCTTATTTGCACAGTAAAGAGCGGATTTTCTTTCACTGTCATTTGGCACAAAATGCTCTTTACCTTATAGACTATGTGTCCTTTCATAGAAAAGAACTGAACACAAGAGAAAAATCAACTCTGAAGGAGAATGGGGCTCAAGAAACTACTTGCTTATCCATCTGACATGAACAATCCAGTCAGTACATCTGCCTAGCATCCCAAACTACTGTGCAAACATAATGTTTGCTCTGAAAGACTGAAATTATAACCATCGTTGTGGCAAGATACCTCTAATGCTGCTTGCAGCCTTTGGATATTACAGAGTTAAAAATGGCGACTGACAGAGAACAGAGTAGGATGTTGCTCACAGCTGTCTGCACCCTGTCTTGATCCCTAACAGACAGCAGGCTGCTCAGCAAGGATACCGGTTCCTTATTACACAGGTTTACTGCCCCAGAGAAGCTGGGTCTTAGAGGAGACGGGAGGGCAAGACGCACACCCACCAATGCCAGCGCATTAAACAGTCCAGCCCTTTCAACGCCTGCTTCCTGCACAATCAGTTGGGCAGGTCCTCCCACTCCTACATTTATGGCCCCAGAAAGTGTCGTTTAACAAGAGAAGGCCAACAGATGATACAAAAAGATGGTGGAAACTTTCTAACACAGTAAGTATGAGAGAAAATCATCATCAGATAAAGTATCTGTGCCGTTACACAGCCTCGTTAAATTCACGATTCAACTGATATTATGGAAAGCACCCAGCGACTTCCACTCTGTATATACACAGTACCTTTTGTGGAGGGGACATATGGGTCAAGTCTTGCATGTGATTAGCATACGTCCACACTTCATCCCACAAGCAACAGCCTAAGCATATACCATCGACACGTCTGTTGAGTACTTTTGTTCAATCTAAAGTTTGCTATCAGATATGCAGAATATATTAAAAAAAGAGCTCCTTTTAATGCAGCGGCCCAGCTCACTTGACTACTGAGAGCAAAAACTAACATGTATCACGTAACAAACCCTTTTGATCTGCAGTTACAAATAAGCATGCTGGCAGAGCCCTGGCTTTCACCACAGGAACCACCAGGTACTCACCTCACACTAGGGGATAGATATATTAAGACAGGATCTCATTCATCACAATGCACAATTACTACTCACATGTAGATTCTCAATTACTCATGTTTATAGTGCCAGGCTAAGAGGCAAACAAATAAATATGCTCAAATAAAAGCAGCAAGCACCGAAGTAGAGGCAGCATGTTTAAAATAAACACTCTCCCTGTCTCCAAGAACTGACAGAAATTATGTCAGCATAGTTAGAAATTAACATTATAAATACCATTAACATGCAGCAAACTATCTCCACCTCAAACAGAAAGCTACACCATAGATGGGGGGGGGAAAATTGGAAACTGAAATCTTCTGTGGTTTCTCTCACTGTGGTGAGAAATACTTCCTTGCCCTTTACCACAGCAACCAAAACTGAGAAAAGAAAAGAAAAAAAAAAAGTGGTGCTTCAAAGCATTCCAATAATGAAAACATAAGAGAAACCTCAGCACCAGCCATTCACTTACTTCAGAACTTAACAGTTCAAATACATCATCACCTGTTTTTTGGTTAGGATTTTATTTTTGGGGGGGTGGTGGTGAGTTTGTGGGTTGAGTTTTTTGCTTGGGTTTTGGGTTGTTCGGTTTTTTTTAAAAGGTCCCTCTTGCTTTTACCTAGACCATCAACAATGCAGAACAGCACTACACCATACCATTATAAGGTCTGGTGGGTATGGTCTCCTACATTTATAAGAGCACAATAACCTTTGTCTCAACATTTTCATATTAAAAAAGAGATAATCTGAATTCACCATTTCTTCTGTCAACACCTGAAAGCAGCAGAGTTTACAGTAAGTTACTAACGACCCCCAAGTACCTGACAGGCACTTGTAAATACATCAGTCACTCGACAGTATCCCGTGCTTAATCGCAAGCAATTTTTGTATAAAATATTCTCCCCCCTCCTCACCCACTAAAAATATGAATGACTATCTTACAGAGGGCAACGTCCAATATCTTGAAACCAAATTTCTTACTACCAGGTTCATCACTGATTAGCACTGTTATTCTTCACTCCAATTTTCTGGTTTAGGCTCCAACAAATTAACCGTCACTAGATGTAGTGATAGGAAACGTTAGCAGAGTTTCTACAAGGCAGAAACTCACTTCACACACTCACTCTTTTCAAAATTTTGAAGGTTTGGGAAAGCCCTCTCACCAATACGATCACTAATATTTGTGAAGAACTGCACACAATAGGAGCAAGACAGAAGAAATCCCTACAAGCAGCAGTTACATCAAGGAGAGAGAACACACGTTACCTGCCACAACTTAAGGTGGGCAACGCGCAATGTTGTATTCAGTGAAAAGCATCTAGCAAGCACAACCTAAAACTCAAAGTGTTGCTTATCCAATATTAACCACCTCAAATAGATATTTTTTTTTAAAAAAAATCTGATGCTGAATCTTTCTTAACTGTATCTTTTTAGAAAAGCAGAAAGGATTATTGAGCAATTTGAATTATTTTGAAAGTGAAATCTTCAGATCCAGTGGGATCTTCTTAACCCAGATCTACCCTATAGTGCCAGCCTATTTTGAAACAGTTGCTTCTGTGGGACTGCTTTAGGGAAGTGTGAGAGACACACTTCCTAGTCTACAAAAAGCCTTACAGAAACTGGCAGGGCAGAAAGTAGGATACGTACACAAGCAAGGATAAATCACAGTGCCCACGAAAACCGTAACTTAAGTGTAAATTTGAGGGCTACCTGGACACAAACATCAAACTCACTGCTGAAGAAGGATGTAAATGCCTGAAATCTTAGCCGGCTGCTCTTGTAACTGATTACCCATCCCTATAAACCTTATCTAAACACAGAATAGTTATCCATCTGCACAACCACAGAACACTACCACGTTTCCATCTGAACACCTACACCCTTATCGCTGCACAGGTGATCTCTACCTCTGAAGGCAATGCTAAACACTACAGCCATTTCCGTATCATCACGGAATTTGTGCATTCTTACTGCTTCATCTCCCTTCAGATTCGCTACACCAAGCTCCTTACCCTGTTGGCCCTCTCAGGACTGTGCAAGGGGAACGCTGTGGTTTAGGGGCCGGAGAACAGTTTTTCCACAGACCTTCACTCCAGGCCCAGAAGTTCACTGACAATACTGAAAAGCATCAACTCCCTCAGCGAATTTCCACACGCCAAAAAAGGCCCGCACGCTCCGAGAAGCGCTTCTTCGAGACAATTTTCACGCGCGCCTGTGCGCGCGCCTGCATTTAGAACCCGTAATTTCAGCTTCATAGTTCCTGCTTATGTCAAAACCCATTTTGACAGAGAACGCATCATAAAAAACAAACAAAGGGCAGCCAATGAGACGGCCAGCCCCGGCACCGACAGGAAGGCCGCTCCGAGCGCAAGGCTCAGAGGCGGGGATCGCTCGTGGCTCCCGCCGCTTCCCCACCACACCCGCTCCCTGCCACAGCCCGGACGCGGCGGGGCCGCGCAGCCACCCGGACCTGTCAAGCCCCGCGGTCGGGCAGCCGGGCCAGGCCCCGCGGCGGGAGCGGCGGTCCCCGCGGGCCGGGCCGGGCCCCGGCGCTCCTCACCCAGCAGCAGCAGCTTCAGCTCGCGGCGGGCGTCGCGTTTGTCCCTCCGCAGCTGCTTCTCGATCTCGGCGTTGATGCGCTTCGACTCCTTCACCTCGTCGCTCAGGCAACAGGCCATCATGGACTCCAGAGTCATGGTCGCGCCGCGGCCGGGACGCCCCCGCCCACCCCCCACCCCCCCCCCGGCACCGACCACCGTCCTCCGCACGGCCGGGAGCCCGGCCCGGCGCCCCCTTCCCTTCCCTCCCCACCCCACCCCACCCCACCCTCCCTCCGCGGCGCCGGCCCGGCCCCGGCCTCGGCCCCGACTCCTGCGGCCGGGCCTAGCGCCGCCGCCCCCCCTCAGCGCGCTGCCCTCGCCCGGCTGCGCCGCCCGCCGCTCCCTCCTCACACAGCCCCGACGAGCCAGCGACGAGCCGGCGCAACCCAACCCGCTACCGCCGAAAACAAGCGCTGACTGACAGCCGCCGGCGCCAGTGGCAGAGCTCGGCGCGCGGCGGGGCGGGACCCGTGGGGCGGGGCGTCGCGGCGAACCGGAGCGCAAGTTTGGTTGGCCGGTCGGGGTGGGGGCGCGCTCGGACGCGCGTTCCCAGAGCGGGGCGGGGCGGGGTCGGGCCGCCAGGCATTGTGGGACGGTGACGGACCGGGGCGCCCATCGCGGGGCGGGGCGAGGCGAGGCCAGCGCGGCGGCGGCGGCGGCGGCGGGGCCGGGGTGGTCGCGCGCAGAGCTGCCGCCGCGCCCCCTCCCGCTCACCGCGGGGCCTGCGGCCTGGCCCCGCCCGGGTCGTTAGGGCCGCGGTGGCCGTTAGGACGGCGACGCAGGGCGGGCCCGCGGCCCTGGGCGTTGCGGCACTTCCCGCACCTCTCGGGGCCTCTCCCGTCCTCGGGGGTGCCCTGCGCCGCCGCGGCGGAGCCAACCCGGCCTGGCCCTGCTCGGGGGAGGGCCCACCTCAGCCGTAGGCCCCGCAGACCCAGCCAGCCCGGCCTCCCTCTGCCGCCCACGGCTGCGGCAGTCCTCCATGCAGAGGAGGAAGAACGTGAGGCACAGAAGGGCCTGGCCAGCGCGCCCAGCCGCCGTGTCCTGACTGCGTCCCCCCCCCCAGAGCCACACGGGGATGGAGCCTGTCAGCTAAGCGCTCTGGATCGAGTCCTCCTCGCTCTGTGCCTGTCCAGACGGGGGTCCCAAAGCTGTCTTTAACCCTGGCTGGTTTCCCCATTGCTTCTTACTAGGTCCCTGTTGCCCTGTAGCAGGTACCCCAGCTGGCAGCCTGATGCATCCCAAGCCACAGCCACGCGTTCATCCTTCTGCTGCCAGTGGAGCTTTGTCTTTCTGAGCGACCCCGCCGTGCCCCGCAGGGACCTGCCCCAGCAGAAAACCTGCCACCCGGACTCCACGCATACACCGCTTTCGAGTGCCTGCAGCTGCACACCCATCACCCTGCCTCGCGTGGCTGCCTGGGACCCCCCAGCTCCGCTCCTCTGCCTGCGGAGGCAGTTTCCCAATCATAGTTCATCCCAACGCCTCCAGAAGAGAGGTGGCAGCAGCTGGTGGGGAGGGGAAGACATCAAATCAGACCAACCAAGTCCCATCCCTGTGTCCCAGTCACCCCAGGACCGCTTTCCTTGGGTCTAGCATTACCCACAGAGCAGTGAGCACCGACAGGGACTGGGCACCCAGCGCCAGGGAGCTCCGGCCAGCCATGTGGCTCCCATAGCCCTCCCTACAGGAAGATAGATAGAATTCTGGAAATTCAGAAGATTCTCTTTTTCCATGGCGAAATCATGCAGCAGCAGATGCTGTCAAAATCCACATGCTGCATCTCCCACCTTCTTTTCAGATGGATGCCAGGGCTCCAGTTGTTACAAGCTGTACTGGGATGGTCACGTATCCTGATTCCTTAGGGCGTCCTCCATCCCAGCCCTATAGATCTATAAGTGCATTAATACATGCCTCATTTCAAATCTCTCCTCCCAGAAGGAGGGGAGTAGGCAAAGCAAGACCCCTGCATATTCCACGTGGCAAGGTGCACACTTAACTTTTCAGAGAAGTCTCTCCTACCTTCCCCTTCCCCTGCTTGTACTGGTTTCTCTTGCTCCATCTGGTGTTGTTTCTTTGTCTCACTTTCAACTTCCCTAACTCCTCAGTTTTACCCAGTCTCTTGCTATTCTTTTTGCAGGTGCTTCTGCTGGTGTTTTGGAGTTCTTACGGACACCCAGCTCCAATACCGCCCTTTCTGTCTGCTTGCAGCACGTTCCCACACCTCCCGAGCTGGGCTCGCTCACTTTTCCTAGTCTACTCTGCCTGGAGGACTGTATGTAACCTGTCTTTTTGAAGGTCCAAAAAAGCATGACAGTGTTACATACCTGTCTTCCTTGTTACCTGTCTGGCTTGTGCCGTGGCTTGCCAGTCCCTACCTCATGGCAGTCTGGCTGAGACAGAAACACGAGATAGTCACAAACAACAGGTTCTGTTTTCCACTTAAATTCCACCTGGTCGTCTCATACCTGTGCTATTCCTGTCAGCTCTTGGCCTCAAAAGAAGATTCTAACTTTTTTTTTTTTTATTTTAGTGGTCTCTCCATAGTTTGGCCTTTCACAGCAATGACACTCCCTCCCATTCTTATTTTCTCTTACTTTCTTTTCTAGATGCCCAACAGCTGAGAGGACTATTACTCCCTCATTACTGATCTCTAGTGAAGGAGGTGTAGTCATTCTGCTTTGGCAGCTGAAAATTATTCTAGAGACAGAGGTACTCGGGACATCTAGAATCAAAGTCACAGTGGGCTGCACAGCCCTTTGGAACTCTTATCTATGGATAGTGCTTAAGGAGGCAGGAAGGCTTAAGTTCCTATAATCCCTGCTCTGACTCCAGGCGAGTCATTTAACCTCTTTGCATGTCCTCAGGCTGTGAGTGCAAGATACATACCTTGTCTCAGGAGTGTGCTAAAGAGTTACCTAGTTAGGATTGCTAGGCTGCTTTGAACCACAAGGTGCTATATGCTAGAGGCTATTGTTTTGGTTACCTTCCCCTGGGCAGGATCAAAACCTAAAGGCCAGAAGATCCTGATGAAACTTTCACAGATTGCCAAAAGAAAAAGAGTAACAAAATTTGCATCCGTCCACTGGACCACTTGCTTGGTTCTTGCTGACAGACATCAGTTCTGATGAATACCGATCAAACTATTAATTTAAGAATGGCCAAACTGCTGCTCTCCAAACAGCAACAGTCTGTCCACTCCTTCCCTTTCTGCCCTAATAGAAAAGTTTCAGTGCTCAGAAGGCCCACCTAGAAAACAGGAGACCTGGGATTTCCCACAGCTTTGTCACCAGCGTACTGTGCAATTCCCCGAGTCCCAGTCTCCATTTCCCTGCCCCACCTGGGCTGCTGTGTCTGTAGTCTCAGATGTTCCTCTCGCTTCACCCTTCCCTCTCTCTCTTCCCTCACAGCCTCTTGCAACTGCTGCTGTCAGCAGATGTCACAGACTTCCAGGCATCCTCCCCAGTCCCCTACTGCTGCGTGCTCTCCAATAGTATTTGCTCTGACCAGGAGCTGTTTGCCTGAGTGGGGGAGTTCCTGCCAGTCTGTCTAGCCTCACCTCTGTTTTCCAGCAGGCTGGCAAGGGTTGGGGGTGGGGGGGGATGTGTTGTGATCCTTGTGGGGTTTTTTTGTGGCTTCCCAAGTTCTACATGAAGGACTTAATAAGCAGCATTTCCCAGAAAGCTGATCTTGACCATGTCAGGCCACTTCAGAGCAACTGCTTTCACAGCCCCCATTTGCAGCAGT
Source organism: Balearica regulorum gibbericeps (assembly GCF_011004875.1). Taxonomy (NCBI): domain Eukaryota; kingdom Metazoa; phylum Chordata; class Aves; order Gruiformes; family Gruidae; genus Balearica; species Balearica regulorum. The sequence goes on from NC_046209.1 coordinate 140,800, forward strand.
TAATATTAAGCACAAAGACAACCTCCATTCATTTATAGAGGAAGGTCCCAGCCCTTGTGAAGGATGTCCAGTGACTAGGTCCATCAGGATGCAAGCACACCTTGCTGGATAGCATTGCAGACATTTCAAAGGCCCATTCCTTTTCTCCATTCTGGCCCCATTTCTTAGGCGCTTTTGAGTTCCAGATGCTTGAGAGCAGAGGGGAACAGGGACAGCCAGCTGCATTCTGCTGCAGCTGCTTGATCAACAACTTAATTGAGGAAATTTTTCATTGCTTAAAAAAAAAAAAAGCAGCTTGCAACCAGATGATGAGAACAGCTCCCATCTTAATGGAGGAACCAGGTGCTCCGAGCACAGGATCCCCAGTTCAGCTGCACACAGACACACACTGGGATATTCTGGAAGCCAAGCACATGCCCCTTTCAGCACATACTTTGCTGAATCAGGACCCTGATCATATCTTCTGCTTTGCAATTATTTTGTAAGTTGAACAACCATTTCCTTCAGCTGTTGGAAAGAACTAGTTACTACAATTCACCTCTCCGGTGAGCTTTCAGCAGCAGACGTGGTGCAGGGTTATAGATTACCAACCCCCCCCAAACTTTGGGGTGACATTTTCTGTCAGCTGGAAGCACCCTACTACCAGTCAACATTTTACACCTTCTAGCTCTTGGAAAAGTGCAGCGTGGGGTTTAATTCCTCAATGTCTCTCCAGGAACTGACAATCCCATGGAGCTGAGCTAGAATCTCATTTCCCAAGTTAGGAGGTGCCCAGGGTGCGATGGCTACCCTTTCCCAAAAGGCAGGACGGTCAAGGAGCAGGCACTGGTAGCTGCCTCCTAGTAGCTCTAAGGAAAGGAGAATGGCTCCGAGTACACGGCAAGATCTGAACAAAAGGCGGAACATCACCAGGGAGAAGAGGGGAGGAGGAGAAAGCGGAGAGGTGGTCTGCAAGAGATGAGAAAGCAAGCGAGGACAGCTGGTGCGTTACTGTCACAAAGTCTCTGCCAGGAGCAACCCGCCGGGCGCTTCCAGCCCCGCGGCAGAAACGCAGGAGCTGACGCAAGCGCCCGGTTTAACCGTCAGACCTGAAGCGAAACCCCTTTCTTCTCCCCAGGCATCCCCCAGAGCAGGCTCCCCATCACCGCCGCCGTTCACTGCCGCGCCTCGGGGGTGCTGGGAGCCCCCGGACCCCCACGGCCGTGCCCGGGGAGCGAGGGGCCGCTCCCACGGGCTACGGGGGGGGGGGGGGGGGGGGGGGGGCAGGTCCCGGCCCTGCCCTGCCTGCTGACCGGGGCGGTGCCGCCGGGGGCCGCGGGGCCGCGCTCGGCAGAGGGCAGCAGCGGAGCGGAGCGGGCGCCGCGCCCCGCCGGAACCTGCCCCGGTAGAAGACCCGGCGCTGGACACCCACCCACACCCACCCCCCCCACCCACCCCGCCGCTTAGGAGCGCCCGAGGCCGCGCACCCACCGCCCCGGGACCCCCCCCCAGCTCCGCTCCTCCACCCGCGGAGCCATCTTCCCGACCGCCGTTCAGCCCCGACCCCGCCAGAAGGGTGGTGGCAGCAGCTGGAGATGGAAGGGAAATCAGCCCAACCGCGTCCCATCCCTGTGTCCCAGTCACCCCAGGAGCGTTTGCCCTGGGTCAGGCATCACCCGCTGCTCTGGGGGGAACCGACAGGGACTCAGTGCCAGGGTGCCCCAGCCAGCCGTGGGCTCTCCCCATAGCACTCCAGAGCTCAGCCCTTTCACCCCTCCTTGCACCCAGCTCACCCCTTTCACAGACCCTTCCAGCCAGCCAGAGGAATTTGATGAGCTGCCCCCCAGCCCCACGCTGCAGGTCTGAGAAGCAAAACACCTTCTGAATTGCACAGCAGAGCTTGGCTACCTGCTGGGCCCTGTGCTAGGATGTAAGGCTCTCGTTATAGGTGGGTGGTGGGAAGAACAGGACAGGACACAACACTCTCCTCTCTGATCTGGGCTTCATGCTGCTCACCATTTTCCATTTAAAAAAAACCACTTTAAAGCCCCTCCTCAGTGTTTCTATAGCCTCACACCTGCTCCCTTCCTTTTTCATCCCTTTCAAGGTTTCCTGCCTACACCTGCAGCAGCATTTCCCTCACGCCATCCTGGGAAGGGGTGGCATCAATTAGACACTACCCTGAGCTCTCATCAGCACTAATGAGTGGCCAGGACCACTGGAATCACTGAAGTAGTCTCTGGAACAAAGCAAGGAGAAAGGATTGCAGCAGCCCTGGGAGCATCCCTCATGCATGCAGCGGAGCTGTGCCACCAACCAGGGAATGCAGGCAGCCAGCGCAGCCCCACAGAGCCAGGCAGAGCAGCCACCAAACCACCAGGCGAGGACTGTGCAGGGACAGTTGGATTCCTGGTGCATACAGGTGCTTAAGGAACAAAGCAAGGCAAAACAACTCCTACCCAGGTGCTTGGGAGGACACTTGAGCTATCTCTCATTTGTGTGTTTTTAAAATGAGCTCACAATTAAGGGCCAGAGCAGCTTTCCATCCAGCCTAGAGACCTGCTGACCATAATCTGCAGGCTTAGGGGTAATGGGGTCACCTACACCATTTCAGTTACTGGGTGGGATGATTTTTTTTTTTTTAATTTTTAAAACAAAGCTCATTCCCTTCCCAGCTATAAACACTGGCCCTATGATTCCCACCCTGAGTTGTCCCCTTCTCACAGAGGTTCATCACAGCTCCTTGCACTTCCTGTCTGTCTGCTTTTGCCATCCACCCTCACCCCTCTTTGGCCTGTCTGCCCTTCACCCCTATCCCTTGCCAGCACCCCAGGAGCAGCCCAAGTCCTTGAAGGAGCAAGTTCCCACTGTCATGGGACAAGAGTTACTCCAGCATTCAGCCCTTCCCTTTGGGCAGACTGAAGCAGCATGATGTGCAACCTCAGTGTGTCAAACACGCTCCCTACTTAATCTGCAACGACATTCAAAGCACGTGAAAAGGCAAGTGCATCCCTTCCTCCCCAAACTCTCTGCCATCACTCCCATGAATGGAGACATGGGTTCCTCTGGGAGGGAGCTGCATGGCCAGCGCTCGCTGTGGGGGGCAGGCATCAACGGCAAGGCTGTATTAGAAAATACCAGAGCCTTTGCATCATGTCTGTGATGCTGAGGACCTGGTCATACATCAGTGGCACATTCTGGGTTCATGCCAGCAGAACTGTCACTCCTGGGAGCGCAACCCAGGCCCTGAGAGGGCTTTCTGATCCGAGGAGGACAGAGGCAGAGCTATTACCAAGAAGCAGAAGACAGGGGCCAACAGAAGCCAGGACATGTTTTCCAATAGGGGAAGAGGATGGGGTCAGTGGGACCTGCCAGAGGGTGGCCCAGCAGTGCCTACCAAGAGCCAAGGACAAACTGGGTCAGTTCAGTCCATGCCAGACACCCACATGTGCCAGCAGGTCACAGCTACGTTTAGTCTCACAGCACCTCATCCTGAGCACCCCCCTTCGCCCATAGCACCCTGCAACTGCCTTGCCTCAGTCTCCCCAGCACCACCTCCAGCCCTGGGCATGCAACCACCTCCAGACAGAGCCATCGGCCGGGAGGAGTGCAGAGCACCCACCACCAACCTCGCTTCCCACAGGAGGGCACTAGCAAGCCACAGGCCCGCAAAAATGCTGCCAGCCTGTCTCTAGCCATCTCCATCCACCCCTTTAACACCTCCTTGCTCTTCTGACCCAGGTGTTTCAGGTCAGGATCGGGCCCTGCCACTCTTTAACCCCCTCCTGGCCAGTGCATGGTCAGCAGTTCGCAGCATAGCTCTTATAGAAAGGAAAAGGAAAGCAATGTATCGTTTGATAAATAAAAGCACCTTTATAGCAGCAAATCGTGACAGTAGTGCTAACCTCACATAAGCTGGGGCTCCCCTGCCATCAGCTCCTCCATCTCCTTCCCTGTGCTGCAGATCTGAGTCTGTAAATGCTGCCCAAGAGGCCACAAGAGGTACTTAATAAGTACCTGCAAGGTGCGTAAGGTCTCTTCCTAAAGCCTGAGCATGCCAGGTGTTATTACTGCAGAGCAGGTGTCAAATGTTTCAGCCTCCCCCAAAATTATTTTTACAAGCTTTTCAATTGCCTGTCACAGCAAGATGCCACAAGGAGACTTGAGTTCTCTGAAAAGAGGGAGAAAGGCACCCAGATCAAACACGCTGACAAATGCAGCCTGTGACAGCAATTGGTGGATTACAGTTTTTTAAACCTTATGTTTCACATCTGGTTTGTCATGGCTGTTGTAGGTGGGCTCAGTGCGCAGTAAATCAGGATAACAAACCTACATTTACCGTGATCCTTTCATCCCCTAGGATCCCAAAGCACATCATTTAATTGCACTCAACCTGCACATAGATTTCATAAATAAAAGAATGATAAATTAGCACAGCTGCTGCAGCATTCACAAGAGTTACTAAGACACAATCTCCTTGTGCAATCAATCCAGCCTCATGCTTCAGTGTTTTGTCATAAATTGAGGTCAGGAAGAAATGTTCTCCCTACCTGGAATGCAGCGCTGCTCAACTAGCTGAGTACAGGAAGACACTTAAGGGTATAGTACTCTGTCTTCCCTGCAAATCTCAGAAATCATTGCAAATATTCATTTGATGGAGCTCCCATGCAGTAGATGAGCACTGATCCTGCACAGGGGCAGGAGGAATGTGATGTAGGGTCACCAGGAGGGATTATCTGCCTCACATTAGGCAAGAGGAAAGCCTGGATGATCCCTTTGACCTTAAAAATTGGTATCTCATTATTCCCTTTGTCCAGCAAGGGAAACAGAGAAGGAAAGAGGTGAGAGTCCTTGCCATGCCCATGACACACAAGGCCTGGTCTCCCAGCCCCTCCTTTGCCCAGCTTTCCTCAGCCCCTGCTGATCACTCCCACCATCAGGCTCAGTCTCTGTTTCATATGCAGAGGGATTCAAATGCTGCTTCTGGGAACTAATCAGCCCAGGAACCTCCTCATGGTCAAAGGGTCAGTGGATTCCCCTGGACCTCCTGACCATGTTATAGCTTCAAACTTCCTGTTTATCTCCCACCAAACACCTGGGAGAAACCATCTGGAGCTAAGCCCTTCTCTGGAGCTTGATGCTGGCCCAGCCCTGGCCCAGGAGCAGGCAATTTCAGGCATCCTTGTCGCGTGCTGCCTCATCACTCCTCAGCTGCAAAATCCCTTTCCTGATTCCTGCAAGGAGTGTGAACTGTTTCTTGCACTTTGGCTGGTAAAAAGGGTGATAATTACCCCTAATCAGTCTGCAGTAAAAACACAGGCCACAGCAGAAGGGGGGGGGCAGCCACCATGAGGAATAGAACCCAATTATTCCAAGTCACTGATAAAATGGGATCAAAGAGGGTGGAAATGTTTTACCAGCTGTAAAAAGCCTGCCCAGACCAAGGTTCTTCCTTGGAGAAAGGCCCTTTCTGTCCACAGGTCATCCCTGGCTGGGACCTGTGTGCATCCATGGGACAGTTTCTCTTTTTTCTTCTTGGTATAGGCGGGGAATTTTGGATGGGGTTCATTTTTGCCTCTGAGGTCAAGCAGGAAGACAGTTTCCTCAGGAAAAGAGCATGGTGATGTGGGTATGTGGTGCAGAACAAGTGCTTTGTCCGCTGCCCCATGCGGGAGCTGAGCTACTGGGACTCTCCTGTGTCCCTTCATGAGCACCTCAGTGTCCTGGGGAACAGAGCAGTCGGGGCTGGGTGGTGATGGGGGCAAGGGACAGCACTGCAGAATGGCATCTGGTGGGTGCACTGCCGAGGCCACGTTTGCGGAGCGGGTTTCTCCCAGTGCCACGCTGCTGGCTGCTGTAGGTCTTCCTCACCTCCCTGCGAGCCCACGCTGCCCAGGACCCCAGCCCTGGGTCACTGCCATTGAAATTGGTGGAAGAGAGCACCGGGCAGCATGCGGGCTGGGCTGGGGATGCGTAGCAGACGAGTGCCCTTGGAAGCAGGTGAGGGGACACCAGCAGGTCACTCCAGGCTGTCCCAATGCCTCGTGCTGGGCAGGCTCTGTGGCAGCACAGGTACTGCCAAGGGCCCCGAGAGAGCAGCACGTGCTTTCTGCCAGCTCCTGGGGTTATCAGCTGCTCCTTGGAGTTCAAGACAAAAAATGACCCCACAAAGCTGCCCCAGCCAGTGCTGGCCATGGCTTCTGAGCTCTGGCTCTGACCCCTCTGCCAGGTGCAGGGCTCCAGCTTTGGCAGCGGAATCTCAGCGATGAGCAGTGAAATCTGCCAAGGGATGCAGCAGCCAGAGCAGCCGTTGAGCTGGGACCCTGACGTCAGTCCAAGCTGAGTACAGGAACCTGCTGGTTTCCTCTTCTCAGCCTGGCAGAGCTGCAGCAGGTACAGCGGGACCGACGCAGGAACCAGCCCCGCTTTGGGGTTCAGAGACAGCTTCGAATCATCGCTTGAATAAAGTGTCAGAAACAGTGGGGACCCTGCCTTGTGCTTGCCGTCCGAATGCTGCACCCTCATGCCTATTCCCAGGACACTGTTTAAGTCAGCAGTTGTCATGGAGGGGCACTAGGTGGGGTTTTGCCTCTCTGGCTGGCCCCCACGCCTGGCAGAGCAGAGGAGGTTGTGGGTGACTGCAGATGGTAGAACCAGATCCATGGCTGTGACTCAATATCCATCCCTGACGGAGGCCAGTAGCAGACATTTCAAAGGAAGATGTGAGAAATGCAATAATGGACAGGGGGGTGCCTGCTGGGGGACATGGCTACACCCTGGTGGGACCACCGGTGTCGTAGGGACGTTTCCTACCCAGGCAGCCGGCCGCCCGCCTGGCCGTGGCAGAGCCAGAAGGCCCGTGCCCAGCAGCCCGAGAGGCCGGCAAGATGGCTGCTGGCTGGGGTGGGGGCGGCACTGCCATCCCGGCCGGTGGCATGGGGAACCAGTCGCCCCATGGCTCATTCCAGTTGCTGCAGTGGGGAGATCTGCATGGCTGATAACAGTGTCAGCGGGATAGTTGGGAGGTAGTGAGGGAGAGGAGGAAACAGCCCGTATGTGAAACAGAGACCACAGAGACAGATTGCTTATAAATCACTCCTGGGCCTGCCAAGCCCTTGCCAGGCATCTGGTAGATTGCGTTATGCTATCTGGAGAAAGTTTAATATAAAAAGCCAATAATCCCCATGATAAGAGGAGCGATAAGGGCCTCGGGTCCCACAGGAGCTGGCCTGGATGTGGCAGGGAGCCGGGGCCCTGGCCCAGCCGCAGTGGGCGGGCGGGCGGTGAAGGGCAGGTGCCGCATGGACATCCCAGTCCCTCAGCCGTGAGATCTGCCTCCACCATGGGCGTTCAGAGGAAACCAGGCAGCCGGCAGCGCTCCTCCCCGCAGGCAGCCACGGGGCTGCAGAGGCACCTGAGCGGCTGCAGCGCAGCGACGCCTGGGAGAGGGAAGGGGCAGGGGGAGGCAAGGGGCTGCCAGACAGCTCAGCAATGTGGGAACCTGGTGCCCAGATGCCAGCCCCCTGCCAGCCTCTGCTCTGGCCCTCGGGGATGCTGCCGGGGTCCTGCAGGCCCCTGACATCCCTGCGGGGCCTGACCCGAGTCACAGGCAATGAATCTGCCTGCGGCCCATCACAGCAGTGCGTGGAGAGGGGAGAAAGCGACCGCTGCTCTGGGAGAGCAGGGCTGCGTCCCGGGATGCATGGGAACAGCCCACAGGCAACCCACCCGAGGGATCCTGGCTGAGACATGCTCCATGAAAACACCTCCCTTGTCCCAAGCGCCTCTCCTTGTGCCCCAAGAGGTGCTACCCCTTCCCACACACAGTCCCTGCTGACTGTCTGCAACGGCAAACTGCTGATGGCAGGGTGCAAGGAACCGCAGAAAGAGAAACCTAAATGTAGTCCCAAGAAGCTGAAGCAAAACACAGAATTAACCCCTGCAGCTTCAAAGCAATGGAACCCACACAGTTCCACATTAAAGTCAGCAGGAAAACTTTGCACAAGGGTTTTGCTGCTGTGCACAAGCCGTTGAGGTCAGGCGTGTACCTGGCTCCTCTGCCCGGCCCCAGCCAGAGCCAAGCTGCAGGGCTGGACACAGCAGGAGCCGGCCCCACTGCCTTGCTGCCAGCAAAGATGGGCTGGGAAAACAGGGAGGGTGGAAGGGGAGAAGGCTGTGAGCCCCAGCAGCGTGGCACGGGCAGGCTGGGGCTAATAGCCCACAAGCTGCCACAACTGTGCCTTATAAAAGGCCTCACAGATGTCTGAATACAGGGTGGCAGCGTGGCATGGCACTCTACAAAGCCAGGCTTTACATCCTGGGTTGGGACTGGGATTTGTTAGCAGCTGGTGTGTGGATGGCAGCTGAAGTTTAATGAGTTTGGTGGGTCTCAACCCTGTTTCTACTGCAAAAAGTCCACAGCATTCAAACCGCAACCGAGAAGTGAAGGAGGAGCTGCGGGCTGAACCATGCCACCTCCAGCGAGGTCCTGTCCACACCGCGCTGAGGCGTGCAGTGGCCAGGGAAGCCCAAATTTCTCAGACTCAATCCTGCAAAGCACTTGTGTATGTGGTCAGCTTTAGGTGTTGGGACTCAAGAGGGTTCCTGAGGTGGGGGCGGGGGGAGACCTTCCTTGTTCAGGTGCTGAATAGCTGCTGTGCCTTTTTTATTTCTTCCTCTCTAATTCCAAGTAAAAGAGACAGTATTCTCAGCGTAAAAGCAGGATCTTAGAACCTGCATTTCCGTCGCAATGACAGCATGACTTTCACCTTCTGTCCAGAGCTTTAGAGAAGAAAGTGTCTGTACAGCCTCTCTCCTTGAACCAGCACCGGAGTGGGATATAATATCTGAATAATTTACAAAGGCTTTTCATTAAACAGATATTTTTTTTTGGCAGCTTTGTTAGATGGGTCCTTTTGGGAACAAATAGGAAGTTGTTCTGGTCTCATTAGGACATCCCTGTACGAACCCTTCCTGCTGGGGCCAGGGACTGAGACAGCCTATTGCTCCATTATCAATGCTTACTATAAACTCCCGGTCCCCTAGGTATCCTGGCTCCAGTGCCAATGGCCAGGTGACCTGGCGAAGCGAGTATGTCCCTAGACACGCACGTCACAGGAAGTGGGAGCGATGGCAGGATCTTCCCTCCAGCCTCTGTGGGCAGGAGACCAGCATGGAGGCACAGGAGAAGTCCAATCCTGCACTGGCTTTGAGTAGGAGACTGCTCCTGCTCTCCAGCCAGACAAGCCCACAGGCTTGGGCGAGCTCAGGACGTGGTGAAAAAGCAAAGCTCAGTGCGGGCACGGTGTGGTACAACCTGAGGGCACACGGCTGGGGGCAGACGCAAGGCCAGCAGGCATGCCGTGAGATGACCACGTACACCGCAGCGCCTTGGAGCAACGCTAAAGGCAGGCACGGCACCTTCCTCCCTGGAAGGCTGATGTCAAGCAGGGTGCCATGGGAGAGGTGGAAGAGACTCCTCCAGCCCCCGTGTCCTGGTCACCCTGGCCTGGAGACCCCTTTGCCAGCCTCCCACGCCAAGTCGCCATGCAGTGTCAGGCCCTCAACTAAGCTGTCAACGTTAGCAGCCAAGTCCTTGGCTGCCATCTGTGGCTCCTCCAAAGGGTGGTCCGGCTTCCCTAGGAGCGGACACACTCCCTGGAAACCCACCTGCAAGCTCAGCCCAAGCCTGACCCAGTCCTGGGTGCAGCGAGAGCCTGGCACGACCTTGCTCCTGGCTGAGGTGTTGGGGACAGGGGGGATCCATCCGCTTCAGCTGCAGCTTTCCGACATTGCCGTAAAACAGCCTCGTAGCAGACAAATGTTGGTTCTTGGAGAGCTCCTACACACGTGCTCAGAGCTCCCTTCCCGCACTGGAAAAAAACCTCGTTTCCGGAGCCAGGTCTGAGGTGGGAATCCCCTCCTTTTACCAGGGCGTGTTTAAGGCAGGCTCCTCCACGCGCTGTTTTGCTGCCGTGCCCAGGCCGTACTCACCCCTGCTGACACATGCAGGCCCATTGCTTGGGCAAGGTTATAATTGCCCCTTCTTCAGATGTAGATACATTGCCAGGGTGGAGACAGGCCCATTAAAGAGTCATTTACTAGGCACAAGTGAGTTTGTGTTCCCCTGGATTGGGATTTGCCAAGATTATACCATAAATTAGTGTGTTTCCTGGAAGAAAGCAAGGGGGGGGGGGGGGGAAGATAAAATGGAACATTTTGTAGCCAACATAAAAGCCAATAAAGGAACATTTCATTTCCCACTTGGAAGGGAGTGACTGTGAGTTGTTGCAAAGAGAGAGGAAGGCAGCGCAGGGCAGCGTGAGCAGGGCTCCCGTGCTTTCACTGCGATCAAGGGAAGACTTGAGATGCACATTCCTGTTGCCAGGAAGCCCGGCTGGGTCCAAAGCTGCCAGCAAGCTGGCAGTGCGGCTGCCTGGCCGTTCCCCCAACACCTGCCTTGGTGAAGCACCACGAGCCCTTTCCGGAGGCCGGGGTGTGAGCTGGGGGGGCTGCGTGGCAGAGCCATGGAGGGTGGATGCTGCTGAGCCAAGGGAAGCTTCCTACTGGCAGCCCAGGACCCAGGAAGAGTGCCTCCGCACCATCTTCTGGGAAGTTCAATCCACCCTTGAAATATTATTGTTGTTTAAAGAAGTCCATCAACCACAGGAAGAGCCCGGTCCTGCTTGTATCAAGGACAAATGCTTCCCAGCTTTGGCAGTACCATTGTTAGGAATATCTGTTGTTTCAGGTTGCTATGTGGCAACTTTGCTGCTTTATTTCAACTGGAAAAAAATTCTTTCAAGTTAAAGAAGAAATTATAATATCTAGATGAGCAATGAAGTGGTGAGCTGGAAAGGGAGAGCAGAGATGCTGCCTGGCTTGGCAGGCAGACAGATATTCCCGAGTCTTTCACAAAAGTGTGTCCACACTGTGCTAAAATGCAGCCACCACTGGGTGAAGAACGTGCCTTTGGCCCCAGCTGCCCTCCTCGTCTTACCCGAGGGGACTGAGAAGGCAAGACATCCACTCTGGAGATCTCATCTCAAAGTTTGTCCTGCTCTGCATCATGACCAACCCCTGCAATATCCTGGAGGGGAAGCTACTAACAGAGAGCAACCCCTCTGCAGGCACAGCACATCAGATCATCCTTCAGCACCTCTAACATGGGAAAAGCGTGTAAAATGGGAGAAACAACCAGCTGCGTGTTTAAGGGCCACCTCTTCTTATGTGCATGTACATGTTGCACAGGGCAGTTGACATTGTGGCTTCGGTCTCTAGCTGCTGCAGGAATACACATAATCTGTTCTTCCAAACTAGCAGCAGATGTGAACTTCCCATCCCAGACAGGCACTCAGAGTGGCTTTTTAACTAAAAGGAGTAACTTTTTAGAACAACACGAGAGCCTTTCTGCACATGAAGCAGGAGTGGTCTGAACAGTGCGAGCCCCGCAGGCAACAGCCGTGCAAGAGGATCCCAAGCTCCGGTGCTCCCCTCGAGATGAGCTGGCCCAGCCCAGAATCTTCTCAGTGGCCACACGCGTGGGATCACAGTGACAGACCTTGCACCAGCGCTCCCACTGCAGTGTGCAGGAGAGAACCCACAGCCCCTGATTTCGAACACATGATTCAAAGTACAGCATTTGCATGCTGCACATTTCTTCTGCGCTTAACATAATCATCTCTGTAATAGATACCTAATTCCTATAATGGAGTGGGGACTATCACCTGCAAGGCCAGTCTGTTCTGTGCTGGGGCCAGGGACGGTAAAGCTCTCAATCCAGGCACCGCACATCTGAATCATCACATAGCCGAGGGCCAAACCCTTCTGCATCCCATTGTCCCTTCCTTCCCCCCGCATGGCAGCAAGGTGACAAGCCTGGCAGGGAACACAAGACATGCTCCGGACTTGCTCCAGTGCCTCCTGCTGAAGGTAGAGCTCACCAGAGAGCCAGACCTCAGCTTTGCAAGGGAACAGCGGTGACCTAGTCCTGCACACACCAATTACAAACTGCTCCTCACCGCCCCCGTGCAAAGCCCAAGCTAGGGTGGCTCAGTTTCTCTACGTGTAAAAAGGGGACCGAGATGCTGATCAGCTGGGGGGAGACTGTCTACCCTGTTTTCCAACCCTTATTCTGCAGGGACATAAAGCCTGCCTGCACTATTAATAATCCTTGGCATGAAGCTGTCACAGTTTTCACTAATATGGAGATGTCGACGTGAAAAAGCTACTGCACAATATGCAGGAGGTGTCACAATAACTCAGCTGCTATATTGTTCTCTTTAAAAATAAATACCACAACAGCCCAGCCCGCATTGCTGGAGTCATGACGTGTAGGGGTTTATTTTTAATCTGAAAATGCACTGATTTTTTTAAAGATAGACACAGAACAGCATCTGAAATTGATGAAAAGCTCCCTGCGCGCTCGCATACGCCAGCCGTATTCCTGCCTGTTATGCTCAGGCTGGCTTCCAAGGACCTGATCCCGCCTCAGCTCAGGCACATTTGTGTGCGTGGCTTGCAAAGAGGCCCCATGGCAACAAAGTCCTTCCAGCAATAAAGCCTGTGGCTAAATTCCCCACCTCTCTGCTCTCTGTGGGGATGCAATCGATCCCCCAGGACACAAACTGCAGGGTCTGCTCCTCAGGCAGCAGGTTTAGGACCAAAGTTGGCATCCAGAGCAGAATTTTCCATTGTTTGGAGATGGGAGGTTTGTTTGGGGCCAGTTGCAGGTGAAGTCCCTTCCCTTCGCCTTCCCTCCTGCTCAGCAAAGGCAGGGTTGAAATAAAGCAAAACAAAACCTCCGTGTAACCAAACCCCGCTCTCCCGCTTGGGGAAGGATGTGAAACTAAGCCGCATGTGATGGCATCCCCTGCACTGCCAGCACGGTTCAGATCCTGCGGTGTCACATCAGGTTTAAGAACCTGTAAGAAACGAGCGGTGGCTTCATTAACAGCAAAGCTTTCCCTTCCCTCCAACACCATCTAATAAAGATGCAATGCCAGGAGCCACAAGAATTATCTTTACGGGGTAGGCCAGCGCTCTTCTAAGCAAGAGACCCGAGAAAGGCAAGAAGCCGCATCGCCGAGCGAGACCCAGCACTGTCCGGAGCTCCCGTGACCTGGTGACAGGGCCTGCGGGTACCGCGGTGTGCCCTGCAAACCTCTGCCAGCCTTCAGGCCCAGCGTCACCCCGGTCCAGGGTAAACCCGAGGCCTCCGCACAGAACTGCTGCGGTGGCTCGGCCGGCAGCGTCTCGGACCTCAGGCCCCACCGAGCAGCGTCCCAACACCTCCGCTGCGGCTGGTGGTGAGCCTGGGCTCCTGCCTCTGCACCGGCGGCGAGGAGGGACCCGGGGAAAGGGGAGCAACATCCGACAGCCCGCAGTACCGGGAGGGTGCGGGGGGGCCGGGCAGCCCCGGCAGGACTGCGACGGCCAGGGCTCAGGAAGGGTGAGGGTGCGGGGACCGGGGAGCGGGGAGGAGGGAGGTGGGGGAAAGGCCGGTCCCGCCGCAGCCCCGTGCCCTGCCGTGCCCCACAGCGGGACGGGGGACCCGGGCGGCCGCGCGGGGCCTCGGATCGGCGCGCCGGACCCGGCCCGGGTCCCCGCTCGGCTCCCGCGGCCCGGCCGAGTCCCGCGCCGCCCTCAGCGGGCAGGGCCGCCCGCAACCCGCCGCCGGGCCCGGACCGGTGCCCACGGCCGCCGGCGCCGCGCGGCGGGGGCGGGGACCGGCGGGGGCGGGGGCGGCCGTGGGCCCGCCCGGCCCGGGGAGGCGGCGGCGGCAGGTGGTGCCGAGCAGCCGCAGGACGGAGCCGGAGCCGCAGCCGCCATTAGACAATAGGCGCCGGCGGCGGGGCGGCGGGAGCGGCGCGGGGCGAGCGGCGCGGCCGGGGCGGGGCGGCCGCGGGGCCGGGGCGGCCGGGCCCGGCGCGGACAAAGGCGGCGGCGGGCGGCGCGGGGAGCCGCGGCGGGCGCGGGAGCGGGCGGCGGCACCGGGCCGCTCCGTGCGGGGGCCGAGCCGCAGCCTGACATGATGTTTCCACAAAGCCGGCACTCGGTACGGCGGGGCCGGGCGCGGGAGCCCCGCGCGGCCGGGCACCGGGGCGAGCGGCTGGGCCGCGGGGCGGGGCCGGGCACCGGGGAGCGACGGGGGCCGCGGGCCGGACCGGCGCGGGGGGCCTCCCCCCCTCCCGGCCTCCCCGTGGCGGCCCCGGCGCGGCCGAGGTGACCGAGCGCCTCCCGCCGCCCGCAGCGAGACGGCGCGGGGGGGGGGGGGTCTCCCCGCCCCGCAGCTCCGGCCGGGCGCCGCGCCGGCGGAACCTCCCCGGCCGGTGCCGAGGGGCGGCAGGGCTGGAGACAGCGCCTGGGGGAGGGCCCGGGCGCCAGCGGCCCCACGGGTGACCTTGGGCGCGTCCCGGGCCTGAGCGCACTGGCCCTCGAAGTGCCCCGCCGGCCCTCTCGCCGCCCGGCCCGGCCTGCCCGGTGCGAGGCGAGGCGGCCCGGCCCCACCCGGGGTGGCGAGACCAGGGCGGGCTCGGGGTTGCTGCGCGGGTGGGACGGGCAGGCTGCCTGCCTCTGGCACCCAGCGCTGTCTCCTGTTGTTCAAGGGCTCCTCTCACCTGCCGCAGCAGCTGAAGTTCACGACCTCCGACTCCTGCGACCGCATCAAGGACGAGTTCCAGCTCCTGCAGGCCCAGTACCACAGGTATGTGCTCCTGTGGGCCCGGCCCGGCTCTGCCCCGCAGCCTCCGCTGGGCTGGCACAGCTGACACAGCACGCAAGAATCGCTCCGATTCTTCTGCTTCGTTGCTTTGCTGCGCAGACCAAACGGGGACGCCAAGGAGGGCGCCCGGTCGCATAGCTTGGGTCACCTTTGGCTAGAGGAGGACCTAAGGCAGGGGATTAGTTGTGTCCGCTTGGGAGCCCAGCGAGGAGAACGTGCGTCTTCTCTTTCCAGCCAAGGTCTTTCCTCTGAGCGCTGCTCGGCCAGGACCGCGCGGAGGCTTGCCAGGCCTCCCGTGTCTTGCTGGGAGTTTTCCTCGGTTCATCTTGCTGGCTGCCATTCTTGGACGGCAAATGCTGCAGGGAGCACTTTAAATCCAAAAGCTTCCGCTTTTCTGTGGGTGTGTGTGGAAATACTTCTCCTGACCCAAAAGCTGGCTTGTGACTGTTGGTCTGTGTGTGTGTCTGAAATAAACGTGAAGCTCTTGGGTTAAATCCGCTGGGTGATGCCCTCTGCCATGGCCTGGCAGGCTGCGAGGTGCCGCTTGTGGCACGTGCCTCGGCGCCGTGCGGCTGCAGCTTCCCGATCTGCCTTCCCCCCCAGCCCGGGCTCTGCCGGGTGGCTGGGTCGCAGGTTTGAGGTGGTGTCGTTCTGGCAGGAGCAGGCAGAAGAACTGCTGGGAAATGGCTTTTCCTGGTGTCCCCGTGTCTCTGGGCAGTGCTGGTGAGGGAGTAGGGGAGCTCAAGAAACAGGCCACTGGAAGGGAGGCTATCCCCCCACCCTACTCCACCCCCTTAGACTTCATCTGCTCGAGAAAAAGCAGGGGTTTTGTAGGTGAAGCTGTTTCTCGTTTGAAACATAAAACCACAGCACATGCCGGCTGCAGTTGGTCGGCTGGTGAGTCGGAGTCCCATAAAACACTGGGAGCAGCGGCACTTTCTCTGAAGGGTGTGAAGAACCTAGGGGAGAGAAAAAATCCTTTCTTCTGGAGGGATGTGCTGCACTTGGGCCTCCCACCACCACCACCACCACTATCCAGAAATGGATATGGCTTTGGTTTTGAAGTTGTACTGCGGCATCTCAAGTGCTGCAGACAAACCCATGCTAGAAGCTGTCCCCAGCTGCCAGCGATCCCTTGAGGAAAGGGAAACCCCTCCCTAGGCAGCCACCTCTGCTTCTGCCCAGCTTTCTGCTTCCCGCCGGGAGGATTTGCCTGGGGGAGGTCGGTGTCCAGCTGGTGGATAGCCTTGTGCTGCTTCTGAACGTGGGTTAGTGGAACTCCGGCTGGGAAGTTGGGAGCGAGCTCTGTCGCAGTTACCGCTGCGCCAGCACAGTGCGGCCCAGCTCCGACCGCCCCTTGCAGTCTGGACGGTGATGTCTGAGAAGCCAGCCTGGCTGGGATGGGGCCGTGCAGGAAGCAGCTGCTCCGTGGTGATCAACTCTTTCACCTCCCGTTCGTGGTTTTCTTACTGTTTTCTGGCTTTTCAGCTTGAAGTTGGAATGTGACAAACTAGCCAGTGAGAAATCGGAGATGCAGCGTCACTACGTCATGGTAAGGACCGGCCCCAGCAGCCAAGAGCGCGTGGGTGGCGCGGGTGGGGACTCCAGCGGTCAGCAGGTGCCTGTGCCTGGGTTTTGCCTGGCAGGGAGCCTTCGCTCGGTGGAGCGGTGGGTCTCTAAGCAAGGCTGGCATTGGCTTTTCTGGAAGTGGAGCTTTTTTTATATTTTGTGTTGTCTGCATGCAGTGGATTGTTGAAATGCAGGAAGTAGCAGAAAATTGTTGGACGTGGAAAACCGAAGGGCCTGGTGGCTGACTGCGTGACGGGTGGTGGTGCGGTCCTTGGCCTTGCCACTGACTGGCCGCTTGACTGTGCTCCCTGTGCCTCGGGGGAAGTGAGAGCTCTTGTGCACCCCAGAAGGAGCTGCAAAGTGCTGGTGCATGGTCTGGGGGCTCTGGGAGAGTCATGGCCAGCACAAGACAAAGCAGTGCTCTGAGAAATTGTGAAGCTGGGAAACTCCACAAGCCTGGTGGGAGTTGGAAGCAGAAACCAGCTGCTGTGCGAGAACTAAATCCTCTGCACCTTCTCGTGACCCTGGCAGCCTTGCGGAGCCATGGTGCTAAGTGCTAGCACGTCTCACCGGTGCGTGTGTCCCAGCACGAAGCGTGCAAATCCCAGGGCAGTGCCTGGTAAAGACGTGAGACGTGGTGCCACACGCGGGCAGCAGGTCTAGCTGTAACTCTCTAAAGAAATCTGCCAGGAAACAGCCATGTTCTTGTAGGCAGGTGATGGTTTGCTTGCCAGGTAATGCCTCTGTCTTCCCACGCGTGGAAGAGCCCTTGTAGCAGAGGGGAAGGATGCCAGGCAAGGCTATAGTCTGTTCCTTTCCTATCAAGGAGTTAACAGGAGGTTGTGATACTGTCCATAAAGATGAGCTGGTGCCTGCTTGCCAGCTGCTGCACCTGCCCTGGAAGGAAGAGATAAGATGTAGAAATTAATACAGCAGCTCTTCAGAGCAGAGGTAGGGCTTTAAAACCAGAAAAAAAAAAGGGAGCTGGCCCCTCCATCCTCTTGTACTGCCCGTGTGCCCAGACTCTGAGGCTATGGGGAACAAGGCGTGCTTGGGGCTGGGGATAAGGAGAAGAGGTCACAGCTTTCCTTGTATTTTAATGGAGAAGCCTGCCCCATTCTCACTGATAAATGATTGCTTCCTGGGCCTTGCAGCCTGCATGGAGACTCATCTCCAGGTGTGTCTGAGATTTTTTTTTTTTCTTTAATGCTGACAGTCACCAGAATTGATTCAGGTTACCATCAGCGGGTCGGCAGCAGAGGGGAAGGGCTGTTGCTCATTGTGCAGCACTCGAGGCTTTGCAGGCGCAGCAGCTCCTGCCTTGTCTGTGTGGCTGAGCTGGAGTCGCACAGAGCTGCTGTTACTCCCCACCACAGCGAGTCATGGGAAGTGAAGAGGAGGGTTTCTGTGAATGTGCAAAGCTGCTACAGCTGCTCCGATTTTTGAATAAGTCACAATTAGCAGCTCGGGGGTCGGGCTCCTGCTTCCTGCTCAGTCTTCAGAATGCAAAGAAGCCTTGAGAGCCGTCAGCAGTGTTAGAGCAGACTGAGATCATGGCAATACCAAGCTGGGTGCTTCTCAGACTAGTGGTGTCGGTACCAAAACGCCTGTGATCTTCTCCTTGAATTCAGTGAATGCAGATGTGGATTTCTCTTTTCCTTTAGAGGAATCAGGATTGCAGCCTGCAAGCTGAGGGAGGAGATTTCTAAACTCTCAAACATCAGGCTTAAAACAGCTTCTTCCAGGGGTCAGGAATTAGCTTCTCCTGCCAATAGGTTGCTCTTGTAGCTGCCTGTTGCTGCTGTGCAGGGGTTTTCTGGGTGGGTTTTTTTTTGGTGTGTGGGGGGGGGGGGTTTCCACACAGTTTCTTCCAAAACAGCTGGAGCTGTGTGCAGCTGGATGTGTTACTTGCTAGATGAAGCCCAGTAGTTGGGCTGAAGTTGTGGCTGAAGCAGCCGCATGGGCTTTAGGATATTGGCCGGCAAAGCTTTGTAGAGTCAGGCTGCCTCTTTTTTGGCTGTGGGTATGGAAGTCTGTGGAGCCCTGAGCCGCCTTCTAGGTTTGAAGCAGCATCACTCACTCTCACCTTGATGCAGACTGCTGAAAGGTGTCTGTGAGGGGTGTTGCATGGGGCCCAGTCAGCAAGTTCCTGGGTCTCCATCTGCAGCAGTGTGAGGTTGGAGCAGGGTGGACAGGGAGCACCTGGCCTCTGTACTTCTGCCCTAGACCTGGAGAGGATCTTTGTCTGTGTTTGCCTCCTGCTGTCATTGTTTCCTAGGGCTGGCCTCTTCTCTCCTTCCATCCTTGCCCAGCCTTTGTAGAAGACATTGCTAGGAAAGCAGCAGTAGTTCACAGCACTGCCGTACCGAGCCTCAACTTACAATTTCTTTTTTTTTTTCTCTTCTTTCCTGCTCTGCAGTATTATGAGATGTCCTACGGGCTCAATATTGAAATGCACAAACAGGTAGGGGGAAGGCATTTCCAAGTGCTCTAATTTGGGGAGGGTGGGTTGTCTGCTGTGCTTTGCCCTCTGTCACTTCAGTGGTATTTCAGGAACTAGAAATGCCATGAGCCTGTAAAATGTCAGAGCCGCTTTCAAAATGCGGGGGACGCCCCACACGCATACCTCTCAGGATCACAGTGCTGGACTGAGGGCTCCCACTCTGGGCTGTGGGCATGCTCTGGTTCTCCCCAGCACCTGAACAGGTATTTAAGCACCGGACGAGGCAGTGCAGACAAGGCCTGGAGCTGTGTCTTAGTCAGCAGATGCAAACCCAGGGTGGAATGCAGGAGATGACCCCAGGTCCCTCCCAGCTCTCCTCCCAGGCCCCAGCTGGGTTCCTGGCCCTGCTGCCTTCCCCAGTGCCTGGGAGGGCTCTTGTGATCACCCTGACATGAAAAAAGCCTTTGGGTCCCCCCAGGCCCTTGCTGCAGTCAGGCCAGAGTGCACTTCTCTTGGGCTGTGATTAGGTTAATGTAATGGTAGACCTTCTAAGAAAGCCTTCTTATGATGGAGACTCTGCTGCAGCCTGGATAAGCTTGTTCATTACCCTCAGTGGTGGTTAAGTTGTTAATTATCCCCAGTGGCTAATTACCTGTGCTGTTAACAACATGAGCCTTCTCTGAGCCTGGCTCTATCTGGCTTCAGCTTCCAGTCACAAAGTCGTCTGTGTGGCGTGGCTCAAGTTATAAGCCTCTTAACACAATTCTGCTCCCCACAAAGGCACTTGGTGCCTCCAGTCCCATCACCCTTGTTGGTAAGCCCACAAGACTGGCTTCCCTGGGGAAACCTGCATCATGGTAAAGGATCTGAGCCACGAATCCTCACTGTTGTCCCGTGAACTGTCTCCCAGCCTAGTCTGCTCCCCCATGGTGCCGGTGGGGC
Source organism: Balearica regulorum gibbericeps (assembly GCF_011004875.1). Taxonomy (NCBI): domain Eukaryota; kingdom Metazoa; phylum Chordata; class Aves; order Gruiformes; family Gruidae; genus Balearica; species Balearica regulorum. Next base: position 160,455 of record NC_046209.1, read on the forward strand.
CCCTTGGCCGGTTTTGGTGCATGCCTGAACCCTTTGACTCTCTCTTTCTTTCTACTCCATTGGAAAGGGATTTACAAAGGGCTGGTAGCTTTACTCTTTCCCAAGAGAAAAGCATTTAACACCCCCAAATTTGCCACCTGCTTGTATGAGGCTAGTGAAGAAGCTGCGCAGTCCCTGTGGTCTCCCTGAATAGCCCCAGTCCTGCAGCTCGGCTGCGGGCAGGCTGGCAGCGAGCAGACCCTTGCCTTTGGGGAGGGAGAGTCCGAGGAGGCTGAGCAGCCGGTCTCCGGGGCAGAGCAGGGGTCTCAGCGGTGGCAGCATGTGTCTGTGTCCACATGGCAAATGTAATTCAATACATCCCCACCTGGGTCTATAATAAGTTTCCTCTCTGGTTGCTCCCGACTTCGTTAAATGAGTATCGGAGACCCGGAGAGGGAAGAGAATATTGAAAACCCACTCTCTGCAGTCAGCAGCATTGATTCATTTAACTGTAGGGAGGGGCCTTGGGGACAAGGTGACACACCACCCCCCTCCATGGCACCAGTACGCTGCCAGCATCTTTGAGGGAAGTGTGTTTTTGTAGGGTCGTTCAGGGGTTCTGGCCCTGCCTGTGGAGGGGAAAGATGGGGCAGCCGGTGCTGAGGGTGGTCAGTCCCGAGCCACCTGATGCCTTTCCTCTCCATTCTTCCCACCTTCTAGGCTGAAATCGTCAAGAGGCTAAATGGGATTTGCGCACAGGTTCTGCCCTACCTTTCGCAAGAGGTGAGTCCCCCCTCTCGGCCCCGGCTCAAGGACACATTGGCAGTGGAGAGCAGAGGCCCCCATCCCGTTACGGGGCAGTGAGGTGCCACGGTTCCCCCCCCTGCGTGGGCAGCTCCTCTCCCCTGGTCTGGGAAGCCTCGTCGCTCGCTCTCAGCCCCTGCGTGGGGATGAGGCCTTCGAGCAGCCCCTCCAGGAACTGGGCGGTGGTTAACATGCCCATCCGTCCCCTTCGTTGGTGGCTGTGGACAAAGATGGGCTCTGTTCTCTCCCGCCTGTGATTACTGAGTCATCAGCCACTTCTGCACGGGCGGTGGGAGCTTCGGGTGGCTAATTGGGGGAGGGGGGGGCATTTAAAAAAATGCCTCCATATGGCTCGTCCTTGAGATCTGGTTCCTCTGCTTCATTAATTAATGCAGCTGATGGGCTCCTCCCACTCCCCTCAGAAATTAATTGGGAGGACTTGGGAGTGTCTGCCTGAGGCAGGAGGAAGATGAAGCACCTCTAGTGCTGTATCTGTCCATCTCCCCACACAACCCTGCAGAGACTAAACTCCACGGCTGTTCCCGTGGCTGGTTTTTTTTGGTCAGGACTAGCTGTGGGGTGGAGGCTGTGTTTCTCGGTCTGGGTTAGACGTGGGGTTGGGAACAGGCTGTGTTTTTCTCACCCACCTGTTCTCGGGAAAGACAAAGTGGCTTGCTGATCACATCAGAGCTGCCTAATAACCAAGCCACGACTAAACCTTTTGCATCTTAGTGTTAACCCCTTCCCCCTTCCCAACCCTGTTCTGCTGCCAAGATGGAAAGAAAAATCTACTGGCTGGAGTGCAATGAACAGACCTGGTGTTCAGAGACCTTGTGGTCTCAAAGGAGCAAGTACAGTTGTCCTTTATTTTTTAAAATATGCGATACAGCTGTTTTTCCTGCCTGTGTTTGGAGCAGCCGTGCTGGGCTCTTCCACAGCAGCATCTTCCAGCTGCTCCAGTTGGGACCTAGGATGCATCCCAAGGAGTGGGGAGCTTCCCAAGAGCTTCTGATTTTAGGGCTTGTTTTGTTTGTTAGGGGGTCTCATTTTGTGTCAGGTCTGAGTAGGAGAGGGAAGGCAGGGTGAGAGGCATTGCCCACCTTAGAGCCCTTCTAGCCAATGGTCGCTGCGCCTGTGCAGAGCAGGACAAGGATGGGAGTAAGAGGGGACCCGCTTAACCCTGTGGTGAGGAACTGGAACGAAAGGAGTGGGCCTCCTTCCCTGCTCCTCCCCACTGCTGGCCCCAGGGGTGTAAGGTCCTTGTCGCAAATGAAGTGCGTGCAGGTGTCCCCAGCTGTGGGGTTAACCAGCCTGCCTTTGTGCCCTGGCATCTCGGTGCTAGCAGCTGAGATACCGTACGCGTGCGTGTGTGTGTGTGTGTCAGACCCAGCAAGGCTGGGTCCCTGTTCTCCTTCCCTGCGATCCTAGAAATGACCCTGAATTCCTCTGTTCTCTCCACACCAGCATCAGCAGCAAGTCCTGGGAGCCATTGAACGAGCCAAGCAGGTTACGGCACCAGAACTGAACTCCATCATCCGTGTACGTGATGCACGTTTCATTTGGGTTCAGAGGGATGGGAATCTGGGCCTTTGGCCTTCGAGACGGAGCTGGGCAGGGGAGTCATGACCTGGGGCTGTCCCCCTCGTGCTGGGAGCAGGCTGCTCCACGTGCAGTGCTGCAGCCCTGTTGGGGTGAGGCTGTGAGTGCTGGGCTGGCCCTGCCGGCTGTTTTGTCCAGTTTTGTAAGGACGTGGGCACGGGTTTGCAGGGGAGCACGAGTTCCTGCTCTGTCCCAGCAGGGTGCCAAGAGAGGAGCTTTGGTTTTGAGCAGGAACTGCAGCAGCTCCTTGATATGAAAACACCATCTGTTCTTGGTCGAGGTCGGGAGGGCTTTAACTGCATCCTTGGAGCACGCCAGAGTCTGAGGCTAGATACGCTGTAGGCTAGGGGCTATGTGTTTGTGCTGGGGACACAGTGTTGAGTCTTCTCTTGAGGCTGTCGCAGCCCAAGGACTCTAGAACCTCTTTTTTTTTTTTTTTCTCCCCCCTTCCCCTGAGGCTGTGGTGCTCTCCAGGACCCTGAGGTCCCTGGTTTAAGCTTGGCTGCTGGCAGGCTTTCTGGGCAGCGCAGGCCCTTAGGTTGGGGTCCGAGTGCACTCCAAATGACAATATCCCTCTCCTGTCTTCCTGTCTGTCCATCATTCTCTACAGCAGCAGCTTCAAGCTCACCAGCTGTCGCAGCTCCAAGCCCTCGCTCTGCCTCTGACTCCGCTCCCTGTGGGCCTCCAGCCCCCGTCCCTCCCCGCTGTCAGCGCCGGCACCGGGCTCCTCTCGCTCTCGGCCTTGGGCTCCCAGGCTCACCTCTCCAAGGAGGACAAGAACGGCCATGACGGGGATGCCCACCAAGATGATGACGGGGAGAAATCAGATTAGAGTGAATGGGGGGCCAGGGGGAGGGGGCTGGCTGGGGGGTGGGGGGGGCGGGTTAATGCAAGATGCAGTATCTCTCTCTAGTTGCTGTGCAGCAGAATCGCGGGGGGCTTGTGTTTGGTGGCAGCTCGCCAGGCCTGTTCCCACGGGCAGCAGTGCCTGGAGGATGTCCCCACCGCCATCCCTGCGGACAGGCTGCTCCGCAGCAATGCAAGCGCCATAGCAGTAACCGTGTGGCCGATCGTGCTCTCCCTGTGCCCAGCCTGGCTTCCCCGTCCCCGCTCCTGCTCCGTCGCAGAGCCGAGCCAGAGCCTGGCTTGGGCTGCTCTGGGGCTGCTTGCCCCCCAGCTGTCCCAACTCCTCGGTGCCGCGTGGCTCCCCACCGCTCCCCCCTTGGTATTTAAAGATGCCCCTCGATCCTAACAGTTTCTGCACAACTCCCTGCTGGGATCCCTGCCCCGAAACCATCTCCTCCCTCCCCAAGCGCTCTAGATCTCGTCGCATCGCTCCGGTCCTGTCCCCATCCTCCCCGCGCCCCTCCTGCACTAATACCAGGCCGGCACCTTGCTGTTCTGCATGTATCTGTTCTTAACCAGTCCTGCAGCACCGCGGCAGTACGACGCGCTCCGGCCGCCGGTTTTCTCCTCGGCTGCTCCTTGGCCTCGGGCTGGAGGGGGAGCCCCCGCCACCTGCTCTCCCTCGGCATAGCACCCGGTTTTGGGGGGGCTCGAGTGGCTGGGCTGAGGGGCAGGCAGACTGAGAGCCTTTCCTGGTCCTCCCCCTCCCTGCGCCCCTGCTCCTTGTAGAGGATACAGCAGCTTTCTCTGTTCTTATCTCCGTGCGCTAGCGTGTCTTCTAAAAAAAAAAAAAAAAAAAACCAAACAAAAATGGAACAAAAAAAGAATAAAATTAAATAATAATCTGGTGTTTGTATATAGTCCTTTAGAAAGATCTTGTTTTGCTTTTTGTGTTTAATCACTTGACCTATAATAAGAGGAACTGAAAATGCTGTATCAAGGACGTACAAGCTGTGCCTTTCAAATAAAGAAATAAGAAGGTTGGTTAAAACGGTGACTTGCTGCCTGCTTTCTTGCCACCTTTGGGATGACTTTAAAATACTTCCCTCCCTCTCCTGCCCCCCCCCCTTAGACAGAGGAATCGCTGGGGGAGACGAGGTAGCTTTGCTGCCTAACCCTGGACTCTGCCTTGGTTTCCCCGTGTGCTGTCACAGTTCCCGGGGGCTGTTGGAGGTGTCCGGCGGAGCTGCCCTCCCTCCTCCAGCTGAGCCTGTCCCAGACCAGTCCCTGCCTTACCTGGTGCCTTCGCTGCCCTTTCTGGGGCAGGGGGCTGTCTCTGGAGTTTGTGAGCCAGGAGGAGGGGGTTAATGTTGACACCTCTAGTTCTGGCTTCTCTCCTGCTCTTGTCTCTACAGCCGCTGGCAGAATGAGGACCATCTTCGTTGCCCGCATCCCACTCTAGGACACCGTCCCTCCCCCAGGCATCCTTGCGGAGCTGCGTGCCCGTGCCGGAGCTTTGGCTTGAGTCTGCTGGAGCCAGGGCAAGGAGGATGCCTGCGCAAAGCCAAAATAAACTGGAGAGCAAGGTGAAAGTGGGCAGCGGTGAAAGGGACCTGGGAGCTCTCTGGATGAAAAGCCCTTGCTTTTCATCTGCTCTGGAGCAAAGTGCCACCAAGGGCTGTCGGCTCTCCGCTGGAGCAGGAGCGGCGTGGTTTGGTAATGCATGGGAATGGTCCCCGTGGGCTGCCGCAGGTCTGCTCTGTGCGTGCATAATTCATTTTTCCTGTGGGTGCAGAGGATAAGCTGCTTCTGTGGCACTCGGCCCCTCTGGAAAATCTGGCCTGTGTTGCCCTGGGGCTGAGATTGCTGTAACGGAATTGGCTCTCAATAATTAGAGCTGTCCTCTGGCTTCAGAGCCTGCTCTGCCTTGATAACATCTTCCCCTCTGTATCTCCCAAGCCAGCTGGAGTGGGAAAATTTCCTTCCCCTGGGAAGGAAGCCATGGAGGGCGGGGGGGGTGTGTGTGTGTCAGTGTCCCCAGCTGCCCACCAAGGTCAGAGGACCGCGGTGGTGCAGATGGGGGCCCTGGTGAACAGCAGCCACTGTGCCTCTGTCCTGCCGGTGCTGGGCAAAGATCAGGCCAAACACCCGAGGGTGGGATTTGATGAGATTTGCTGAACTGGTTCAGGTCTGGGACCACTTCTGGCTCCAGAGTGGTGGCACTTCAGGCTGGGACCGTGTCCACTGCAGGGGGTCCAGGGTGGGAGAGGCTTGAGGAAAGGTGCACGATGCTGCATGACGCCCGCCGGGGCTGCGGCCCCGCTCGGTCCCTTCTGATGGGTTTCTTCCAGCGTGGACCAGCCTGCTGCAAAGAGGGGACGGTGTGCGGCTCGGTCCCGTGTCCCACCATCCCAGGAGCACTGGCCAAGCCTGGCACAGCCATGTCGTGGCTTTGGATGGGTTACAGAGCCTGTGGGCAGCACAAGGGCTTGACGATGCTCCTGTCATCTGCGGGTGATGCCTCGGGGCCGAGGGGTGGCTGGGGCAGGGCTCCTGGCACAGACTTGCAAGGGACGGGCAAAGTCTGTGGAGGAACATGGCTCTGGGTCTTGGAACTCCAGCTGCTGGCTGGGACTCTGCAAGGCTGTCTGGGGGTCTCAGCCCCGTCCCCTGCCAAACCAGGCGCCCCGTGCGGGGCCCAATGTTCCTGACGCAGCCGTTGCCTGCGCTCTGGGAAGCAGCCGTCGCCGCTGGCTGCTCGGCTGCCGTGGAACAGATCCAGAGCACAGATCCCACGGTGAGAGCAGAGCTACTGCTGCGTGGCAGGGGCTGGCCTGACCTCAGTGCCCTTGGGGGGGTCAGAGCACCAGGCAGACAGGTCCACCACCTCCGCTGCACTGTGCAGGGGTTCCCGGTCAGGAACCGGCTGAAATGGTACTGATAGCTGCAGCCTGACCCCATGGTCTTGCGGCTGCTCCGAGGGCCTCGCTGACGCTGAGCGAGCAGGTTTCTGATGTGAAAGGCCAACGCAGCTTTCGGGCCAGGGGCTGCTGCGATGCGACAGTTGCTAAAACCATCTCTGCTCTGTAAGTGCTGCTGAAAACCCCGCTGGGAGCGGGCTGGCTGCGGGGAGGGCTGGAGCTTTTCAAGCGCTTTCACCTCGAGGTCACTGGTTCAAACTCAGCCTGGGGGCAGGGAGCACCGTAAGTGGATGTTATTCCTGATGGATGTGCAAGGCAGGAGGATTTAGGAGAAATCGGTCTGGGGTGTTTTCAGGCTGGCAATTTCAGAGAAACAGACGGCCCTGTTGTTAGAGCTAATTAGCAGCCTCGGTTCGGTGGGCAAGGGGTCGAACAAAGCACGAGGCTGCTGGCTGAGCATCCTCCGCTGCCAGCAGACTGGGGCTGGGGAGCCACTCCTGACTGGGCTACCGAGATCTCCTTGTTCCCTGCGAGAGACTAACCCACTGTAAAGTATAAAGACAGAGCTTTTGGGCTCTCCAAATCCCCTGCACTTCCCAGCAGACCCTGAGCTGAATCTCGTGCTCCACTCCTGCTTCCCCTGGTGATCCATTCCTGAAGCGTGCTGGCTTCACACCCAAAGCGTTTCTCTGGGTGGTGGGAGGCACCCTGAGAGGCACCCCGATGTCCCACGGACAAGCAGTGCTGCAGTTCCCCATGCTTCCATTCTGACTGTTTGCAACCGTCGGATTCGCTTCTGGATCTCCAAAGAGAGTCATTTCATTGGGCACCTTACCAGATTTGGGCTCAAATCTAACGGCGTACCAAAATCTGCAAATCTAACGCATACCAGCAGCAAAAAAAGGGTTAAAAACACCTCCCTCGAGTCTCTCCCAGCAGCTGCAAACTTGAGGAAACAGCTTCTCTCCTTCCAAACAGGCTGCTCTGCCTTGTAAGCTCTTTCACGATTGGAGCCATGAGCCCCTCTCCTGCCGTGGCAGCAGAGAAGTGGGTGATGTGGGGCCTCCAAAGCTCGGCTGATCAGGGATGGCTTAAGACCAGCTCCTGGCAGAGAAACCCCTTCTCTTTGTGCATGAGAGGCTGTGATACAGGAGTGGGAGAGGGACATAGGCAGACGGGCTGAGAACCAGCTCTCCTGGCACCTGGATCCTTGGAAAAGCTTGGCAAAGCCCTGGCTCATTAGGGAGGGATAGAGAGCAACCTAGTGACAGCCACTGGCCCGTTGTCCAAAGAGCTTTCGGCTGCGGTGGATGGAGAGCCAGCTGAGTCCGGAGGGTAGGGGCAGGACCCCGTTTGTCAGCGCCCTGCACCCTGCCCACAGAGCAGCACAGCATTTAGCCTAGGTTTGACATCGATTCCTGATCGCAGCTGCCGGGGGCTTGGCAAAACTCTTGTGTCTCACATCTCTTCCCTTTCCACCTGCCTGTCACTGGAGGGGTCATAAACCGGCATCTTTCCTCCTCGATGAGGTGAGCAGGCACCAGTTTTTCACTGGGTGAAGGAGATTTCACACCTGTTTGAACTCTCGGTCCATCCCCTTCAGCTTTTTCCCATAGGACAGATCCCTGTCGCCTCCGTGGCAGCAGCGGGAATCGCCTCCACCACATCCCCTCCCGCTCCCGCTCTCCTCATTTTTCACCGCAGCTTTGCTTGAAACAATGGCCCAGCCTGCAAGCCAGGAATGCTTTGCAGCGCGGTGGAGCAGGGCCTCCTTCCCAATTCATCACTAATGCAGGAACGCCAAGCCCTTCCTGGCTGCAGCGAGCACGAGATAAAAGCTAAAAGAGGCATCAATAATTAAAAACCACTCAAAGCCGGTAAGTGCAAACAGGAGCCAACGTACAGATCGAAGGCAGTGCCAGAGACGAGAGTCTGTCAGCTGCGGGGTTGCTCTAAGGGCTCCCGTATCTCTCTTGCGGGTGTCCCCCCCCGCCTCAGTCCACAGCCCTGTGGCGATGAGGTGTCCCTGGCACAATGGGAGCGCAGCAGCTCCGCAACGTGCTGGGGACCCTGCCGAGGCACGGCAGGAGAGACACCCCCCACCCCCACCCCAGCTCCTGCACGTGGTTTGCCTTGAAGGTGCTCTGGGGACACGTGGCTTTAAAGAGCAGGTGACAGCACTTGGGTCCTGGGGATGGAGGGACCTGTGGTTTGGTCCCAGGAGCGTGACTGGAAAACCTTGATTTCTAGTACAGCTTTGGCTCAGCTCTTGAGGACTTGCTGCCAGTCCTTTCCCCCAGTTTCCCTTCTCATCCCATGGTCATTCCAGGACAGACTCCAGCAAGGATAAGGCCCCTGTTTGTGCCAGCTGCTGGTGTAAGTGCCCAGGACAATTCACGTTGTCTGAGGGTGCCAGGAACTCAGTTCCACTGAGTTCAAGGCTCCTCATTCAAGTATGCAAGTGAGAAGCTGAAAACAGGATGGTTTGGAAACGTCGTTGTCCTCTTTTTGCTCCCTACTTCCACAGTCCAGGCAAACTAATTGACTGAGTCCCCGTAGGGAAAATCTGAATCTTCTAAATCCGGTGACCCCTGTTCTGTTCCCCCTGCCCCATAATGGCCCTACCGACCCAAAAAAACCCTTGCGTGCAAACCCCACCACCACCTGGCTGCCAAAAAGCCCACCCAGGGCTGAGCCTGCCCGTGTGCAACATAACGGGCCGTAAACCCACGAGGACCCGAAGAGGGAGGTGCAGGGAAGCAGTCTGCAAAGAATGGGGCATCCCCAGCCGCCGCGAGGAGACCGAGGCAGCGCTGGGTCCCAGCCGTGCCCCCCATCTCCCTTCCCATCCCCAGGGGTCTCCTGCCAGGCCAGCAAATACACCTGTAAAACCGGACACACAGCAGCTTTGCGCTAGGAGAGCAGCCCCTTCGGATGCGAGGTGGTTGTACGCGGCTCCTCGCCACCGACCCGCCCCAGCGCCTGCGTTTGGAAGGGATGGAGCGAAGCAGAGCTGAGCAGAGGGAGAAGGGACACCCGGGAGGGTTTCAGACCGGGGGCTGGAGGACAGACTGCGCGTGCAGGCTCCAGCTGCCCGAGAGAGGCGAGCCCTGGTCACCCGTAAGCGTCTCTGAGAAATGTGATGGTCTCTGCCCTTGACCGTCCGCTCTGGAGACGTGCTGGGTAGGGGAAGCTGTGCGAAGGAGGCGGGCGGGGAGAGAAACGACTTGACCCACGGCACGGAGCCTGGCAAGGGCAGGAGGCTGCGTGTTCCAATACCCCAGGCTGGCATTTGGGGAGGGAGCTGAAAGGTAAAACCATCGGGGTAATTCCAGAAGCAGCAAACTGTTTTGCTTGGATCTGGGTTCAAATGGCAAACTGAGCTCCCGAGTGTCCCGAAGCCCAGGCTTGTTTGCTTTCTCCGCTGGTTATAAACAGAAGGGCTGTTTACAGCACTCGCCTCTCGATCCTGGCGTGGATTTCAAACGCCCTCGTCCTTTGGGGCTCTTCCAAGCGCTGCCGCTACCAGGCACAACTGTGTGGCTGCCGCAGGGAACGGCTGGATCCCCGGCTGAGCATCCTGCAGCGGCAGCCCGGGTTTGGTCCGGCTCTGCTGGCTGCTCTCAGCTGCATCCTCTGCCTGCACCTCGTGTCCTTGCACCCGGAGGGAGGAGCGGGACCAGCTCCCTTTGCCGCCGCTTCCAGAGGCCTGTGGGTACAAAGGGTTAACTGCGGCTGTTTTCTCCTCAGTCCAAGCACATGCTGAAGCAAATTAATCTCTGGGTTACAGGCTGTCCTGCTCCAGGGCTCACGTCAATCATTAATGGAGGGTGATGAAGACGCATGTGACATCTCTCATTCCGGAGCTGCCTGTTCCAGGTTTACCTGTGTCACTCTCCAAGACAGGAGAGCATTGAAACTGCCTAAGGAAAACCGGCAATTTTTGGTAAGGAGTTTTGAAAAATGCTGCAAAACATCTTCTCAGTCTCGCCTTCCCTTGAAACGCGATCTGAAACGTTTCCAGCTTTTGAAAAAACACTTTCCTTAAATAAAAACCAAAAATTAAAAAGGCAAGCAAAAAAAAAAAAACCCTAAAACTTTACGTTTGGATTAAAATATGTATATTCACGTGCAGATATGTGATATACACAACATGCCTATGCGCGTACACAAAACGCAGGTTTTTCAAGGGTTTTGGGGCCGAAGTGGCGGGCTAGCAGCCGCCCCTGCCCGCGGCGCTGGATCTGGCCGGTGAACGCCGTTGGCCGGGGAAGGCGAAGGGAAGGCCGGGGCTGGCCGATCACTTGGGGTACGTTTGGGGCTCAGCCCAGCCAGGCTGTCCACTGCCCCGGGAAGGCTCCAGGCGCTGCTGGGGCACCGCGGGGAGGGGGCCGTGGCAGCCGGCAGCCCCGGGATGGTGCGAGGAGGCCGGGAGAGCCTCCGGTGCCCACCACCTCGCCCCCCCCGCTCCGACCGCTGCCAGCATGCGGCAAGTAAATAACACAATTAATAAAAGATTAGGATGAAATGTGAAGCATTAAATATTTAGCCTTGTGCCTGCCCGTGCGGTGCCCAGGTGCGGCTGGTTCCTGCGGTATTTCCGGATGGTTCCCCGCTCTCCCTTTACCACCCCCACACGCGGTCACCTCGGGGCAGGCCGCGGCTGGAGGCCTGCGGGGGGACGAGGAGGGACCGCAGGGGGACAGGGAAGGGCCCCGGGTAGGGGGGTGCTTGGCCGGCGGGGCTGGGGCAGACCGGGAGAGCCGCCCCGCTGGGCCTGGGCCTGGGCCTGTGCCCGGAGCGGCCCCCGTGACCCGGCCGGGGCTGGGGCGGGAAAGGGGGCAGGGTCCCGGCCGCAGCCCCACCCGGGGGGTAACGATGTTGGCGAGGGGCTGGGGCGACCCCCGGGGCCGGGACCGGCTCCCAGCTCCGCGCTGCCCCCCCCCCCCCGCCGGCAGAGCCCACGGGCGGCCCTTTCCTTGGGCCGGCCCCTCTGCCCAGGGCGCACCGAGCCCAGCGCTCCGCTCCCCGCTCCCCCCGTCCCCGGGCGGGGGCTGCCGCACAGGGCGGGACCGCCCCTGGCTCTGCCGACCGCGGCTTAACGGCATGGCCGCGCCCGAGAATCGCGCTGTGGGCTCGCAGCGGTGGCGAGCGCGGAGCTCCCGCGGCCGGGATAGCCCGACCCGGCACCCGCTGCCGCCGCGGCCGCTCTCCGGGAGCCACCGGGAACCTTCTGCGGCAGAACCGAGCGCCCCGGCCCTGGGGCCGGTTGGGGGCTTCCGGGCTTCCTCCCTCCCCACGCCGCCGGGGGTTCCCCCGTTCCCCCGTTCCCCCGCACTGGGACACTGAGCCCGGCGGCTCCGGCCTGGCCGGTCCGGGCCGCGCCCCCCCCCTCCCCCGCGAACCGCGGCCGCTGAGCGCCGCCCCGACCTCCGCCGCCCCACGTTACTTTGAGTGGCAGCCGGTAGCCGCCGCGAGGCCTTGTGGGCCGTGTAGTCCGCCCACCCGGCCCGCCAGCGGCGGGAGCCCCGGCCGGGTGAAGGCTCTGAGCCGTGCCCACGCGAGAGGAATGGGCCCCCCGCCTTCCCGAGCCCCCGGCGGGCCGCGGGTGGGACGGGCCAGTCCCGGGCGGCCGCCGCCGACCACGGCGCGGCGAATAGCGAACTACAACTCCCAGCGTGCCCCGCGGCGCCTCCGCTGGTGGGGGGGCCTTGCGATCCACTCGCTTCTCATTGGCTTTCCCGGGATGTGGCGTCACGAGCCCATGTGGGAACGGGGCAGGGCGATTGGATGGCGCTCCCGCGGCGGCAGCCAATGGCAGGTGCGGCCACCGCCGCGGCGGGCCGTGAGGCTGGTTAAGGTGGAGCGGGGTCGCGGGGGGGGGGGGGGGGGGCCGGGAGCGCTCCCGGGGCCTGTCCCGCCCCCTCCCGCCGCCCGGTGACTCCCTGCCGCCCCGGGCAGACGAGGGGCCGGGCCCGGGGGGCCGCCTGGCGTTGCGCTCTCTGCAGCCCCGTACCCACTTCCCCCCCCCCCCCCGCGCTGGGCGAGCACAGCCGCAGCGTGGCGGCCCGGCCGGCGGTGAACCGGCGCCGCCGCTCACCGGGGGCCGGCAGCCCCTGAGGTCCCCGCAGCCCCTGGGGTCCCCGTCTCGGTCGGGCGCTGTCGGGCCGCCTTCTTTTGCCGTTTCGGTGCCCCCGCGCTGCCCCGTCGGCGGCCGGTGCCGTGTCCGCCCGGAACGGGGCCGGGGGCGGTGGCTGCGCTCCCGGCGGACGGGGTTGCTCCCGGCCCCGAGGGCTGTCGGCGCGGCTCCGCTCCCGCCTCTGCCCGGTCCCGCGGCAGGGCTCTGCGGGGCCGCCGCGCGAGCCAGCGGGGCCGCGCGGAAGGGGGGAGGGGGGGGGGGGGGCCCGGGGCGAGGGAGGGGCCCGGGGAAGCGAGCGGGGCTCCGGCAGGCGCGGAGGGCTGGGGCAGCGGTGCCGGCGGACGCCTCCCGGGTGGCTCCGTTCGGCCCCGGAGCAAGCGGCTTCAGGGCCGGGCCCTCCCCCCCCCCCCCCCCCGGACCCCTCTTCGGTCTCCGGTATCCCCGTGGGAGCGTGCGGTCGGGGCAGCGAGGCCGCCGCCCCCTCGTGCTGCCGCTCGCCCGGGCCGCCGCGGGGCGGGAGCTCCGGTGCTACCCGGGCGGAACCGCTCCCTCCCGCCGTCCCGAGTCCTGCGGGGACGCGCCACCTTAAGCGGGCGCCGGCGGACGGGGCGCTCGGGGCCGGCGGGGCCGGGCGGCAGCTCCGCCAGCCGGGGGATCACCGGGACCCCGCCGGCGTTTCTCGCCCGCCCGCTCCCGCCTCCTCCCTGCTCCCACCCCCGGCCCCCCATGGGGGGCGAGCGGAGCCCCCGCGGCCGGCGGGCCGTTCCCCCCGCCCGCCCGCCCGACGGCAGCCGGCTTCACCCCGCCTGAGCCGCTCGGCGCCCCCGCCGCCCTCCCGCTGCCGACGTCGAAGCGAGGGACCCCCGAGGACCCCCGGAGCCCGGCGGGGGGAGCTCCCCTGCCAGGGGCGGAGAGACGGGCGGGGAGCAGGGGCCGGGGAGCGGGGGGGCCGGGGCTCGGGCCCTCAGGATGTTCCCGCAGGGACGGCACCCGGTAAGTACCGGGGCGGGCGGGGTGGCTCGGCGGGCCGGGCATGGCGAGGGCAGCGCGGCGGAGCCGCAGCCGTCAGCAGGGCCGTCTCTCCCCAGACCTCCCTCCAGCCCGGGCAACCCTTTAAGTTTTCGGTCCTGGAAATTTGCGACCGCATCAAGGAGGAATTTCAGTTCCTGCAGGCTCAGTACCACAGGTGGGCGGCGGCGGAGCGGGGCGGCAGGGTCGGGAAAGCGGGTGCGGGTGGGGGGACCCCTGTTTTATGGGGTGGGGGGGTGGAGAGTGGGAGGTGGGGAGACAGGGTGGCTTAAGGGGCAGGAGGTGGCCGGGGGTCAGGCAGGGCTGCGGGCAGAGGCGAGCATCTGGAGAAGGGGTGTATCGGGGACTGAGGGCCCGGGGAGAGGGGAGTCGGGCATGGGGGGAGATTGGGGTACAGACCGGGGGGGGAACTGGGGTGGGAGAAGGTGGAGAATGGGGTCCCGGTGAAAAGAGCGCTTGGGGAAGAGCAGGAGGGGGATCTAGGCTGAGGGGTAGCATGAAGCCACGAATTGGGGTGCCAGGTCTTGAGCGGGGAGAGCGCCCACAGTCCATTTCCTCCAGCTGAGCTGGGCGTAGGGTGACGTGGAGGGGGCGGCAGCGGTGCTGTGGGAACGGAGCACCGGGTGGGTACGACAGACCGGGGCAGGGGGGGGAGCAGGGCAGGGCTGTGTGGGCAGCACGGCCGCAGGGGTCCGGGGTCCCCCAGGGATGGCAACACCAGTTAGGGGTAGGCGTGTGACACCCCCGCGGCCCCCCGAGACTGTGGGGAGGCAGGAGATGTGCCAAGCTTGCTGAGCTTTGTGGGCTGGCAAGCGGGAACTGGGAGGACGAGGCAGGAGATGCGGGTCCGTGAATGAAAACTGTGGATCCTCTTTGCAGCCTGAAGCTGGAATGTGAGAAGCTGGTGAGCGAGAAGACGGAGATGCAGAGACATTACGTCATGGTGAGCAACCCCTGCCCTGTCCCCCCTGCCTCCCCCAAAGCATCCCTGACTGCTACCGGTGAGGTCCCAGGCTCTGGGGCTCTGCTCAGCCGCTCACCCAAATAGCCGGCGGCCTCCCCGAGCCACCCCTGCCGGGGGGTGCCTGGCCTGGGTGGTGAGGCTGGAGGGGGTGCATGAGTTAGGAAGGAGTTAATCATTATTCCTAGCAACGGCTGGCTCTTCTGCTGATGTCTGCTGCCACTCGATGCTTCTTGAGCCCAGGAATTGTGCCATAGGTTTTGTCTCTTTTATTTTCTTTTTTCCCTTTTTCTGTTTGGCCTTTTAAGACATCTCTCACCCCCCGTCCCCCCCCCCCCTGCCTCCTGTCTCTCTCCCAAGGGGGGATGTCTTGGAAATTATACCCTACGGCCGATGTTTGGGGTGGAAGGGGAAGGTGCCTTTAGAAGGAGCAGGGCAGGAGGCTCTGCAGCTGCAGGATTAACAGCCCCTGACACCAACCCACCCCGGGCACCAGCCAGAGCCAGGCCTTCTGCGGCAGCCCTAGCAGGAGGGAGGGTATCTGCTGGAAGGACGCCCTGGAAGAGGGTGGGAATCGCAGGGCTGGAGCAGCATTCCTTCTCCTTCAGTATCTGACACCGCGGGCCCTCTAGGGAAAGGGGGAACTCAAATTATGTCATCCGAAAGGCAAATGGACCTAAACTTGGGCAACCCCCATCCCCTGGGTGACGACAGCCCCGTCCGTGAGGCCAGGGGTGCACTAGCCTTTATTGGCATCGCAGGGCACGTTCCTGTCACCCACCAGCTGGGATCCCTTCCCCTATCCCGGAGGCTCAGGGATTCCCAGAGGTGGGCTGCCGCCTTTGAAATGGGCTTTGCTGGAGGAATACAGATCCTCTGGTCGCCTCTTCTCCCCGTTCTCAGGGGCGAGGGGACAGAATCCGCTGCTGTCACCGCTGCCGGAGTCACTAGGGACCGGTGAAAGGTGTCACCGATGTCATCTTGGCTTTTGCTCAGGCATGGCCACCTGTGTGACTAGGTGGGCAGCCGCATCAGGGAGCGCGTCTGGGTTAGGAGTGGGAAGGGACAGACCAGGACAGGAGGGGATGGGGTGGGGGGGGCGATGAGGCTGGCTTACTCTGGCTTAAACTATTGCAGAAACTGCAGTGTAATCATCACAGGTGTTAAAGAGTCTGCTCTGTGGCTGCTCCCTACCTTGGCACGGGTCTCGGGCCCATGGGGTGCTGGACAGCTGTTTCTCATGGGCTGGGGGGGGGAGCAGGGACCCCCAGCAGCAGCGGTGGGGCTCGGCTGCGGGGAGCAGGGGTGAGCCAGTTGCTCTGGGCAGCTCCTAACCAGGCTGTGTTGTGATTTTGCTCTCAGTACTATGAGATGTCCTACGGGCTGAACATTGAAATGCACAAGCAGGTAAGTGAGGTGGGGGCCGGGCCAGCAGCAGGGGATGGCAGGGAAGAGGCTGAGGATGGAGATTTTGTTGGAAAAACGATCTCCCTCGTCCCCTTGTAGCTGAAATGGCGTGGGAGATGTAGCGTGGCTCTGTGCGAGGGACTGGCTTGCGAAGGGGTTCAGCAGTTATCGGGACAAGCGGTACTGAGGTGCCTCGGGACAGGGCATCCTCCCTGCCATCCCAAAGCACCTCTCAGAGCCTGGCCGTGAGCCTCGCGCACGTACCTCCCCGCAGCGGTTCCCTGGGGCCTCAGAGCGGGAGGGAGAGTGGAGGAAACAGCAGGAGCTGGAGCCCAGAGGCAAATGGATTGTCTTTCTTTTCTTTTTTTTTTTTAATCCCCTTTTCCTTTCCTGAAGCCAGAGGAGTGTTTTCACCCTTCCCTGGTTCCCCTTTTGTTCCAGCGTTAATTTGCTTTCCCTCTTCAGATTTATCAATCTAGTCATCACGGGCTCTCTGCCAGGGAAATTAGTTTGGACCAATGCCTGACAAAGTGGCAAGTCAACTGCCATATTCCTCCAGCTGGCTCAGCCCCTCCGACTTTGCTCCTTTTGTTAGCAGGGAGAGTTGAAGAGCCTGTGAGCACGTTCCTGCCATCCCCACGTGCTCTGAACTCCAGCGGGGGGGACTGGCACCCAGGGGTGGGACTGGCACCCAGGGGTGGGACTGGCACCCAGGGGTGGCCTGAGCCATGCAGGGTGACAGAGGGGATGGCCAGGGCGTTGGGGACGGGGAGCCCTGGCCCACCCGGGTCCAGCTCCTGGCTCTGCGTGGCCAGGGGAGGTCCAGATAAGGTGGTGGGGGGGTGTCTCTGGCTCCCGGGGTCCCACGTGGGTGTCGGAACGGTGGCTGACGCAGCAGCCGGGATCTGCGGGTGACCGGTGTGCTGGTGGGCGCAGGCGTGTTCCCCAGGGCGCAGGCAGCCTTTGAGCACAGCAGGTAAATGTTCCCTTTGTTCTTTGCCGACTTTGTGCATGGGTTGACCTCTCTGCAATGCTGTTGGGGATTGTCAGAAACCCGAGATGAAAAAACACTTCAGAGCAGCCAATCCCTCCACCAGTGCCAGGGTGGATTTGCAGCGGGTGGGGTGGGGGGGGATCAAGTTTTCCCTGGGAGGCACGGGTTTTCTTTTGGAGAGGCTGGGCTAGAAGCCAAAGCCCATTCCTTTGGGAAATGCCACTTACCCCGGTGGGGACGCAACCGGGCTGTGGGTCTGTCTATAGCCACGGACTGAGAAGAGGACACGCCAGGTCCTCTGCGTTGCCTTGTTACCACTCGCAGGGGACCAGGTACGGGGGTGCTCTGCACCCGCTGCCGCTCTGGAAGGAGCAGGGAGAGCTGCCGGCTGGCCCCGGGGCTTGGGCAGGGGTGGGAGCGGGGGCCAGGGCGGGGAGGGCAGAGCAGGTACCACCGTTGTTGGTGCCTTGCAGGGCTCTGCTGGAGCGATGCAGAGGGCTGAATTTGTTTGTGTGAATTTTGCGTTCCCCTTGCTCTCCCCTTGGCTTTGAGTCCGATGTTCGGGGAGGGAGAAGCAGCATGCCGATGGCCCGCTGCCAGTGCTTGTGGCTCGGCTCTCCTCCTTCCCTGCCAGCCTGCCCGCTGGCTGCGAGAGCGGCAGCCCACAAAGCCAAGATGGGTTTGGGTTGAGCAAAGCCAGCTGGGCTGCGAAAGGACTGACAGCTCGGAACTCGGCTTGGCCTGGATCCACGGAGGGCTTTAGGAGTCGGGTTCCCTCCCATGTGCCTGGGGGGACCTGACAGCCTGGGAGGGTCCCACAGCCCTGGGCAGAGTCCTCCCTTGGCAACAGCTTGGGAAATCCCAGCAGGGACGGAGAGGCAGCAGGAGGATTTACCCTCAGCGGGTGGGGAGAGTCTAACTCCTCCGCAGAGGCTGCGTGCGTGCGTCTGCAGGGTGCTTGGCTGCCCTCCCCTCCGCCGGAGGGGATGGGACAGGGCTCAGAGTCCTGTCCGTGCTGATACCTGCTCTCTCTTTCAGGCAGAGATTGTCAAGAGACTGAGTGCCATCTGCGCCCAGATTATACCCTTTCTGACGCAGGAGGTAAGGGAGGGGAGGCAGGGGATGTGCACCGGGCTGCTCAGTGCCCTCGGGAAGGGGCAAACCTGAGTCCAGCCTGAACAACGGGAGGTTTGGTGGGGGGAAACCTCTGTATGTGGGCTGGAGGGACAGGAGAAGGGGCTGCGCAGCCCCAGGCGGCTGGGGCGATGCTGAGCTGCGCGGTCCCTCCGGCCGGCAGCACGGTGTGACCTCCCGTTCTCTTCCTTCCCAGCATCAGCAGCAGGTCCTGCAGGCTGTGGAGCGGGCCAAGCAGGTGACCATGGGGGAACTGAACAGCATCGTCGGGGTGAGTCCCGCTGCGGGCAAAGGCTCTTTCCCGGTCAGGGGTTCAGACCGTGCGATACAGAGATGGGCCGAGCCAGGGTCTTTACTACTTTGATAAGCCCAGGGCTGGTTCCCTGCAGTGAGACAGTTTGCCGCTGTGTCCCGAAGGTGATGGATGGCCTCTAGGATCCTCCCTGGCTCCTTCTGCCCTGAGCAGAGCAAGGCAGAGCCATGGTTTGGGCTCATCTGCCACATGTCGGGATCACGCCCGCGACAGGGAGGTACTCGAGGTGCCCTGGGTGGAAGGGGGAGGCGACATGACCCGGGCTGTGCAGCCTCAACAGCTCCGCTACCCTCCTTGTCCTCACGTCGCGCCTCATCCCATTGCGCTTTGCATCGCAGTTCATGCGGGAAGCTGAGGGGTGCCGGGCATGGCTGCGGCTGTCTCCTCCCGGATCGAGGACCATTTGCTCTTTCTCTTTCAGCAGCAGCAGCTTCAGCACCTCTCCCACCACGCATCCCCCATCCCGCTGACACCCCACCCCTCCAGCATGCAGCCTTCTAGCCTGAGCGGGGTCAGCGGCACCTCGGGGCTCCTGGCCCTCTCGGGGGCATTGATGGCACAGTCTCAGCTGGCTGCCAAGGAGGACAGAGTGGCCCAGGATGGGGAGAACAGAGGTAAGGGGAAGAAGCGCAGCTGGATTAACCCTTCGAAGGCTGGCTGAGTCAGTGCTGGGCAGATGTCCCGGAGGTGCGCTGGCAGCACTGGGAGGGATCCTGCTGCCTGCTCTGCCTGTTTCCCAGGGCTCCTCAATGCCTGGAAGCTGTTCCCTGGGGCCGGGGGGGGAGCAGCAAGCGCTGCAAATGTCAGATCCAGCTAATTAAACATCTGCAGCCCTGGGAGGCTGGCTCTAGTTCTGACCAGGGGAACAGCTGCCGTGCAGCGATGGCGTGCAGCCGTGTTGGGGGGGCGGCTGCGCGTGTACCCCAGACGCTGGACAGTAGGGCTCTGGGCACACGCGTGTGCACACATGGGTCTTCCTGCTCCACTGGGTGTTTCCAGTGTGTGAGGTTCCCCCCCTCCCCCGTCCACGAGGCAGCCGGGAGGGTGTGAGATCACCGCCACAGAGAAACCCTCTATTTACACTAAGGTTTACACCAGGTCAAGATCTGATGCCCAAGGCTGAGACTTGAAGGGAAAATAAGAGTTGCAAGCCCCTGGTAGTAATTGTGGGAGCCACAGGTCTGTGGCAAGGAATTTAGAAAGCAGAGCCTTATTGCGTGTGTGGTGCCTTGTAAACAGCAGTAATTCCTCATCCTTATGGGTGCCTCCTCCTATCAGGATCACAAAGTGCTTTACAAACATCATCAATATTTAATCATCGTTAAATCAGTGCTGTGAATGCTACTGGCGGGCCTGGGCCAAATGAATAACACCACCCAGCTTTGCTGGTGGCTTGTTGCTATTGAAGCGCCGCACGAAGGAGAAGCCTCTCTGAGCTCGAGTCACCTTCTGCAGAGTGCAGACATCGGGTGTTTTTGCTGACAGAAAGACTGAGGCACGAACAGAGAGCTCCGGGCAGCTCCGTAGAATAGAAACGGGCAGTAAAATTTAGCAGCCATAGTGATGCTCCTCTGCAGAGTGCTCTGGGGATGGTGCTGCCTGCTCCCAGTGTCCCTGATTCAGGGCCTGGAATTGCTGCTGGGACAGGACCCAAACTGGGCAGCGGAGGGGTTTGTTGCATTTTTCTAATGAGCCGGTTTTGTTTGTAAGATCTCAAGGTGGTGAAAATAGCAGCAGGAAACTGTCCGTGTGTGCTTTGTGCCCCTGTACGCAGGTGTCTGCAGTTTTAATTCTGTCAGTGTTTCTTTAAGGATGGCCTTCCCCCCGAAGGAAAAAAACAAACTCCAGAAAGAGGATAAAAGCAGGCTGTGCTGTGCCTGCCTTAACCCTTAGAGAGCCGGGCAGCTTGCGCTGCCTGTGCTTCCAGCAGCAGCTCCGGCCGCGCAAAGCCCTGAGCTGCTCCTTGGCAGGGGCATCCAGCTGTGGCAGAGGGTACAAAGATACCCAGAAGCATTCCTTTTTTTAAAAAAAAACAAAAAAACCCCAAAAAAGTGAAATGCTACATATGGCTTGGGTTAATCCCTGGTGCTCTGCCGTAGTTAGCTGGAGCTGGTGTGGATCAAGCTGAGCCAGGGCTGAAGTGCTGATGGCACGCACCCGGCTGCTCTCCCTCTCCTTTCCCAGCTTCATGCTGACCGTAGCCTTGGAGCAGCCACCCACGTGGAGTGTCCCTTATCTCCTGATACCCACCTGCCTCCCTTTGCCATCCAGAGACCGGGATGAGCTTGTTCTCTTCAAATGCTGATGTGATTGTTAGGAGTGAAAATCAACCAGGGAGGGTTGCTAGACCCCAGCCCGTGACCCCGCGCTTAGGTTTGTAGCAAATGCCTGGCACTGCTTCTCTGAGCCCGGGGAGGTGGACGTGTTTTGTTGTGTGTGTAAAAAAAAAAAAAAAAAGCCTCGAAGAGTTTCCATGGAGGGTTTTTTAGCATGGCTTCCTAAGGAAATAGGATGGGTGTGATTCAGGAGGTCTCAGCTGGCCAGCCGGCTCATCCCCTCCTGGCAGCCTTGGACCCAACGCGATGTCCAGGGAAGAGATTCCAAAGCTGGAGTGAATTTGTTGAAAGTAGGTGGGTGGATAGAGCGAATCCCCCTGCTTCCCTGAGGAAGACCAATGCGCTCACCTTCTGTTAGACATCTGAGAATCCATGCTGCAGATGGGCAAAGTGGGAAATAGGGTGTGATTTTTTTTTTTCAGCCTGCGTCCCGCTGTCTCCTCCCGTGTTGCCCTGCAGTGCTCCCTCTCCTCCCTACCCGGGTACTTGGGGCACAGCCTCTGCATTAACAGCCTCTTCCTCTCCTCCCCTCTGCCTCGCCAACGGACTTGCCTGGATGCTCTCCCTGCTGCCGCCTGGGCTCCAGAGCGCACCCCGAGCCGGGTAAGTCGTGCCGGTACGTCTGGCTCTGGCCGGGCTGGTGGCCTCAGCTGGCCTCGATGCGTGGGCAAGTGGACAGGCTTTCCTTCCACAGAGCCCTGCCCGGCAGCCTGCCAGCCCCCAGAGTCCCTTTGAACATGGTCCAGGTGGGAGGCAGAGCTGGCTGCTGGCTCCTGGGAAGGGCTGCGGGTGCTGGGGGAGCCGGGCTGTGGGGAGGGCACCCGGGCACAGCAGTGGGCTTGGCTTTGGGGCAACCCAGTGCTCGGAGCTGGGGCTGGCAGCGCGGGCAGGCGCAGGGGCCGTGTGTTCTGCAGGCGCTGCGGCCGGTTCCCTTGGCAAGTGCCCGCAGTAGGATTTCCAGGAATGTTTTGTTTCCTGACCTTTTCAAAGCAAACAGCACAGAGGTAGCCGAGCTGTCCTCTGTCTGATGGCAGCCTGTGAGGCACAGCCCAGCACAAGGGAAGGCGGCGGGCAGGGATGGGGTTTCGTTCGCATGTGGGGCCGGGTTGGGGTTGTGGGGCTCCTTGGGGAGGGGAGGAAGCTCTATGGGCAGAGCAGCTCCGTGTTGTTCCCTTGTACACCACGGCTCAGGCACCCTGCTCCCCTTCTGCTGTAGGCTCCAGGTCTCCCACCAATTCCTCGTGATGCGTGAGCTCCCTTCCTCCGCCTCCTTCCCCAGCTTGGTGGATAAGGGCAGGAGACATCTCCCCCTGCCACCATGTCTGTGTTTGCACACAAAGTGACTAGGGTGACTGGCTCCCGGGACTGACCTTCCCCTGGGTACTGAGTTTGCAAAGGCTCAGCATGGCAAGAAGGTAAGGGCATACCACGACATCGGGGGTGGGTGGGAGCTTGGGGCAACTCTGCCCTCTCCCACAGGCAGCGCAGGGATCCTCACAAGGTGGGGCCAAGTCTCTGGATTTGAGGAATTTGGGGGCCATTCCTATTTCTCAGTGGAGCTGGTTTCCCCAAGGACCAGAATCAGCCTCCTTCCAGGCCAGCCTGATGAAGGGGGCCCTGACCCACATCCAGCTGTGTGTTCCCCTCCTTGTTTATCCAGGGCAAAGTGTCCAGCCCTTCTGCTGTCGCCCCTGAGCAGGGCCCAGCACTTCTGCCCTGGCTCCCGCGGCAGCCCGGTCCCTCTGGTGAACGGCACTTGTACGTGCAAACCCAGCTGGAGCCCGAGGGCTGTGAATGCACAGGCTCCAGACCTGCTTCTGCACCTGAGCTGGCATCCACTCCCCTGGCACACGCACGGTGCAGGCAGGGCTGAAACGCAGCCGTGACGGGCTGAAACGCAGCCATACCTACGGTGGAACAGAGCTGCGTGGAGGGTGAGAGCTACTGAGTGGCAAATGTGTTTGCATAGGGATGTAGGGGAGTCCAGACCATCTGAGCGGAGACTATAAGACAGAGGGACTCTACTTATTGTAAGTCCCCATTCCTTCGCTTTGCTGGCTCGGCTGGGCTGTGTTTGCATCAGGGTTTTGTAGCTGAAGGTTCTGGACCACCTTGATTCAGAGTCTTTGTTGATGCAAAGATCTAAAGGTCAAGGGCTGCTCCCGAAATAACCAGCTCTGTTGTTTTCAAGGAATTTAGGAAACAGGCTGAACAGGTCTCCTTACTTAAGCCCGGTGCTGCCAGCCCCTCTGCAACCCTTGGCTGCACCCTCCCTTTTAAGATACCCTCCAGCCTGTCGTGAGTCGGTGACCCCCTTCCCGGGCCCTGTGGCTGCAGTAAGCTGGAGCTCCAGGTCCTGGTACAGGCAGGGGAAGGAAGAGTTAACGAGCCCCTCTGTTTGGGAGCAATTGGCATTGATCTTCAGAGGCTTGCAGTCAGGTGGGAGAGGAGGAGGGAGAGATGGTCGGGTGATGTGTAGGATGGATCACCCCTGTGATCCCGTATACACCCGGGTACCTCCTCCAGAGATCACCCAGGGGACAGGGAGCATCCTTTCTGCTCCGTGGTTTTATGTGTTGAGGCTCTTAATCCTACTATACTGGAAACAATCGACAGCGTGGGAGCCCTGGGATGGGGCATTTTCTTCCCGACCCCCTGCACGAACAGCTCTGCGGTCCTGGGAAGGTTGGGGAGCCGTGCCCCAGGAACTGCCCCAGGCCAAGCACCCTGGCTGCCCTGGGAGGAAGGACAGCCTCTCTGGTAACCGCTGTCAGCCTGGTGTTCCTCTGGTTTAGCCAGGGGGGTGCGGGTGGGCAGGCACCACTTGATTGCGTTATCATCCTCCGAGCAGCGAACGTGGGGGACGGGAGGGGATTGGAGACGCCCCTGCAGCTGCTGGCAGCATCTCGGGGAAGGGACGTTCATCCTGCTCGGTCCCATCCTGCTTCCCAGCCTGCTGGCTCCTGCAGCGGCAGGGTTAAGGTGAAGTAAACATGTCTCCGATGGGGATTTTCCACTCTGCCGTGCCTCGTTATCTCCCAAAGGGGCGGATCTGCTTTCCAGCCGCGCTGGGGATGCTGCCTCGCTCAGCTCCTGGCTTCATGCAGGACTCGACTGCGACTCCTTGTCCTCCCCTGTCCCACCCAGATGCTCATACCCAGAGAGGTTCACAGCGGGGCTCATCCTCCGGCTGGGGCTGTTGTCCCCCTGCTCCGTTGCCCACCCCTCTGCTCTGGCAAGGAAGGGGAGCCTGTGGCTTTGGGGTTTTTGGGCAGAGCTTTGTCCTCTCCCTCGTCCTCCTGCCCGCCAGCCAGAGAGATGCTTTGCCAGGGTGGAGGCAGCAATGGGCTGATGGGGAGGGGCTGGGGCAGAGGGCAGGGGAAGGGTGATGGCAGCTCTCCTCCGAGTCGTTCTGGGAGCAGGCTGGGAAAGGGAGGTGGTAGTGTGTTGGGGCTGCGTATGGGTGAGTCTCTGAGCGCCCTAAAAGTACAGCTGCCTTCTGCGCACGCTAGGAGACTGTGAGCAGCCAACCCCCAGGGACGGTCCCCATCCTGCTTCCCTTCTCTCTGCCCCGTTAGGGCTGAATGGATGAAGTTGGACTAGAACCCAGAGGTCTGGAAACGTTTTCCCAGCCTTGCTTAAAGCACCAGACTAAACCCCATCTCTGCCCCCAGGTACATTTGGATCTTAGAGGACTCTTGGCCAAGGGTGCACAGGATGCCAGTAAGGGGATGCCACAGTTATCTGCGCAGGGTGGGGGAGTAGTGCCTCCCCCTTTAGCCCTGACACCTACTCGGTGGGGGAAGGGGACCCCTGCCCCCCGAGCCGGCAGTGGCAGCGGTTGCACAGATAGCTGGCTGGATGCTGGACACGGGCTGGGTGCAGCCGGCGGCGCTGGGAGGTCTCTTCCAGAGAGGAAACGTGGCTGGCAGGGCTTTGCGAGCCGTCTGCTCTCCCACCGGCTCACACGCCTTCCTCTCCCCGTCTCTGTCTCAGAGCGTTTCTGCTTCCCCTCCTGAGAGCCTGCAGGACGAGGAGCGGACGGGAGGCACGGGGCTGAAGCGGAAGCGGGAGGAGAAGGATCTGCCTGGGCATTATGTGAGTGCACCAAAGAGTGTGGCCACAGGAGATGGCCTGGGCCCCGGAGATGACTGGGGAGCTCTGTGCCTGCCCTGAGCAGGGAGGTGTGGTTCCGGGAGAAGTGATGTGCAGGGGAAAATGGGATCTCTCTTCTGGCCGGGGTCCTGTGGGGCAGAGCCCAGAGCTTGGTCCAGCCTCTCCCGCTCCTGACTGAGCCTTTCTGGGTTCCTCTTCCCTTGCAGGATAGTGATGGGGACAAGAGCGACTGCAACCTCGTGGTGGATGAGGTAAGCCCATGCCCTTAAGGGCGTGCTGAAGCCTCGCAGGATATTCAGCTCAAGCTGTAATCAGCGGGTGTAGGACTCTGGTTCCCGAGCTTTGGGCTTTGTTAGGCTTTGGGTCACTGCTGCTGGGCAGGAGCAGCCAGCCGGGACGTGTGCCAGCCCCGCTCTGCGCCAGCCAAGGCTGATTCCGACTCGCAGTGCTCCGGGTTGAAGGTTGTGCCAGCCCGGGCTCAGCTTTGCCAGCCACAGGCTTGGCTCCGCTTCACAACGCTGCTTCAGCCCCTCTCCTGCGGCATCCCATATGGGGAGGCCGATAAGCTGTGATGAGAGCCCCAGGGAGTTGGGCTCGCTGCCGGCAGCTCACGCACGCGGAGGTGGCAGGAGCAGGCAGGCGTGCCGTGCTGCCTTTGGAGGAGAGCTCGCGGCAAGCCCCCGGCCCCACCAGCCCCTCCGGCCGGGCACTCGCGTACGGTGCCTGGCCTCAGAGCAGCCTTGACTTTAGCACGCTGAGCCCGTGTCCATGTCTCGGTGCAGGGGGTACGCTGAATTTCAGTCTCTTGCAAACAAACTGCCAGAAACTCCCGGTACAACCTTCCCTGACCACCACGGCAGATAGAACCGTACTTTATCTCGGCCCCGGCTATTCTTGGCAGAGATGATGTTTTTGGGGACATCCCTTTTCCTCCCCTGGAAGACTTGAGGGAGGGACAACATATGTGGTTTGGGTTGGTTGGGTTTTTTTTATTTCCTCCTGCCACTTCCCAAGAAAATATAAGCCCTGGAAGGAACATCAGCAGGGATTTCTGCAGAAAATGACACTTATAAAACCAGCTCATCGGTGTAATTATGGTGATAAAAATCACAGCCCTAATTGAATGGTTGTAGGAGTGCAAGAGCTGATGGGTGGCCTTGGCTCTGAAATGTTGTCGAGGCGCTCTTTCTCAGTTCCTTGGGTGTGCTGGTCACCATCCCTCCTTGTGAAGCCATCCATGGCCACCAGCATCCTCTGAATCTGCTGTCACCTCTCGTTTTGTTCAAAGAGAAAAAAATCAAGGAGGTTTCTTATCCAGGGGACCATGGAGCAGAGCTGAGGCCTCTGAGCGGATGCTCCTTGTTAACGCCTCTCAGGCAGACGTGGGACAACAAGCCGGATGAACAGCTCGCCCGGCAGGCGGGGGGGGGGAGCGGATGGGGGCTCGATGGTCCCTGCTGGGCTCTGGGGTGGCTCTCCAGGGCGTCTCTTGTGCCTGCCCTCCTGCGCAGAGGGACCGGGGTTCCCACTCCCCAGAGACTTCTTCTTCCCCCAGGACCCCCCCTCAGAGCCCAGCAGCCCCGGCCGCACACCCAGCAGCCGGCTCCCGCCAGCCCGCCGGGAGATGCCCGAGAGCCCTGCCTCCATCACCTCTAGCCGGAGCACGACGCCCCTGAAGCTGAAGGACCAGAGCCTGGTAGGGAGGCGCGTGGGCAGCCCGGGCCGCAGGTGGGCAGCGGGGCTGGGGACGTGGCCCTGAATTTTCTCTGCGGTCCCTCTGCCGCAGCCCAAAGGCAGGCGAGGAGATGCCGGTGCTGAGTGCTTGGTACCGGACTCCCCGGCACTGGGAGCAAAGGTCCGTGCCCTCGAAGGAAGGCTAACGATCTGCTAGGCAAAAGCCTGGCTCTGCAGGTATTTTCCATCTGGCTGCCTGCAGGATTCCCCAGAGCTGCTCTCAGGAATCGATTTTTCTTTTTTTTTTTTTTTTTTTTTTTTTCCCCCCCTTTCCTCCTTGCCAAGCACCAGCCTAATGCTCAGATTGAAACATCAGTGTGCGGGAAGGGGGAGGGACATTTCTGCCACTCCTCAGCCCTTCCAGCCACCGCAGGGACCGAAGTGATGCATCCCTGCCATCCCAGGGTCAGGAGCTGGCTGGGGGCCGCGGGGAGCAGCGAGCGGCGGCTCCCCGGCACAATCGGATTAGAGCAGACAAAGCGCCCTGAGCAATCTGCCAGCGCAGCACGTAGCTTTTCTCTGTTATTAATTTTTTTTTTTTTTTTTCCCTTTGCTGGTGTCGACAAAATCCCCAGGCAGAAAAAGAGGAAGAAATAGGAGAGGCAAGAAAAAAGAAAGGAATGAAATAGCTGTGGGGGTTGGAGAGGTCGGTTCATCCCAGGCATCCTCCTGGTCCTGCTCTGCGCCGGCTGGGGATGGGGGTGTCCCCCACGCAGGAGGGATTTCGCATGAGGGAGCAGCAAATCTCTGTGTAACGGCCCTGCAGGGCCTCGTGCCAGCAGCAGGGTGTTGCAGGGGTGCAGGATTGTGGCAGTTTGGGGTGACCCAGGGCTTGCATTGGGCATTTGCACCCGAGGAGGGGAGCAGGGACG
Organism: Balearica regulorum gibbericeps; assembly: GCF_011004875.1. Lineage (NCBI taxonomy): Eukaryota > Metazoa > Chordata > Aves > Gruiformes > Gruidae > Balearica > Balearica regulorum. Next base: position 187,639 of record NC_046209.1, read on the forward strand.
TGGGGTTCCTTCCAAGCTGTGGGAAGGATGCAAGGGGCAAAAGAGGAAAGGAGAGGGGATCAGGCCCAGGATGGCCGAGTCCCCCTCCAGCTCTGTCTGGGAGCGGTGTCTCATGGTGCCCCCCTCCCCTCCCGGGGGTTCGAGGCTGTTGGCAGGCGTGTGGTGCTGGGGATCGCTCTCTGGGACAGCGGTCCCGCCGCTGAGGCTGCTCTTCCCTCTGCCATGCAGACCGACCCTCCAGCCAGCGCTCCCACCTCCAAATCTTCCGCTTCCTCGCCGCCCCGCGACTCACTCACGCCCGGCCCCGGGCCCAGCTCAGCCGCCCTGCTCCGGCAGCCCCCCACCAAGGCACCCGCCACCGACACCATCAGTGAGTGTCCGGGGACAGCGGGTGGGGGCGGACGGTGCCGTGGGGCTGGGGTGAGGGGAGGCAGGATGCGCTCTCCCATCAGCAGAGCTGAGGGGCCCTTTTGCTCCGCGTAAGCGAACATGTCAACCACGGCCAACGCCAACGTGTCCACCTGTGTGCAATTACGGCGTACCCGACTGGCGACGCTTTCCTGGCGGGCTCAGCCCTGCTGGAGGTGCTGTGTCGAAGCGCAGAGCTCTTCGCTATGGGTTTGGGGGTTTGTCTGGAGATCGTTGTTTTTTTCTCTGACAAGTTGGTATTTTGCTGTTGCTGTGTGAAGCCACATGCCTCAGGGCTCGGCTGCAAGGGTAGGAGGGGGTGACCGAGTGCCACCACCAGCACATGGGGACGCAGGAGGCCAGGATGGGGCTGGTCTCCCTGCGCAACTGAGGGTCTGCGTGCCCCGGGTGCTGCAGAGACCCTGCGTGAGATCCAGCTGAGCCCCTCTCAACGGCTGCCACCTTCTTCTGAAAGCACGGGGGAGAGGGGCTGAGTGCTCGGTGGTGGCCTCTGTGGTGACTGATGGTGAACTGGTCATGGCCCCTTTTCCTGCCTCAGTTTCCTTGAAGACATTCAGGGATGCCTTGGGAAGAGGTCTCTGGAACAGCTTGGCCACTGTGTGGCCAAAGGGACCAGAAGGTGGTGGGAGGAGGACAGCTAGCCCAAGGGAGAAATAGAGCCAGGACTGGAGACATTAAACCCTTGTCTGGCTAGAAAATTACAGCAGTCTAGCAAAAATTGAATTGGAATCGATTTCAATAAACCATCAAAACCCTGGAGGTAGAGCCACTTAGCCATCAACTGCAAAGTAATTTGGCCCGGCCAAGGCTGAGAAGGTGTTGGCAGCAGAGATGAGGGTTGCCGTGGGCGAGCGGCTGGTTTGTGGTGCATCCTTTGGAGGGATGGAGCCATTTGATCTCCCGCGCTGGATCTGCATCACAGGTCCCTGACCGATGGGACTCACGAGCTGCCCCTTTCCTTTGTTCTTTGCTCCCAATCCATAACCCGCCTGCGCTCCTCCTGATCCGCTGGCTCGTGCCAGGCTTGGCTGGGCCTGGTGCGGAGGTGACGCTGCCTCTTGCTGCCCGGCTTCTGCCAGATGCCCTTTTCCCTCGGGTGATGCTCGCTCACACCCGTCGGCCAGGGCCAATGAGCGGGTCTCTCCTCGTGCAGCTCTCCGCAGCCCGCTGAGCAGGTCCAGTCCGTACGCATCCTCCTTTGGGATGGTGCCTCACGCCACCCTCAACGGGGAGCTCCCCGCCCCCAGCATGTACGTGGGCATCCACCTCTCGCCGCAGGTCAGCAGCGCTGTGATGTACGGCCGGTCCCCGATGGTAAGTCACCGAGGGACGGGCCTAATCCGCTGGCGTGTGTTGGCTCTGTCACCTGTCCCCTGCTGTCCTGGGCGTGCGCTGTCCCTCACACGCGGTATCTGCACTGCTGCAGTGAGCTCCGGCCGCGGGGTGCAGCCGTAGGAAGGGCTCCCTTATGGAGGCATCTGGGTTGTGGGGCCAGTGGAGGCTGCGGAGCTGTCGGAGAAGCCCCCGCTGGTCCCGCTGGTGCGTAGCTAGGTCTTTGGGAGCCCGCTTTGGCCTTTGGCACTTGCATGTGGAGGAAGCAGCAAGCAGGGACCTTGTGCAGAGCTGGGCTGGCCCCATCCCATGGCGTGCGGGGAAAGGCACGAACCCAGCCGTCATGTCCCCTCCTGGGGCTTTGGCACTTGGCTCATCGTGTGCCCTTTGCTTTGTGCAGGTCGCTTTTGAGTCACACCCTCACCTGAGGGCTTCCACCATCTCATCTTCACTCCCTACCATCCCCGGAGGGAAACCGTAAGTGTGGCCGCACGCGGGGGCTGCAGGGAGGGTGGGCAGTGAGGGGCCGAGCTGGGCAGCACAGGGTGGGGATGGTGGGGGGGGGGTCTCCTTCCCCGTGGCTCATTTCTACACCCAGCAGGTGCAGGCAGGGCCTGGCTGGAGTTTCTCTCCACTTCTGAGTCCAACACCGTCGTTTCTTTTCTGGGCAGCTGGTGGTAACAAGGAGCTGGTTAATTATATCCCTCATTAGCCAGAGTGCACCGGACACCTTCCACCTGGTTCAGGTGTGGCTAACGGGAGAGGTCAGCTCCCGCACTCGGGCATCACGCAGACATTGTTCAGTCTCGCTTCTGCTCCCTTCCAGCGCCTACTCCTTCCACGTCAGCGCCGACGGGCAGATGCAGCCGGTGCCTTTCCCACCCGATGCCCTCATCGGCTCCGGCATCCCCCGCCACGCACGGCAGCTCCACACCCTGACCCACGGCGAGGTGGTCTGCGCCGTCACCATCAGCAACTCCACGCAGCACGTCTACACCGGGGGCAAGGGCTGCGTGAAGGTGTGGGACGTGGGGCAGCCCGGCACCAAGACGGCCGTGGCTCAGCTGGACTGCTTGGTAAGGAGGAGGAACAGAAAGGCATTTTGTGGGGGCTGGGAAGGGGAATGTGTCCGTGTTATAGTGTAGGGGGACAGAAGGTCCTTTCATGTCTGCGATGAGAAAAGAAGATCTGTCTCCCGCACCACCACCACCCCCCACCCCCCATGCACTGATCAGCTCCTTCCCTTGTCCCATTCCCTGTAATCCCAATTCAGAACCGCGACAACTACATCCGCTCCTGCAAGCTGCTCCCTGACGGCCGGAGCCTCATCGTGGGGGGGGAGGCCAGCACCCTCTCCATCTGGGACCTGGCAGCCCCCACGCCCCGCATCAAGGCTGAGCTCACCTCCTCTGCCCCCGCCTGCTATGCCCTGGCCATCAGCCCCGACGCCAAAGTCTGCTTCTCCTGCTGCAGCGACGGCAACATCGTGGTGTGGGACCTGCAGAACCAGACCATGGTGAGGTGAGCAGGAACAGGGCAGGAACGTGGAGGGGGACGCTGGCTCTTAGGGAGGTGGCAGCCCTGACGGCCGTGCCCTCGCCCTCTCCCTTCCCCTCTCTCCCAGGCAGTTTCAAGGCCACACGGATGGTGCCAGCTGCATCGACATCTCTAACTACGGCACCAAGCTGTGGACGGGGGGGCTGGACAACACGGTGCGGTGCTGGGACCTGCGGGAAGGGCGTCAGCTGCAGCAGCACGACTTCAGCTCCCAGGTAGGGGCTGGGCTGGCCGGGAGCAGCACGGGGCTGGTGGCCGGGACCTGCCGTGCCACTGCCTGACCCTGTCTCTCTTCACCCCCCCCAGATCTTCTCCCTGGGGTACTGCCCGACAGGAGAGTGGCTGGCAGTGGGCATGGAGAGCAGCAACGTGGAGATCCTGCACGTCACTAAACCTGAGAAGTACCAGCTGCACCTCCACGAGAGCTGCGTCCTCTCCCTCAAATTCGCCTCCTGCGGTAGGCAAGAGCCGTGGTTTTTGCTTGGGCTGTGTTGACTTTGGAGCAGGGGTGGCTGCATACAGCCCCAGATGGGTCCTTTGGGTTCCGGTCCCCATCCCCCCCCCATGCTCAGACCCCCTGAGCGGCATCCCAAACACTGACCCACTTTGTCTCCTTCCCCAGGGAAGTGGTTCGTGAGCACGGGGAAGGACAACCTGCTGAACGCCTGGCGGACGCCCTACGGAGCCAGCATCTTCCAGGTGCAGGGGAGGCACTTGCCGGGGGCGGGGGTAAGGGTGGCTTCAACTGCGAGCGCTGCCTTCACTGCCTGTCTCTTGCATCCAGTCTAAAGAGTCCTCGTCCGTGCTGAGCTGTGACATCTCCATCAATGACAAATTCATCGTTACGGGCTCTGGAGACAAGAAGGCCACAGTGTACGAGGTGGTGTACTGAGGCTCCGGCGTCCTCATCCCTCGTCCATCAGGGAAGGAGGCAGCCCTTGTCCGAAGGCACTGGGGCTGATGGAGGCATCCCGTGCTGGGCCAGCCCTCCCACAGCCCTGCTCTCCCTCCTCCTCCTCCTCCTCCTCTCCTTTCAACCACCAAATGAAGGCCAGGGCACCAGCCCCATTCCCCGCCCCAGTGCATCACAGAGGTGAAGGATTGATGCACGTATGGGGGCCAGGTATGTCCCCCCCAAGCGGGGCAGGGGCCAGGGGCTGGTCCAAGCATCCTCCGCCCTGTCAGTCCGTGGGTCAGGGCTGGAGCCACGCTGAGGCCAAGAGAGCTAGTGCTGCTCCTGAACTACTGCTACTGATTTAATGGCACCCATTTTCTGCTGCAGAAACAGCTGTAAATTATCAGTAAAGAAATGTATTTAACTGTGTTTTCAAGTCCTTACTAATAAAAAAAAGAACGAAAGAGCGGCTGGTCTAGTGGTGGGTCGGGAACTGGTCTTGCTGCAGACTGACGGAAACTCAGCCCTGGGGCGCGCACTGACTGACAGACACACACATCCCCCCAGCCCCACATCCCCTGAAATGGCACTGGCAGCCGTGCCCACGGTGCCAGGGGCTCAGTGTACGGAGTGGCAGCAGACGGAGCCACCGTGGCCTCAGCTGCGGCTTCGCCAGCCTGGGCTTCCTCCCAGGCAATGGCAACGACTGGAACATGAAGTGTAGCTGGGGGGGGGTTGTTCCGGAGAGCCCCCTGCCCTCCCGTGGCCGGCAGCGCTGGAGAGGCCTGTCCTACCGTGGCAGAGCCGCTCTGGCCCTGGCTGCCCGCCCGCCACAGCAGCCCCGGCTCGGGCACTGCTGCAGCCACAGCCCTGGCTCGGGGCTGGATACAGCGAGCTGTGCGGCAGGGCCAGGCTTGGGGCAAGAGCACATTGCGGCCGCCACGCCGCAGCTGGCGGCACCCGGCTTCCTCGCCAGCCCTCACCGTGGCCGCTGCCAACAGCTTCGCTCCAAGGCTTCCAGCAACAGGCCTGCTTCCCCCCCCCCCCACGGCAGCGCTGGCGGGAAGCCAGACCGATAAGCCAAAACCGACTGCTCACATCTCATTTCCTTCGAAAACCGCTTCCTCCAGCGCTGGCCTCTCCCCCGCACCCTGCAGAGACAGAGGCTGCTCCAGGGCCGGCACCGCTGCTGCGCATCCTTCCCCCTCGCCATAGGCAGCGCTCCGGCCCTGGTTGGCTCCACAGCGCGCAGGACCAACGTGGGGCCGAACGGAGAGAGGGCAGGCAGTGCCGAACTGCTGCCAGGCCCCACCGCCCTGCCTGCGGCAGAGAGCGGCAGCAAACCTCTGGAAAAGGGAAGGCGCAGCGAGCTGCAGCGGCCCCCAAGGCCGACGGCTGCTGCCCGGTCTCACCCGTCCCCATGCCATGGCCACAGAGCACCGAGGCTGCTGCTGCCCAGCACAAAGCACTACTCTACTTTTTTTTTTTGATTGTTTTTATTATTAAATACAGCCCAGGAGGCACAGAAGGACATGAGGACAGAGCCCGTCCTCCCGCTCCTGGCCCAGAGCCTTAACAAAAAAACAAAAAAAAAAAAAAACCACAAACAAAAAAAAAAAGAACAAAACCAAACCCACAACAAAAAGTTAAAAACATTAAGTTCTCAAAAAAAACAAAAAAAAACAAAAAAAAAACCACCAAACAAAAAAAACCCTAACAATGCCAGACCCGCCCCCCCCCCCCCCCCCCCCCCCCGCCCAACTCCCCCAGTCCAGATTTAGAAACAAACCAACAAATGAAGAACTAAACAAGGAGAAAAATCCCCAGGAAATGCACCGCGAGCAGCAGCCGCCACCGCCCAGCCCAGCGCGACGCCTGGCTGCAGTCCCAGGGCCACCTCCACCCTTTGCCGCTCTCCTCGGGCTCGGCTGCACCGGCCACGGGCCGCACGTTCTTTGGGAAGTCAGCGGCAGAGCAGGTAGAGTCCACCCATCCGTCCACGTGGCCGGCCGCCTCTCCACGTGGCATGGGCCCTTCCCCGAAGTTGGCACCTCTCTCGCTCTCAGTAAATGACCTCGTAAACTGTTGCTTTCTTGTCCCCCGAGCCAGTGACGATGAACTGGTCATCCGTGGAGACGTCGCAGCTGAGGACAGAGGAGGTTTCCTTCGACTGGAGGGAGGAGGGCAGGGGGTAAGTGGAAGAAGCAGCTCCAGAGCAAGATCCCGCTCCCACCCCTTGGGACAGTTGGTTTATGGGGCTCATTAGTACAGTTATAGCTGGGTTGTACTGGGCGGTCCCACCTCTGGGCACCCTCACCCGGAGGACCATCTCCCCCCCCCCATCCCACACCTGGAAGATGCTGGCTCCGTAGGGCGTCCGCCAGGCGTTCAGCAGGTTGTCCTTCCCCGTGCTCACGAACCACTTCCCTGGGGGAGGGACAGAAGGGACAAAGAGGAGCATCGTGTCACCAAACCAGGCCCAGCAGGTGGATTCCTGCAGCAAATCGTGCCCAGGTCGTATAGCACAAGGTAGGGACAAGGCGGCATCATCTCTGCCGCTCGTTAGCTAAGGGGCTGTTTGAAGGAACACGAAGGGGCGTCCTGGGACCACAGAGCTGAGAGCGCAGCCACGGGCGCTGCTCCAGGAGGGTCAGACACCCCTTCTCCGAGGAATACCACTGCCATCCACACAGGACCCGGCCGGCTACCACAGCCAGCGCTTGCCACCAGCGCAACGAGCCCTGGGACACATGGCCAGGAGAGGAGACTGCATCTACGAGGCTCCAGAGCCAGGAGGCCCTGAGGGGCATGCCTACCGCAGGAGGCGAATTTGAGGGAGAGGACGCAGCTCTCGTGGAGGTGCAGCTGGTACTTGTCCGGTTTGGTGACGTGCAGGATCTCCACGTTGCTGCTCTCCATGCCCACTGCCAGCCACTCTCCTGTCGGGCAGTACCCCAGGGAGAAGATCTGGGGGGGGGGTGAAGAGAGACAGGGTCAGGCAGTGGCACGGCAGGTCCCGGCCACCAGCCTCGTGCTGCTCCCGGCCAGCCCAGCCCCTACCTGGGAGCTGAAGTCGTGCTGCTGCAGCTGACGCCCTTCCCGCAGGTCCCAGCACCGCACCGTGTTGTCCAGCCCCCCCGTCCACAGCTTGGTGCCATCGTTAGAGATGTCGATGCAGCTGGCACCATCCGTGTGGCCTTGAAACTGCCTGGGAGAGAGGGGAAGGGAGAGGGCGAGGGCACGGCCGTCAGGGCTGCCAGCACTTGCAGCGCAGAGCGTGGGCTGGGGCAGCACCCAGCAGTGAGGAGCGGGAGATCCCTGCTGCAAGGACAGGGACTGTCCCACGGCCGAGGTTAGACCGCAGGGAGGGATGGGGGTGCCCTGGAGGGGACCGAGGGGTCCCTGGCCTGAGGAGCCCCAAACAGTCCTGCCCCCACTCCGCCTGCCCCAGGCTCACCTGACCAGGGTCTGGTTCTGCAGGTCCCACACCACGATGTTGCCGTCGCTGCAGCAGGAGAAGCAGACTTTGGCGTCGGGGCTGATGGCCAGGGCATAGCAGGCGGGGGCAGAGGAGGTGAGCTCAGCCTTGATGCGGGGCGTGGGGGCTGCCAGGTCCCAGATGGAGAGGGTGCTGGCCTCCCCCCCCACGATGAGGCTCCGGCCGTCAGGGAGCAGCTTGCAGGAGCGGATGTAGTTGTCGCGGTTCTGGGATGCAGGAGGGAGGATCCCATTAACCCCTTCCCCTCCACTCCTTCTGCACCCATCCTAGACCACCTGGGCACCTCGGGGCCAGCAGCCCGTCCTGAGGGCAGGAGCAACAGCAGTGGGGCAGACCCACAGCCACCCTCCCGGGACAGCGGGGCTGGGGCAGGGACGGCTGTGCAGCCCACTCCGTCCCACGCTAGGAATGGCCTCGGGGACGCCCTTGTCCCACAGCATCCCCGCCAGCAGCTGCCCAACAGACGCGGCTGGTCCCGGAGCAGACAAGAGGCAGCTGGGGAGGCAGCTCCGACAAGGCTGCAACAGCCCATAGCTCCAAGCACTAAACACCATTTTCCCCTACTCCCAAATTTCTGATGCAGCTTGAAATTATCATGACTCAGTCATTTCCTTGTTTATGCATCTGTATCTTCAAGGTCAGCACTGTCCAGGAATAATATTTGTCAGGCTGCCCAGGCCGCAAGGCCAGCAAATTGAGGAGAGGACTTGGGTTTGGGCTGTTCAAAGCAGGCACAGGGACTCTGATTCCAGCAGTCCGTTTAAAATAAACCTCAAAGAACGCAGGTTAAAAATACTCTCAGGTGATGGCTGCGCCTCCAGCTTGGCTCTGGTGAGTTGCTGTGGTCTGACAGTCCGTTTCATTTATTTTTAAAAGAAATAGGAGTTCTCCCTCCAGCCAGACTCACACAAGCAAAAGCAGAAACCAGGATAGAGCTGAATCGGAGTGATGCTTCAGCCCATGTGATTCTGGCCCCTACAAAGTATCTGGCTGGGAGGTTGACGCTGGCAAAGGCTTGTCTTAGGGCAGGCGCTGTCAGACCAAGCGGCGTCAAGGGGGGGTGCGTGTGTGTAAAAGCCCCCCAACAGCTTGGGATGCTCAGAACAGATGGGGTGGTGCAGGGTAGCACACTGGCAGCATGGACCCGCCGCCATCCTTCCCCAGCGGCCCCACTTAGAAACGTACACGGAGACCCTCCTCAGTGCACATCATCGCTTTCAGACACCCCCTGCACCCCTGAGGTCTCTGATGGGGACCCCAGACCCCGTCTTCACCACAGGACGGTGGCACAGTACAGGGAAACGAGCCATGCCAGCACGGTGGCACATCCCTCCTTACCAAGCAGTCCAGCTGAGCCACGGCCGTCTTGGTGCCGGGCTGCCCCACGTCCCACACCTTCACGCAGCCCTTGCCCCCGGTGTAGACGTGTCGCGTAGAGTTGCTGATGGTGACGGCGCAGACCACCTCGCCGTGGGTCAGGGTGTGGAGCTGCCGTGCGTGGCGGGGGATGCCGGAGCCGATGAGGGCATCGGGTGGGAAAGGCACCGGCTGCATCTGCCCGTCGGCGCTGACGTGGAAGGAGTAGGCGCTGGAAGGGGACAGAGCAGTGAGAGAACCATCCGAGGATCCCGCACAGAGAGGGGCTGGTGCCGCATCGGACCCAGCGTGCCCGACACAGTCAGCGTGGTTTGGAGTCGGAGCCGCGAGCAGAGCGGCGCCCGGCGAGGCCTGGCCGGGCACACGACAGCCTGCTGCTGCCCAGAACGGGTGCCCCCGCCAAGGCTGTGCTCCTCATCCCCGCAGGACACCCCGTCCCCTCCCGCAGTGCAGCCCCACTTACGGTTTCCCCGAAGTCCCCACTTGCATGCTGGCCGCCAGCCCTGGGACGCGCATGTGGGGGTGCGGGTCGTAACCCACCTGGAGGGGACAGCGGGTGAGAGAAGCTCTTGCCCCGTGGCCCCCCACGGCCCCGTGGGGAAGAGACTCACGCACCAGGGGGGAGCGCCCGTAGCTGCCGGCTCCCACGGCGGCCACAGCCCCGTTGAGTTGCGGGGACATGAGGTGGAGGCTGGCGTAGGCACCGGTCCCGGCCATGTCACCGTTAACCGCGGGGTGAGCCATGCCGAAGGCGGCCGAGTAGGGGCTCTGCACTCCCAGCGGGTTCCTCAGGCCCAGGGCTGCTGGGGGAGAGGAGGCATGAAGGGACGGGCCCCAGGGTCCGTCCTCACGGTGGGACCAGTGCTCCGAGCCGCCCGCCTGGGCCCCAGCGGGGCCAAGCTCACCCAGGGGGTCCACAGGGGCCTTGGAGGCGGCGGGACGAAACTGCTGGGCACCGCTAGAGCCCGGGACTGCGGCGTCACCCTGGGATGTGGGGGTGCTGGACTTCAGGCTGGGTGTCCCTGCCTTCTCCACCTGCCAGGAACAGAGCGCGGAGATCTGACAGCCGCACTAATGCCCTGCCAGTGGGGTGTCCTCAGGTCCCCCCCAATGAGCCGGTCCCTGCTCCCTGACGACAGCCCAGCCCAGCCAGCGCTGCAGAGGACACGAGGGGATCGAATGGAACAGGAGCCCTCCCTGTCCCCCCAGCACTGCCTTCGCCCCGTGGGTTTGGAGGCAGGTGCACCCATGTCTGGCAGCTCTGCCAGCCGAGCCCAGGCAGCAGGGACACGAGCACAACCCCCGAGCAAAGCGCCCCGGCTGCCCCACGCAGCACACGTACCGTGGGCGCATCCTTGCTCCGAGATGGGGACGTGCTGCTCGAGGAGGCCATGGAGGTCGGGCTGAGCGGTATGACCTCCTTCCTCCCCAGTGGGACCTTCTCCACCCCGTTCTCCCGGGACGAGTAGGAGTGGACGCTGTGCGGGGAAGAGGGGTCCTGGAGAGGGGGAAGAGGGGGCAGAGGATCAGCAGGCAGAGCAGACAGGAGCGTGGGGACATCCCAGTCCATGGCAAGCCCATGGGGAGCCTGGATCCTGGGGCACGATCATTGCTGCCAGCGAGGGCCAGCGAGCACAACTCGGGGGGCCCGCTGCCACCTCCCCGTGCCGCCTGCCTCCGCCTGTTAACAGCCTGTTAGCCCCCACTTGGGGAGAGGGATGGGCAGCACGCACTGACCCCAGCGCCTTCCCGGCACCTCGGTGCACTGACCTCATCCACCACCAAGTTGTCTTCGCTTTTGTCTGCGTCGCTGCCCTGAAACGCAGAGGACGGTTGTAGCCAACGGGGCTGAGGCTGCCCTCGCTCCTGCCCGGGAAGTGCTGGAGGAGCGGGCAGCTCCGCTCACCACCCTGCAAGAGGGGAGGGGGATACCCCGAGCCCCCCAGCCCCGGGCTCACGTAGTCTGTAACAAAGTCCTTCTCCTCCACCTTCCTCTTCTTGCTGCTGCTCAGGTACTCGGAGATGGCTCGTGCTCGCTCCCCGTTGGGCAGCGCCAGGGAGCTCTGGGGCGGGGGGGACGCGGCGTTAGGGGCCGTGAGCTGCTGTGCCCGGCTGCCAGGACACGCAGCACCAACGCAGGGCTGCGGCCGGCTCCCGGGGCACGAGGGCCCCAGTGCAGCCCCCCCCCCGTGCCGCCAGCTTGGGCTTCAGCTCCTGCCGAACGAGCGAGGAGGGGGACGCTGCTTGGGCCGGGGGGGGGATGGTGTCATTTGCCCACGCGACACGGGAAAGGGGTGCCCACGGGGAGAACGCCCACCCACACGGCTGGGCTGGCAGCGGGGCCTTGGCCGGGGAGCAGGACCTGTCCCCCACGTGTCTGCCCGCTCCCAGGGTCCCGGCCAGAGCCTGCACAGCCGGAGGGAAAGAGGGAAATGGCGCAAGAGAAGGAAAAGGCACTTACAGGGCCGGGGTCTCGTTCTGTCGCCGTGGCAACGTGGAGGCGCAGCAGGAGGAGGAGGAGGAGGGAAGGAGGGACACGCTGTGCCACCGCCAAGAGCCCCCCGGGAAAGCCGCCTGCTCCTCCCGCAGGTGCCGGGGTGCTCGTGGCTCGGGCCGGGCCAGCGCTACGGCAGCTGGGTGGTCCTGGGCCCTCCCCAGCTCACCCCATTGCCCTCCCAGGAGGGTACTGCTCAGTGGGGGATGTTCCCCACCCAAACCCCTCATGGCCAGCAAGCCCCCCGCTCCACCAGCCCGGTCAGGAGCCCCAAGGCACGGACAAGCCACCCCCCACCCAACCCTGGCCCCCACCCCGGTGAAGTGCCCAAGAGGGAAGGGCATGGGGAGCAGAGGCAGCCCTGGGGCCCAGCACCACCCATTCCCAGGTTTGGCTGCCGCCAGGAGGGTCACCCCAGACCTGCCCCCGCCCCCCCCATCCCTGGCTCCCTTTCTCCCTCGCTTACCCCTGGGCTCGGTGTCATGGACTCCTCGGTCATCTTTGGCAAGGAGCTGGGCCTGCGCCCCCAGCGCCCCCGAGAGCGCCAGCAACCCTGAGGCGCTGCTGATGCCAGCGAGGCCGGTGGGCTGCATCCCGGAGGGGTGGGGGGTCAGCGGGATGGGGGGAGCATGGTGCGAGAGGTGCTGGGTCTGGAGCTGGTGCTGGAGAGGAGCGGGAGAAAAGAGCAGAGCCGAAGGGCCACGTCAGGATGGCCGCCAGGCGGGGGGGGGGAAGAGGCTGCTCCTCCCCACCGGCAGCCCTGGGTCAGCCAGGGGACGGGGAGCCGGGTGAGGAGGGCCGGGGCATGCTCCCAGGGTGCCTGCAGCCAAGTTGCAGGGGCCACCACGTCCCTCCCACCAGTTCCTCCCACCCTGTAACAGGAGCTACTGGGAGGGATGGGGGACCCTACCCGTATCCATACCACCGTACCGCTGCGGTCTCGAGGGAATAGCTGAGGCGTGGGGACAGTGGCAACCCCCCCACCCACCCAGGCCACAGGGCATCAGGACACAGCGACACGCACCAGACGTCACCCCTGCACCCTGCTTTGACACTGCTGCAGCAGCATCTCCTCCACCCTCAGTACTGCTGGCAGCCCCCCAAACCGGCCTGGCCTGTCCCCATCTTCCCCCCGACCCAGCCACGGGTGGGAAAAGCCATCAGGGGCAGGGGGCTGCAGCCGCCCCCCCCCGCGCTCAGGGCAGGACAGGTCTCCAGCCCAGGGGACAGTGGGAGCACAGGAGGCACCATTGCCTGCGGGAGCCCAGCACCCCCAGCCGGGGGGGGGGTGGCGGGAAGGGGCAGGCAGAGGGTCGACGTACCCCGATCGCCGCGTTCAGGTCGGTCATAGTCACCTGCTTCGCACGCTCCACGGCTTGGACCACCTGCTGCTGGTGCTGTGGGGAGAGAAGAGCGTGTCAGCACCCGGCGATGCCCCCGCTGACTCCTGCGGCAAGCGGGGCTGCAGCAGGCTTGTTTCTGCCCCTCCAGCCCGGCCCAAAGCGCGGGGCCTGGGTCCGTGAGCAGGGACGCTCCCCGTGCCCCGAGGGAGCTCAGCACGCTCGGTAGGGGGGCGAGGGCTCACCCACCTCCTGAGACAGGAACGGGATGAGCTGGGCGCAGATCACGTTGAGGCGCTTCGCGATCTCTGTCTGGCAGCAGAAGAGAGGCAGCGCCCGTCAGGGCAAGGGGCAGAGCTGCGCCCACGCCGATGCCGCAGGAGACCCCTCCTGCCAAGGGTGCTCCCCAGGCAGGCAGAGGCTCCGTCCCCATCGCCACCCAAGCAGCCACAGGGTGCTGGCCCTTGGCCCCAAGAGCTGCCGCTCCGCACCAAGGAGTGGAAACAGCCCGGGGTGGGGGGGTGGGGGGGGCAGGAAAGGTCTCCTTCCTAACGCCACCCCCTCCAAAAACATGAGCCCAGCGTCCCCCATCCCCACCCTGAGAGCCCTGGGATGGCTCCCACCTCCTCCCTGCCAGGGACACAGACCCCCATGGCCCATGCCACCGAGGGCCATCCCCAAGCAAGCCCCCATCTGCACGGGTCAGGGCCCTGGCAGGTTCCCCTCCGCCTCCCGCACAACCTCCTGCCGACACCACAGACCGCTAATTGCTGCTCTCCCGGCCCGCAGGAAGCCCTGGAGAGGTGCTCTCCTTACAGCTGCTGTTTTTCTGCAACACTTGAGTGCCACAGGCAATCAGGAGCACCGAGCGCGGGAGCGGCGAGGGGAGGGAGAGCGGCGGCGTGCCGTGCCACGTTCCCATCGCACCCCACAGCCAGGGCAGGGCCCCCGCCAGCCCCATGCTGCACATCCCGGGCTAGGGAAGAGCACAGACGTTCAGTCAGCCCCACAGCCACATCCCTGGGGAGAACCTGGTGCAGGAACACAGACCCACGGACACCCTGTGCCACCCTCTGGAGTAGCTACCGACCCGTTTTTGCCAGAGAGCAGAAACAATCCGACATCCGCCCTCGCTTCCCCTTCCGAGGGAGGAAAAAAAGGAAAGAAAAGAAAGAAGGGCGGGGGGGGGGGGGGGAGCAAGGAGATTTGGCAGCCGGCAGTTCTGGGAAGGATTTAGCTGTCTCCCGGGGCCGGCAGTGATGGATTCTCTTCCCTAATGCACTGATGGGCAGCAGCTCCTTGGGGAGAGCTGCCTCCAATTCACTCGCACTCGTTAATGTGCAATTTACTGGCACTTTAACGCTCTCAGCATGAAAAATGATCGCGCTGTTTGCAGCCCCCCCCAGCCACCAGCACCGTCACCTCCCCTCTGGCTCGTGGTGAGCAAGTCCAAGGCCAGGCAGATTCGGGGAGGTGGTTTTATAAAAAGCTACAGGCCCCTTCCATGCCAAAACCAAAACAACAATAAAAAATTAACGTCTCCTGCTCGTTCCTGTCTCGAGCCTCCCCTGCCGAGCCTGCGGCTGCCTGGAGAGCTGCACCACCGCAGTCAGCCCCCCCCAGCCCCATTTCCAACCAAACCAACCCAGGGCAAAACAGCCCCACGCCTTAAGCCCTCGCGGGTGCCGGTGCTGCCAATGCCAGCACCGCAGGAGCCGGGCGCCCGGGGAGTCTCTGGGGATTCTGGGCTGGGCGCAGCAGGGGTGGAGGTACCACCACGCCAAGGCACTACCCTGCCTTCGCCAGCGGCCACGGGGCGAGCGTTTCCTCAGGGCTCCCGGGACAGCCAAGAGCACCCAGGACCCACGCCCGTGCCCACGAGCGGCGCCGGATTTGGGGAAAGGGGAGGGGAGACGGCGACCCGATCTCCCCGCGGCGGCGATAACCCGCGGCTCCCGCGCAGGCAGTTCCCATTTTTCACACAATGGCCGCTGGCTGTCAGAGCAGACTTACGGGCCCTTGTTAAAAGTGCAGACAGCTCGCTGGCAGGCGGCCAGCGGCACCTGGGACCGGCAGAAAACACGAGCCTGCGAGGGCCGGGGGAGAACCGGCAGCCAGATGAGAGGAGCACGCAGCCCTTCGGGGAGGGGGCACCAGGCCAGGAGGACCCTCGGCATCGCCCCACACGAGGATGGCTTCACGCCTCCTTCCCGTCCGGTTTTGCACGGCGCGGATGGCAGCAGACGGCAGGGCGTGCTGCGGGAAACGACGAGAGCGGCAGAAACACCCACCCAGCGGGCGCAAAGCCGGCGAGAGCGGCCCATCGCCCTGCCGTGTGCCAGGGGCCGGCACCCCCGCGCCGCCCGCCCGAACCGGCTCCCGCGCAACAGTTGGCGGAGGCGGCAGCGGGGCGGGAAGGAAGGAGGCCAGGGCTGCAGCACGCCTCGCCAGGCTCCTCCGCAGCCTCTTTAAAAATAGATGAGAAGAAACCTTCTGTCTCAGAGCAGCTGGTGACCCGGAGCGCGGCGCAGCGGGAGGGAGGAAGGGAGGGAGGGATGGGGAGGCAGCGAGGGGAGGTGTGCGGCCCCGAGCCCTCGGGGAGCCCACCCCAGGTCCGTGCCTCGGCCCCCTCGTCCCCATCTCAGGATGCTCCTGGGCCCTGGCCCCCAGGCGAGCTGTCCCCAGGGCCAGCTGGCATCGGACAATTAAAAGGCAGCGAGCCAGAGCTCGTCACCCTGCCGTGACGCTGCAGCACCCCTTGCCCCACGGGAGCCGGTCTCCTCCGTGGCAGCCCACAAGCGGCCGCTCACAACTGTCACGAGCAGCGGTGCAAGCACAAGTCCTCCACCGCTGCTCTCGCCCCACCGCGACAAGCGCGTCGCAACCAAGCCAGGAACGCGCACCCCGAACGCAGCGAGCAAACGGCAGCTCATGCCGGAGCGGGCGCGCGGAGAGGTGAGGAGCCAGGCCAAGGCTGCGACACAGAGCGGGGCAGAGCTCCCAAAGCGCAGAGAAGGGAGCACGTCCCCCACACAAGCTCAGCCTTCCCTGGGCTACAGCAGGGAGCGACTTCCCACCTTTTCCATGGGAAGGGCTGACCCGGAAGGGCCCAGATGCTGAGGCGGGGATAGGGGGAGCCGGGACACGCTCCCATCCCACCCAGACTCACCTGTTTGTGCATCTCAATGTTCAGGCCGTAGGACATCTCGTAGTACTGCGAGGGAGAGAAGGCAGCGTCAGCACAGCTGGGGAGCCCAGGGGGACTCGCAACCGGAAAGTCCTCTCCGGCGGTGGCGTGCGGGGTCAGCCCAGCCGCAAACACCCACGCTGTGGCCAGGCCAGGAGGAGAAAATGATCCCCAGCTCCTCTCCTGGGAGCAGAGGTCTCTCCGGCACATGGCTGCAGTCCACAGAATGGTCTTCCTGGGGCTCCCGCTCACTGCCCGTGAGAAAGGAGACAACCCACATGGGAGCGGCTTTGCCACCACCCCACCGCGATGAGCTGCAGCAGCCAGCCCTGCTCAAACACCACGGCTCGTTTTGGGGGGGGGGGGGCGGAAATAGACAGTAACAGCCACAAGAACCAGATCTGGGGGCCTGGCCGCACAACCCAAACGGAAGCCAAAGCATCCCAGGGCTGCGTGTCCTTTGATGGTTCAGAGAAGACACCCCCCCCACCACCCTCCTCCTTTCAGGTGGAGCTCACTAACCATGACATAATGACGCTGGATTTCTGTTTTTTCTGTTGCCAGCTTTTCACATTCTAACTTCAAGCTGTAAAAATAAAGAAGAGAGAGAGAGAGGGAGGGAGGGAGAGGGAGAGACCCTCTGGTCCCCTCCACAGACAAGATCTCCTGGGCTGGACAGAACACGAGCCCTCCCAGCGCACCACGTGCTTCAGCCTCCTGGTCTCAGATTCAATCCCATCTCCCAGGAAAAGCCAAGAAAACCACCTGAAAGAGGGTGGGAAGGGGCTGATAAAGACGAGACGGACAGCAAAGGGATCCAGGCGTCAGGGAGCAATCTGCACGGAGTTTTTAACCCCCTCCCCAGCATCTGCTTCCCAAATGGAGCGAGCTGCAAAGCTGAGCTGCGTTTCAAACCTTGCTCTGCCCAGCACCGTGCGGGGAAGGGGAGGCGATCCTGGCCAGCGGCAGGGGGGGGATCGGAGGGACTCCAGGTCTGCTAAGGGACAGCTCCGGCTCAGCCCGGAAGCTGGGCCCTGGAAGCCAGCACCCTCATCCCCGGGGCCTCTGGCAGGAAGAGGGCGAGCGTCCCCCTCAAACAGCGTCATTTCAAGCTACGAGGTGGCGCTTGGCACAGCCCTCCTCCAGATGGACCAGCGCCCGCAGCAGCATGGGATGGCACTTCCCGCCAGCCCGCGCTGATCCCAGTGCCGAGGGGGAGCCCGCCTCTCGCCAGCGCCAGTTAAGCGCCCAGCGCCTCGCTGGCACGCGAGCTCTGGCCGATTCTCACCTGTGGTATTGGTTCTGCAGGAATTGGAATTCCTCCTTGATGCGGTCCAAGGTCTCCGGGTAAGTCAGCTTGAGGGACTGAGGGGTGCTGGGGATGGCGCTGGCAGCGACAGCGGCTCCCGAGGCGGCGGAGGGTGCCTGGAGATGGGCCTAGGCAGAGGAGGGGACCCCTGGGGTCACTGCCACTGGCCCAGCGAGGCTCACCAGTCCCCGGGAGGGGGAGGTTTCCTGTATCCCGGGGAAGAGGCTCCGGGCACGTCTGGGAGAGCAGCACACGGAAGGGGCAGCAGAAGGAGTTAGCGCAGAGGGAACCGGTTACAGCCAGGCACCGAGGGCAAGAGCTCTGCACCTTCTCAGCATCGGTTCAGCCACCGAGCCAGAAGAGGAGGATTAACAACCACCGGTGGCACAGAGCGCGCGGGCAGAGCGTGCAAACCCCCAGCCCTCCCGCCCAGCCCCGGCGGCGAGGGTCCATCCTCACCCACGTGCCAGAGCTGCCCGCCCGCCCGTCACCGGTCCCGCCATCGCACCCTGACTGAGATCCAGCTTCCGGCGCGTCTTAAAACCCAAATCCCCGGCAGCTCTGGTGCTCAGCATCCGTTTGGGAAGAACCACGACAACGCTCCTGAGCGCATTACACGCCTTCGGCACAACTTTCCGGGCCGAGGCCGACACCTCCCGCACCCCGCGGGGTAAGGCTGGCGGAGAGCCGGGTTTGGGGGGACGCAGACCCTGCCAAGGGCCAGGCCAGCGCCGCTGCTGCGGCCCCACGTGCTCGCCCGCGGCCCAGAGGGGACGAAGCCAAGACGTCGGGCTCACCGGGGGCCGATTCTGCGGGAACATCTTTGGCACCAGCCAGGCCCAGGACCCCTCTCGCCGCTCCGGGCCCCGATGCGGGCTCAGGACGGGGGCCCGGGGACGTTTCCCAGCTCCGGATCAGGCCCTGGGAGAAAGACGGGGAGTCAACGCTCGCTCACGCAACCGACCGGGACACGGAGCCCTGCGGGAACCCCAACGGAGCAGCGCAGAGCCCCGGGGCACCGGCTTCGCCCGCAGCTCCCCCGCGGCCGCCGGGACCCCCGCCCCGCGTGTCCCGGCCGCTCCGCTCCGCTCCGCATCCCCGCGGGGACCGGGGGCCCCCAGCGCTCCTTCCGGGCGCTGCGGGACCCGCCCGCCGCAGGACACCCCCCCACCCCTTCCCCCGCCCCCAACGCGGGGTCCGCCACCGCCGCCCCCGCCGCGGGCACGGCCCAGGCCCGCACCCCCCCCCCCCGCGCCGCGCAGACAATGGCCCCGCCGCCGCCCGCAGCAGGTACGGCCGCGGGGAGGGACAGACCTCACCACCGCCCCAGCCCCGGCGGAAGTCCCGGACCAAGAGCCGACCCGACTGGGCGGAGACCGAACCGAACCGAACCGAACCGAACCGGTATGGGACGGGACTCACCGCGCTGCTGGCTCCGGCCCCGGCCCCGGGCGCACGCCCCTGCAGCGGGGCGGGCCGGGCCGGGCCGAGCCGAGCCGAGCCGAGCCGAGCCGAGCCGAGCCTCACCGGGCCGGCACCCCCTCCCTCCCTCCCTCCCTCCCCGCCCGGCCGGGCCCGGCGCCCCCGCCCGCCGCCGCGGCAGCCGCTCTGCGGAGCGCGATCAATGAACGAGCGCCAGCGCCAGCTCCACGTGGGGCCTGGCCCGTGCGGGCGATCGCCCCGGTCGCCAGCCAATAGAAGCGCCGCCGGAGAGGCCCTCCCCCACGTGGGGTGCGGAGAGTTACCTTTCTATTGGCTAATCTGGTCGGGCCGCCGCGGAAGGTGTCAATCTGGGAAGGCCGAGTAGCCAAAGAAGAGGCGGTGCGGGCGGGGAGCGGCGATTAACCCGTGCGGTGCCGGGCGGGTCCGGGGGGGGGCACCGGGGGGGGGGGGGGGGGTACCGGGAGCGGGGGGGGGCGGCCACGGCCGCGGGATTCCCGGCCAGCAGAGCACGGCCCGTTCCCAGCCCCGCGGCGGGGGGACACACGTACACACACACCCCCCCCCCCCCCGGCACCGCGGCTTCTCCCGCAGAACGGGGCCGTTTGCACCGAAGGCCCTGAGCCACCCGCCCTGCCACCACCCCCTCCCGGTCAGACGGCGCTCTGACATTTCAGGCTTTTCTCTAATAAACGCCACCCACAAGAAGTCGTTGCCCCCCACCCCCCGCCCTTTTTTTTTTTTTTTTTTTTTTTTTTAAATCAAGAAAAGAGACGAAACCCGAAATTCTCCTCTGGGGCTGCAGGTCTCAGCCCATCGAGAATTCCCTGCGGCGTGTGATGGCGGGGAACAGCAGCATCCATCTCCCCACCAGCACCGGGTGCTGGCCTGGGAAGCGCTCCCGAATCCGGCCCTCTCCCAGGACCCCAGGAACCCCCTTCCCTCTCCCCGTCAGGGACCCCCCCACACCCACACCCACACCCACACATCCCTCTGCCCACCCAGACGTGGGTTTGCCAGCACCCCGGCCCCTAGCTCCCCGCCATCCCCAGCTCCCCGCCATCCCCAGCTCCCCGCCATCCCCAGCTCCGGGATGCTGCTCCGGGACGCCCGTTGCTCATGGGAAAACTCAAGCGGGGGCAGATATTTGAGCTTGGGAAAGGGATCCCCACTTTTGCCAGCCCACTCGCCCCAGCGCCTCCGTCCGGTTCTGCCCACCCTCCTCCCCAGAGCCCCTCTTGTTTCCGTACGACCCACTGGGGTTTTTTTCTGGTGGGTTTTTCTGGCGGTTTTCTCCTTTCGGGGAGATCCGTTTGTCGTTCGGCGTTTTCTGCTGCCTGCAGGTCAATCCGGGCTTACACAGAGGAGGAAATAAAACATTTGAAGAGTAGCAGCTGTGAGGGGTCAGCCTCTCCTCCTGTTTAACCTTAATCCACGAACAGGCCCAGCCCCTTTCCCCCCCACCACAGCTCTGTCCTCTCGGTCCCGACGCCGTCGGCCCACGGGACAGACCCGGAGCGCGCAGACATAGGCTTTCCGGGATGATCAAAGTGACTCCTCCGAGCACAAAGCAAAGCAAATCCAGACACTTCCCCAACCCCTTTTTCCTTTGCCCAGATGGTGTTTGCCCAGAGAGACGTCAGCTCTGGACATCCAGAAAGGAAACTCCCTCCTGCGGAGTTAAAATTCGCTGTTAAACGCGTCCCTTCGGTCACCTGCGTGCGGTGTCTGCACAGCCTTCCTGCGCCCAAGGGCGACCACGCGTAAGGGCTCACATCTGCAGATTTACCTGGAGCAGGGACCGGCACGAGGCTCTGCATTTACACCAGGAGAGGGAAAAAAAAAAACCCCAATCCAACAGAAAGCAAATTATCCCAAAACGTACACACAGGGACGCATCCGCGCACGTAAACACGCGCGTGCACAAGTCAGGAAACAAACGGGGCGATGGGGAGGAAAAGCAACAACTGAAATGTCGAAGTCTGATCTGATTTTCATGTTTGGTTTATTCTGAAGAGGCCCCGCGATCCCCAGCTGAGATGGGGCCGGGGAGGTGGGTTTGAACTTGCCTTTGCCTCTGCTCCCCATCACCATCGCACCAGAACGCGGCTGCTCGTGGTGGGGGGGCACAGCGGGGAACGAGAGCCCGTCCTCGGGGACGACCACTCGCCTCTAGGCCCTGGTTGAAAAGAACACTAATAATAACCTCAACAAAACCACCGAAATAGAACATGACTCCGCAAAGGCCACCCTGCACGTGCCCGGAGGGCTCAGAAATCCCGGGAGTGATGGGCTACGCTGTCCCCTCAGGCTGTCAGCAGGGTTTTCCAGCCATGAACCAGGTCCTGCTGGCTTTACAGAGCCAGGGATGACCCCCAGTCCCGCATCCCATCCCGTCGTCCCCCCCCATGGCCTGTTTTGCCCCCTCTGTCCCCCAGCAGTCCCAGCATTTTCTGAGATCCCCCATTACCCCAATTCTGCCGATGGGAGCCAGGGAGGGAGACACACACACATACACCCCCCCCACCGGGGGATGCTCCCATCCTCACTGCACCCACTCTTGGCCCTGCACCAGCGACCCGTGGGGTTTGTGCTCTGGGGAGGGAGAGCAGCAGAAGAGCGGTCTCCCAGCCCTTATTATATTTTAAAATGTAATAACAGCATGATGTCTATTTTCGTAGACGGAACAGATCATTTCTGGAAGCGGGCCATAAATCTCAAAGGGAGGGGAAATAATTTGGCCAAGGTCATGTTAAGGCAGCAAGAGTGTAAAAGGGAAAAATATTAAAATAACACACACACACAAAAAAAAAAAAAAAACCAACCCAGTTGAGAGCTGGACTGACACACCATCTCCACCCCAAGCCCACTCCTCAGCCTGGGAACCTTGTCCCCTCTGCCCTGCCACTTCCAGCATCGTCCCCCCCCCAGGGCTGAGGGGGCTGAGACAGGCACGAGGGCCCAGCTGGGTGAGAGAGGCCAAAGGAGCAGAGGAGAACAGAGACCCCCAACGAGCGGCTCCCGGCAGGACCCTGGTGCTCTTTTCTCTCAGGCGGCTTCTTCTTGCAGCCCCCTCGAGTCCCTCTCCGCTGGCTGCAGCAGACCCCACACGCTGTGCCGTGCTCGCGGAGCCCTCAGGCGTGCCGGGGCGTGGGACTGGGGACGGGCTCGTGCCCCTGCGTGCTGGGAGGATGATGTGCTCGAGGTGACACTGGGCTGTCACAGGAGGAATTTGGTTTCAGCCCGTCTGCACTGTTCCCTAGCGTGAGAGCACGATGGCGGCGGAGCTGGGCAATGCCATCGGAGCACCGCTGAGGGAGGCAACGAAACCAAACCGCTGGCAGATCCCCCTGCCCTGCTGCTGCGGTCTCTCTCTCTCATCCTCGCCCGCTCCCGGCCGGGGAGCAGCGGCAGCCCCTCTGCTCCGTCCCAGGCCTGGGTGCCAGGGCTCGGACAGCACTAGCCATCGCTGCCGCCTGCCCGCGCCGTCCATCGCAGGCAGAGGCAGAGCGGGCAGGGGAGAGGCACAGGCTCGGCAGGGTCAGACCTGCTCGCGCCGCGTGGGTCATTTCTTGTCCGGCAGCCAGCTCTCACGCAGCAGCTCCAAGAAGCAGAGACGTGATGGCAGCAGGGCGATCCCTGCCATAATGGAGAGGGACCTGCAGCCCCCCGTGGCCTCGCAGGGTGGCTCCGGTTTGGTGGGAACATCACAGTAGGAGCAGGAAGGGAAAAGACTCCAGGAATACCCACCTCATCTGCTGTCACACGGGTCAGGCCTTCCGCTGAGCAAGAGCCAGGGCTGGCGGGGAAAGGCCGGCCATCCCTCGGCAGGGCTGGCGCTCAGCAGCTCTGCGCTTCCGGACGGCACGTCCCTGGCAGCGCCGCATCTCCGCACCGCTCCTGGCAAGCGGCAGAAAACAAACTGCTGCTCGTACCCTCTGGCTGTTTCTCCAGGCTTGGCTGCCAGCTCCTCCATGCCAGAGCGGCTTTAGTGGGGCCGGGGTTACGTGGTGGGGAGGGTCTCGGTGGTGCCCGTCGCCCCAGCCGCTTGCTCTGCCGAGGGGCATCTCCAACCAGCTCCTGCCCTTGTGCCAGCGCCGAGAGCAGGATGACCCCACACGCTCCAGTGAGACGGGGCACCAGCTTGGGACAGGCTCTTTGCCTGGCTGCTTTAATGAGAAAGAGACATCATTTCCCCAACCTCCCATGGGAGGGTTTTTCCCATCCTCGTTTCCTTCTCCTTTTGCTATTTAATTTCTTCTCTAGCCCGTTCCTTCCCTTAGAGAGATCAAAGGAGGTTTTTGTGGCACCGGGCACATTTCATAGGAATCGTCGATTAAAGGAGGGGGGGGGAAGGTGGCACTGATGGGATCGGAGGAGAAGAAGGAGAAGGAGGCTGGAGGGAGCACCCGGGACTCCGGCAGGACGGGCCGGGCAGCGCGGGGGACACCGGGGTGGGGGGCGGCGGCCCCGCGGTGCTGCCGGGGCTGGGGAGGACCGGGGCTGCCGAGCCCCTGGGGCTCGACCGAGCCCCAGGGGCTCGGCAGCCCCGGTCCTCCCCAGCCCCGGCTGCGCCAGCGGAGCTCCCGGGAGAGGAGCCGGCTCCGGGGGCCCCGGCCGGGGCGGCCCCCGCGCATCCCGGCCGCGCTCCAGCGGTTCCACCGGGCTCTTGCTGCCCTCTGCCGCCTGATCGGTACAGCCCGGCGTTCCTCGTCGCCTCCGTCTCTGAGGAGCACCGTCTGGTAACTCCGGTCCAGCGTAGGAACGAGTGTGGGGGGCGGGACGGGGCAGTCGGTACCCGGCGCTGGGGCGGGACGGTACCGGCTACCGGAGCTCCCCGGGACAACGCAAGGGCTGATGCCGGGGGGGGGGGGGGGGAAGGCACGGGCCGCTCGGGGAGCCCGGTCCAGGCACCAGCCCCTCGCTCCACGCTGCTCTTGCCCCGCTGACACCTCCGGGGGCCACGGCCTGGGGGGGGGGCCTGGCCCAGACACCCCACTTTTGCCCTCCCCACACGGAGGAGAAGAGGCCCACACGACATGGCGGCCTCCCACCCGTGTGCCGCTTCCTCGCAGGCCGCGCTCGGGCAGGGAGCTGCAAACGTCCCCACGGGGAGACGCGACCTGGTCCCCACGCAGCATCGGTCCCGCTCCCGGCGCGAACCTGAGCAGGGTCCATCTCGCACCCCGCAGCCACAGGCTCATCTGGTGGCAGCCTCCTCCTGTGGCTGCCGGCCAGGGAAGGGGATGTTTAGGGGATGAGTAACATCCTTCCTGGCAAGGCTTCTGCCCGCTCTTGGAAGCGTGCTGTGGGCACCGGGAAGCTCAGCCCCTTCGCCTGCCTCTTGCCCCAATCAGCTGGGGAAAGAAGCCAAGAGCAGGAAGAAACCTGGGGACAGGGACAGGGCAAGCGAACGCAGACGAAGCCCGTTGAATCGGCAGGAGGAGTCCCAGGTGCCAGGGAGAGGAGGGAGGGAGGATGCTGCGTGGCAAGGCAGGAGGCAGCCAGGAGGCACAGGTTGGGGGAGGCAGCCTAGGGCCCCCTCCGGAGCAGGGCTGGAAGCCAGAGCCTGGCTGAGCGCTGCCAGAAGCGGCTTATTTTGGAAAGGAGGCATCTTGGCTGAGCGCTTGGTGCGTGGAGCTGCTGACGCTGGGGAACAGGCCGGCTCTCAGAGAGCAAGTCCCAGCCATGCCTTGCAGGCCAACGCTGCTTGGCTTCAGCCTGCAGCTGAATGTGCCTCAGCACAACCAGGAGTGGATCCCTAACTCCTGAATCACCCACTGCAAAGGGGTTTGGACACCCCAGGCTCAAGCCAGCACAACGCCCAGGGGCCACAACTCACCCTGAATGCGAGAGGAGCTGCCTGGGATCCACCAAGCAGGACGCACAGAGCTCTTTCCAGCTCTCACCCATGGGGCTGGGTACAACCTCAAGCCCTGAGTGGGGAAAGTGAGGCACACAAGCTGGGGGGGGGCGTGGGGGGCACTTTACCCCACTAGACCGTTCCCCTCCCCAGCTCCAAGAGCAGAACCAGCCCCGCTTTGCCAGCGGCGCAGCAAGCCCGGCGCAGGCCCTCCCGGCGCTCGGACCGGGGGATTCAAGGCAGCCCCCTCGCAGGCAGCAGGGTCCGGCCTGGAGCTGGAGTAGCGCGGGCAGCACGCCACAGTGCTCAGCCATGAGCAGGGCTAGCGAAGGCGGGAGGGATTGCAGACTGCGCAGCAGAAACTGGATCTGCTTTGCCTTCACCAGTGCCCTGCTGGCATCCACGGGGCCAAAGAGCTGGCACACCCAGCCACAGCTCGGGAGCTCCCTCCAAGTGCAGGTTACACGGCTTGACGTGCCATGAATTTGGTCAGGTCTCAGCCCCTTTCCCACATCGGGGCATGGCTGGGAACAGGCAGGCAGCCTCATCCTCCTGGGGAAGGAGCAGCCGAGCTCCCCACCCCGCACCAGGCTGCCCTGCCCTTCGGAGCCACACACTGCAGCATTGTGGCCCAGCTGGTTTTTCCAGAGATGCATCCAAGGGGCGAAATCGGATCTCAAGGGAAAGGAGCAGGCACGTTCCTGGCTGCGCAGAGGAGCTGTCGAGGCAATGCCAGGAACTGGGGCAGCTGCTGGGCACCGGCAGCCTGGGCAGAGGAAAAACCAAGCAGACAAGCTCCGAAACCCGGGCTGTGCCTCCCCCTCTGGGAGTCCAGGAGCTGCTGCTGCTCTACAGACCTTTGTTTGCAAATTCTGCTCCAGAGACGCCCTGAGCTGGCACTTCCCACCAGCTTTGTTTTACACCATCAGATATTAAACAACCAACCCCGAGGGCTGGGACAGGGGGAAGGACCCTGCTGGGAGACCACGGAAGGGCTTGCAGGAGAAAAAGCTCTCAAAGGAAAACAGAAAAACAGCGTGTGGCCAGGGAGTTCCCTCCGCATAGGGAAGGTATTTTTGGTCAGGGCTTGTCTAGACTGGAGTAACCCACACTGCATAAGCACATCGACACCGCGCAGCAAGCCTGGGGCACACGGGGTGCCTGCTGTTCCTGGCCAGGACAGACCGAGCTGCACTGACCGAGGGCAGGCAAAGGTCTCCGGAGGCAGAGCCGACCCCAGGATGCGCCATCCTACCCCTCGAGGGACTGGGGTGACTCCAGGTGCTCCTGGGCTCCAGCCCCCAGGCCTCGGGACCCCCGCAGAGCCCAACACGTGCCCAGGTGGAAGGAGCTTACAAACAGCCGGGACTCTGGGGGTCCAGCCAGGGTTCCCCTTGCCACGGCGGCAGCTCTGCCCAGCTCCAGCAAGCGGCGGGCAGGACCCAAGTGGCCCAAAGCACCCCAGGCAGAGCTGGGATGCCCCCACCTCCACGCAGAGCCCGGGACTGGGCAGAGCTGTTGCTGACACTGCGGGTGACGCAGTGGAGCGGACACAGTCCCGGCTGACCCTTGAGCCTGGTCCAGCTGGGTGCCCCCCCCATCGCTCCCCAGCAGGGTGGAAGGCCCCTCCTCCCCCCCCCCCGGGGGCCACTGCTTGTCCCTGCCACCGCCCTTCCCATGGCAGGAGGGACAGGGGCTGGCCGTGCCAAGGCTCCCTCGGCATCCTGCCTTCCCTCGGCTCCAGCTGCCGGAGCAGCCAAGGGAGCTGCAGACACAAAACGTCACTTTTTCCGAGAGCTTCTCCCTGCTTTCCCTTCCCCCTCGCAGAGGCCGGCTGCGGTGCTGGGGAGTGCGGGAAGCTCCCGGGGTCACGGCAAAGGCAGCGCCGGGACAGGATGCAGCCAGGACGGGTCTCAAGAGCCCTGCACTGGCCATAGCTGCTCTTGCCTCTTGAAGGGCTGGCCAGCCAAAGATCAACCCTCTGGAAGGCGGTATTTCACAGGCTGTGCGGGCGAGGAGCCCCTGGACAACCCCATCGCTGCTGGGGCTCCTTCCCCCAGGAGGATGCTGCTCCCATTGGCCTCTCACCATCCCACGGGCCCTGGTCGAGCCCAGGTTTCCCGGCACACTCAGGAGAGGAGGCTCAGCAGCCCCGACAGACACCCCTGCCCCCTCCCAGCTAGCGAGGTGCTTCAGACTCCTTTCCCTTGGAAGAGGAAATCCTAAACACTTAAGCCCATCCACTCCGAGGCCAGGAGCATCCACGGAATAAGAGAACAGGCCTGACACAGACATTCTTTAAGGATGATCTAATTTAAAAAACACATTTTTACAAAAACACATCATAATGATAATGCATGTAGTTTAAGAAGAGGCCCACAGTGCTCCAGTGCTGGAGGCAGCTGCACATCGGCAACGGGACTGCTCCATGGCCTATTCCCCACCTTCCCAGGGTGTTCGGAGTCCTGCGTGCAGCTCCACATCCCCATTGATTTTCCTTTACCACAGAAAGCTTCTCCCCTTCCCCCTACCCTCCCGCACCCCCTAAAGCGTCAGCTGAAGCTACAGGAGAGACAAAGGCTCGAGCATCCTCCTCGCCCCAAGCCAGACACAAAGCAGGCGGGGTACAAGAAGCCCTCGCTTCCAGCACCGCCGGAGAAAAGCCTGGCCACGCACCCTTCGCTCACACCAGCTGCTGGCGGCCAGCGCTGCTTTTAAAGGTAACGGGGGAACAGAGAAGAGCTCTGGATTGCTTTAATCCTTTCCAAAAAAGTATTGCTAGCCCAGCAGCTGTCCTCCTCCCCCTGTGCTTGTGAGGATTTGTACTCCTAAGGCTGGATAATTCGACAGGGATAACACACACTCAGCACAGGCAACCTCAGACTTCCCGACGAGTTTGCTCTTTGCTCGGCGTGGTTTGCCAGCCCGATAAATCCACCCACACGTGCCACCTTCCCCTCCCTCCCCTCACGTGGAGGGCTGGGACGGCAGCCTTGGAGCCTGACTCAGACGCACAGGGGACCGAGGACCTCCCTTTCCCGCGGGCAGGGCGCTGGGATTGCCAGGCACCGGCAAGCGCAGAGAGACCGCAGGCACGGGGAGCCGGGAGCCGCGGCGCTGCGGGAGCGGGGATGGGTAGGGCCGTCCTGCAGGTACCTGCAGCAGCGAGAGGCACAGGAGCCATGGAGCCAATGGTTAACACAGAGCCGTCGTCCCTGTCCCCTGCACCAGGAGCAGCGCGGAGCGCGGCGAGGGGCAGGTCTGCAGTCCGGCAGCTCACGGGGCGCCCCGGTAGCTGTAGTGATTGCAGTCGGGGTCGCTCATGGTGAGCGGCAGGCTGGGCTTGCGCTCCAGGTCCTTCTCGTCACACTGCTGCAGGGGACGGTGCTTGAAGAAGTCGGAGACATAGCGAACCTGGAAAAGGCCAACAGGAAAGAGGGTTTAGGGACCCCGCCAGCACGCTGAGCTGCCGGCAGCGGCAACCCGGCAGAGCATCGGGTCACACAGGAGACACTCACGATGAGGACGGCAATGAGAGCCCCTTGGAGCAGCCCCACCAGCACATCGCTCCAGTGGTGCTTGTAGTCGGACACCCTGGTGTAGCCCACGTAGATGGCGAAGGCGATGAGGAAGAACTGGATGG
Organism: Balearica regulorum gibbericeps; assembly: GCF_011004875.1. Classification (NCBI taxonomy): domain Eukaryota; kingdom Metazoa; phylum Chordata; class Aves; order Gruiformes; family Gruidae; genus Balearica; species Balearica regulorum. The sequence continues at coordinate 216,004 of NC_046209.1, forward strand.
TGGGACGCAGCAGACGGGCCCACTTCCCCGCCAGCCGGGCTTGCACGTAGAGCTGGGCAGGGAAGGGGGGGAGCAATCACCCAACGCAGGGGGCACCAACCAGCCTGAAGACGGGTGCTCAGGGCACCGGTCCGCCTGGGGGGGACGGGACCCGCAGGGGCTCGCTGCCTTCCCGCAGCACGGCGCGCCTGGAGCGCAGCACTTACCGCCAGGAACATCATGCAGTACATCCCGAAGGAGGAGTGCCCAGAATAGAAGGAGAGTCTGTAGGGAAAAGAGGATGGGTCAGGCCACAAGAGCGAGCCCCCAGCGCCCAGCTGGTCCCCCGCAAGCTCCCCACCGACTCCGTGGGCGCTGCCCCGTGGCAGGAGAGCGTCAATACCCGTCTGGGGCTGCCGGAGACCACGGGAGCCCAGCGGATGAGGTCCTGCAGCCCCATGGCTCACCTGGACTCAGTGACATTCCTGCTCTCCCCCTGGCAGATGTTCTCCAGCTGCACATAGATGGAGCAGTTCACCTTGGACCAGTCAGGATTGCAGACGGCCAGGAAGTTTGGCCGGAGACGACCGATCATGTATTTGGCCAGGTCAGTCAGGGACTGGCTGATGGCCCCCCCGAAGAGGAAGGTCCCCACCACCTTGTAGAGGGCGGCCAGGTAGTTGTTGAATTCCGACTTGGAGTAGAGGCGCTCTGTGTAGACCAGATACGCCTCCCCTGACGAGATCTGCAGGGACCAAGGGGCAAGGGGTGAGGGTCTCCGGGCCACCGAGCAGCTCCCCAGCACCAGGGGTACGGGATGCTCTGGCTCTCGGGGTCTATGGCAGAGGAACCCCCGGCACCCACTTGCCCCAGGAACTGACTGGGCCTCTCCCCTCCCTGCAGGGAACCAGCCCCACAGGCCACGGGTCTCACTGCCCCAGAGGGAGCTCCTGACCCCCAGCAGAGCAGGGCTCGACCCAAGGGTCCTGTTGCCCTGCCAGGGGTCGGGAAATGGGCTGTGCTGGCACCCAGCTCCTGGATGCGACATGCCAGGACGTCCCTGACCCGGAGGGAAGGGGATGACGCTTCCTTACAATGACAACAGTGCAGGTGATGGTGACCCCAGCCATGAGGCCATGGGTGATGGTGTCCGCCTTGTAGGGGTAGCGGATGGAGTCATCGTTGCAGTAGAAGCCCCGCTTGTACGGTGAGTTCACCAGCGTCAGGATGACGAAGGGCAGAGATGCTGCAAGGCAGAGAGAAGGTGAGGACTGGGGACACCTGCCTACAGGTTCCACACAAGCACCCAGCGCCGTGCAGTCTCCCCATCCCTCGACCCCCAGGTCTCTGCTCCCTGCTGCTGGGGAGAGATCCCCTCTGGGGAGAGAGTCCTGAGCCACCTGCACCCAGGGCAGGAGGACTCGCACCCGCCAGCGTGCTGGCCACGCCGCTGATAGGACCCTATCGGAGCTCACAGCTGCCTGCGGCGCCCAGATATCACCCAAGATGGCCACGAACGGGCACCTGCAGAGCCTCTGTGGCTATCCCCACTCCTCCCCAGGCATGGCACTTGCAGGGCCTGGTGCAGGAGACCGGGGCTGATCTTGTGCCCTCTCCTCCCACTCCCCAGGGTCTTTCGGCTTAAGAGGACGGAGCTCGTTAGAATTAACAACCACAGGCATCACGCAAACCTGTTTTACAGCAGAGAAGGGCCCCCCAGATCATCCCAGCAGTTCCCTCACACCAGCTCCAGGAGAGCCTGTGCCTGGAGATGCTGGTGGGTGATCCAGCCTAGGCACTGTCAGACCCGAGCGCCCTTGCCTTCCCACCCTCACCCTCCCGCAGCCCTTGCTCCGGCCAGCCTCTCCTCTCCCCCAGCTCCTGGCAGGGCTCTGGAGAGATGCTGCAACCGGCTGGATCAGTCTGGGCAAGGAGACTTTCCACCCAGCGTGCCCCAACCCTGGCCACGGGCATCTTAGAGCTCGCCCCTGGATGGGATCATTCCCAAGATCAAAAAGGTTTTTGGTTTTTTTTTTGGAGGGGGTCTCTGCCCCGTACAGCAGCCGTGCCAAATCCCAGGCTGAAAGGGGACCTCCCGCCCCTGCAGCCGCTCCATCCCTACCCAGGGGACGCTTCCTCTGGCAGCGCCGGGAGAAGCCAGGGCAGGGCCGAGGGCTGGAGGCACCCGTCCCGGGGGACAGGGCCGCAGCCGGCCCCGGGATGCTCTCCTGCGGGGAAAGGCCTCCCGGGAGCGCCGTCCTCCTCGGGCCTACAGTCCACCTTAAGCCCGGGGCTCCTCTCCCGGTTCCGCCTTTCCCGGCGGTTTCCGCCTCCCCTCGTTCCACCGTCTCCGAGAAACACGCACCTTTGTCCCAGCCCGCACCCTCCTCCCGGGGCGCAGCCGGGGTGGGTGTGTGTGTGGGGGGGTGTCCCCCCCTCCGCACCCCACCACCTCCCGCGCTTACCGGGCCGGGAAAACGAACGGGGAAAACGATAATAAAGCACCAGCCCGCTGCTCCCCGGCCTCGGCCCCCCCCCCTCCTCCTCCTCCTCCCTTCCCTTGCTCCCCCCGAGCGGAGGCAGCAGCCGCCAGAAAGAGCTGCCAGGGAGCTGGGAACAAGCCCCGGCTTCTCCCACCCCGCTCCGGTCCCGGGAAACCGGGGTGTCTGCGAGACTCCTCTGCGCACACCTCAAACGTTCGTTTGCGGCTCAAATTAGATACCGGTTTTCTTGCTGGATAATTTCATCCTTCCAAAAAAGATCCCCTAAAAATAAAAGGCACCGGCACACGAGAGACAAAAGCGACCCAAACAAAAACAGGAACCTGCCTCTCCCCACCGGTGCTTAGAGCCCAAGAAAGCAACTCCGGCCCGGGAGGTTCAGGCTGAAATTACGACCTGGGCCTTTATTTTTAGTCCGTCTTAATTAGGTGCTTGTCGGCGTCGCTTTTAGAAACGGGCGTTTGCCTACACCGGGGGGGGCGGGGAGGCTGTCGGTGTACGGGGAAGGGGCACCCCGAACCCAACTGCCCGGGCCCGCGGAGCCCCCCCCCCCACCTTCCATCCCCGGCCCCGCTCCGGCCGCCCGCGGAGCGCAGGGCCCGGCCGGCGGGCAGGCAGCCAGGGCGGCTGCCGAGCGTCCCGAGCAGCGCGGTGGAACCCCGCCGGCAGCCTCTCGGCCCGGGACCGGCTCCGGGATCCCTCGGCTCCCACTCGGCCCCGCCGCGGAGCACCCTGCCGGGCACGTCCCCAGGGCGACCGGACGACGGGGCGGCCCCACGGCGGGGCCCGGTACCCGCCCGGCCCCGCCGCCTCCGGCCGAGCCGCCCCCGGGGTGAAGCGGCGCCGGGGAGGCCGGTGGGCTCCTCGTGGGGTGCAGAGCCCCGGGACAGGGCCCGGGCAGGTGCCTCCCGGGCTGCCCGGCTTGGTCCCGCAGCAACGGGTGCGCGGGGCACCCGGGACCCCCGGTACCGCCCGCGGACCCGGACTCAGCCCCACGGGAGGGGGGGGGGGGGGAACGAACGACAGGGGAGGAGGCGGCCACGACGCTCCGGAGCCGCCCGGGGCGGGGGTGCCGCGGCCGCGCCGGTACCGAGCCCTCACCGACCGCCAGGCAGAGCACGTCGAGCACCACGAAGACTTTCCTGCGCTCCATCCCGCTGCCGGTGGCGGCCCCGCGGCCCGACCCCGCGGCTCACATGGCCCGGAACGCCGCGGGCCCGGTAGGGAGGTAAAGTCCGGGCGGACGGGACGGGGCGGGGAGGGGCGGGACGGGGCGGCTCCGGCAGCCGGTGCCCCCCCCCCCCCCGCGGGCTGGGGCGGGGCGGTGGCGGGCGGGGGGCGGGCTGGGGGGCCGGGCAGGTGTGGGGCGCGGCGGGGGACGGCGACCAGCTACGCTGGGGGTGGCCCGGACCCCCCCCCCCCCCTCGGCCCCAGCCGCATCTCCGGGCCCCGCTCCAGCGTCCTTGGCTCCGGTCCCCTCGGCGTCGCGCTTCGCCTGGCCGGTCAACCCGGCCCGGCCCGGCCCGGCCCGGCCCGGCCGCCTCCCGTCGTTGCGGGAAGGGGGAGAAGGGAGTGAGGCCACATGTGGGAGCCGCGTGTGTCCCGCCAGCCTCGAGCCTGAGTTAAAAAAAAAAAAAGGGGGGGAGGGGGAAGAAAAAATCCAAGAGTGGGAGAACACGGCCACGGAAATACGTGGGCCGCATCGGCGTGGCGCAGCAGTGGTTTATTGCGGAGCAGATACGGGGTTGACTCAGTCGCCGATGCTGCTTGTTGGGGGAAAGAGGGTTCCCCCCGGAGCCTTCGGACACGGTGGAGAGGCCGACGGGGAGCAGAGCAGCCGGATTTAAACACAGGACGAGGCGTTGTGTTTGTTTTAAGCTGTGATTTAACCACTGAAACGCGGGCGGTATTTTCCCGTGCCTCAGACGTTGTCGGAGCAGGACGGGCTCCCGGTGCTGCCCGTTGGGGCTGGGGATGCGCCGGGCCGGTGGCACTCTGAGCGCGGACAGGAGCAAAGGTTCGAGCGTGGGCCCTCGCAGCGAGTCCCTGGCGGGAGCGGGGACGGCCACAGCCCGGCTGTTTGCTGCAGGCCCGACTCTTGGTCAGGAACGGAAGGAAACATAAATAATACAGAAACCACCCAAATGATAGCTACTGGGCTGGTTTATTTAAGTGCAGCGTGAGTGGCCTGTGGAGAATGTCAAAGCTGTTGTGGGAAGCCAGAAGAGCTGGAAATGATCTCGGGCTGCCCTGGGATTTATGGAGAGGGGCAGAATCACTTGCTAGCTTTCCTCTGCTCCGATCTAACCCGGTGCAACTTCCCTCCTGCCCATTGGTGCCATGGGGCCCTGGCACAGCTCCTGGGGCAGGATTTGCCCTGCACTTGCTGCCTGCAGGCCCCGAATCTTGGGGGTGGGTGGGTAAAGCCCCGAGGCAGGAGAGCTGAGGGGATGCTGGAGGCGGGGAGGTTGGCCACTGCCTGCGGGATGCCCGGGCTGCCTCATGCAGGGGATGTGGGGTTCAATACAGTCTCTCCCACCGCTGATAAATCTCCCTTTCTTGTCACAGCCCACGGCAGTCCTCGGCTGTGCCGAGCCACCCTCGTAGCCGGCGTGGAAGTGCTCCAGGCTGGGCCATCGTGGAGGCACAGTTGTGGGGCTCAGCGAGGACTGGAGCTGATCCATGCCGTGGGTGTGCAGCTCCGTGCTGGAGCAGGGCAGAGCGGAGTGAGATAAGGCGGCTGCTCCCCTGCCCGCACAGCACGGCGTCGCGGAGCGGATGCCACAGGCAGGACTTTGCCCCACGCGGTGCCGTGGCGGTCGGACGGTGCCAGGCCGGTGGGAGCCACCCAGGAACTGCCCAGCCTGGCCAGAATGGCTGCTCTCAGCTCGGCCCAGCACTTGGGGATGTCACAGGGATGAAAAGCAGCCCCTGCCCTGGCCTTAGCCCCACGCTGTTTGCTCAGCTTGTGCGGCGCTGGGCAGGCGGCTCAGCCCCCTCCCGCTCGACAGGAGGCCCCGGCCAGCAAAGGGCCTGCGGAGGCGTGTGGGGGCCAGCGCCGCAGCCCTGGCTGCCGGGTTTGGGGGGGTCATGGGGATCCCTGGCAGCATTTGGGCTCTGCTCATTAGATTTTCTCCAACTTCACTTAGGCTTTCCATCATGTCCCGTGGGACACCGATCCCGGCCATTCCCAGCCCCAGGGAGGGCGCTGGGACCCCATCCCGGGATGGGGTGCGTGTGTGTGTGTGTGCTGATACCGGGACCCTTCTTCCCCCGAGTCTCTGCCGCTGCCCCCCCCCCCCTCACGGGAGGAGGACGGTGCCCTCCCACTTGCCCCGAGCCCCCTCCGGGGGGTCGCTGCAGCCGTGCGAGCCGAATTCCTTAGAGAAACTGGGGGAAACACACACGAAGGTCCGGCCAACCCCGAGCGATGGAGCCCCGGCGGGGGGGGGGGGTGGGAGCGGATTCCCTGCGTGGGGTTGCGGCCCCCTCTGCCGTCGAACCACCGCGGTTGCAGTCGCCGTTCCCGAACTCGGCGGGGGCCGCGGGGGTTCTGCCCGCCCCACGGTCCCGTGGGGACCGTGGGGCGGGCAGAACCCCCACGGCCCCCGCCAAGTCGTTGCTCCCTTCTCGCAGCAATCGTCTTTACCCTACCCGGCTGAGCTGCCAGGAGAAATGCAGAGAGGGGAGAGGTCCCAAACAGAGGGGTGGGCTGTCCCTTTCCTGCTGCTTTTCCGGGGGAGGGGGACATTTTCCAGCTGTCAGCGATGGAGACTGGAGCCCCCGTCCCCACCCCGAGGCCCTGGGACAGAAGACAAGAGCCAGGTAAGAGCTGGGGAAAAGAATTGAAGGGGTTTCTGACAAAACAGAGGGGCTTTGTGGCGAGGAACGAGCCTTCTTGAGGAAACATAGAACGCAGTTGCAGCAGGAACGTTTCTCTCGCCTCCAGGATGTTATTTCTGGCTGAAGCCAGTGAGACGTGGATGGACCCCTGCCTCCCACTGCCACGGACTCTCCGAAGGCTGCCAGGGTTTCACAGGACTCGGGGCACCTGTAGGAGCAACGAACGCCTCCCTCCCCCTCCACGCACGGTGCCAGGATGGTAAATTCAACCAAGGAAGCTGGGCCTCTTCCCAGCTTGCGATGGCTGGTACGAGGCACGGGAAGGTGGGCAGGCCAGGAACAGAGAAAGGAGAGACCCTGAGAACCAGCCCCCCTGGGACAAGAGCCGTAGCCACCGGGCAGCTCACACACGCTGGGGCCATGGGAAGCACCCGCACCACGGACCTGGCTCTGGCAGGGCGAGCTGGTGGCACAAGCTCTTCACTGATCCCAGGATGAAGATGCTTCTCACCAAGCAGAAGCAGCTGCACTTAAGAGCGGGATGAGTTCAGCCTCTGTACCAGGACCTCAGGACTGTCCTGGCAGGCAATCGCGGCACCCAAGATGGGAGGACATGATCCCACAGGGCTCCAGGGTCATTACCTGGCCCACCACCTCCCAAGGACAAACCACATCCCGTGCCCTGGCCGAACATCCGCTGCCGACAGCTTCCCGAGTGCTGTGCAGGGAAAGCTGTGCTCCCAGGATGGGAGAGGATCAGACAGGAAACGCAAGGACCCCTTTTCTCACTTCTGCCATCAACGATGCACAGGGCTGCGGCATCTCAGTCTCCATAAACAGGACAGGCTTCCAGGTCACTTTCAAATTAGGTTTTTAATTAAATAAATAACGTCGAGGGGTCTTCGAGGCAGTATCACTTCACAGTGTAGGGCTTGGGGCGGGGGGGAAGGGGGGAAAGAGTCCAGCATTGGGAGCGGCTCAAAGTGAATGTGCTTTGTAAGAAGGAAAAAGAAAACCCCAACAAAAAACCAAAACCAAATCTCCTCCCCAAGTGACTCCCCCTCCCTGTCCCAGCCCTTTCCACCCCTCTCCCTTAAAAGTTATGTGGAAAAAGCGCCGCACTCATGTTGAAAGACCCCATGCGCATCTGTAAACAACACTGAAGAACATAAATAAGAGACATTTCTGCCTCCCCCAGCCTCCCCTCTCCTTTCATTAGGGCTTGAAACAAACCAAAGAAAAAAATGGTTTCAGGAAAACTAAGAATGTTCTTGGCTGATGGAGAGGAGATGCCAAGGCCTGGCCCTCCCTGGGAGGGCTGCCCGTGCTCTCACCCTGCCTCCTCTTCTCCCGTCAGCCAAGGAGCTTCCTCTCCCCCCCAGAAAAGGGGAATCACAGCCTGGGCAGTTCCACTATGGAGCGGGCACTCGTATTTGCTTTCCGTTTCCAGCAACTGGGAGCAGCCAGAGGGGAGACCTCCAGTTACCACGTCTGGCTGACAAAGTGGTGCCTGGTCAAGGCAGCTGTGCGCATCTGGGGCTCAGCGCCTCTTAGCAGAGCTGGCCGAGCACTGAAGCAAACCCCTGCTAACGCAGCCAAAACAGGTCTGGGGCGTGGAAGGTGAGAGACAAGGTCTGATCCCGCCATCCTGCGAAGCTGCCTAATGCTGTCTCCGTGCTCCCACTGCAGGGCTGAGCGCGACTTCACAGGGCCGGGTAGAAGGAGGATCCGGGGCTCGTGGTTTTAGTCATCTTCCAAATCCTCCGGCAGCAGAAGCAGCTGCAGGATCACTGCCCGAAGGCCTCTACCAAAACAAGCAAAAAACCTCAACCCAAACCCCTTCCCAAATGCAGAAAATGGCTGGAGGAAGGAACATCTGTATCAGAGCCTTGCCCAGCAGACAGCATTCCCTGCATGGAAAAAAGGGGAATGAGAACATGTGGAGTTAAGCCAGTGGCAAACCCCAGACCTGGAACACACCCGGGAAGCGAAGCAGCTCTGGACTCCAGCACACCCACAAACGTGCCACTGTGGCTCTCCGCACAGCAGCTGGCCACCTCGCTGCCAAGCAGGGCCACCTTTGTCACCTCCTCAAAACATCGCTAGCGGCAGCAAAAGACATACTTTCAGCAAAGAGCTTTTTTTTGTGACAGAGAAGGGGGCAGGGGTACCCTGTGCTAGCGCTGGTGACTTGGTGACTAGCCTTGGTGCCCTGGGAACTGAGCAACCTCCTCCTCCTCCTGCAGCTGACAAATTGTTTGAACAAGCTGGGGAGTTACAGATGTTCCCATCTGCATTTCACCCTCTTGTACTGCAGCGGTCAGCAAGGATCAAGTCATTCACCGCCAGTAACGGAAGCGGCAGCACTCCGAGGGCCAACGTCGCTCTGTGGGTCTAGAAACTCCCTTTAGTCCAAGTTCGCCACCGCCCAGCACTACAAGGAGAGGTGAGAAGGACTTTGGTGCACAGTGCTGCCGCACCACGCCGTATCCCTTTCCAAGACCTGACGCTTCTGCCAGAGGGCTGGACCAGGCCACATCCCACCTGCAACTGGTGGCGGAGCGAGCGGGGAACACACACACAGCTGCGAGAGACGTGAAAACAGCAGTGTGCACGCCTGTCACAACTCACAGCTGGGGAGTGCAGGGGAGTTGTTGGGAGGGGAACAGGGAGAACGACTTATCGCAACAATCTGTGGGTGAAGGGCCAAGACTCCTCATCGTCCTTTGGCATCGCCATGCCCCTCTGTGCAGGCAAACTGCCCTGCAGCCCGGGTGGACCGCGCTCCCTGCGGATTTCCTAAGCTCTCAGACCTCCAGACTGCACCCTCCATCCCTGCCCCCGACATGCCGGTGATACGTCCCTGTTCTCAAAGCATCTCTGCACTCAAACTGTCCCACTGGGGCCAAGGGACTTTCCCCGGTCCCGAGGGCAGGGACTCTCTGAACAGCCTGGAATTACCTGGGGTGACATATGGTCAACGAAACAGGGGGCGATGGACCTCCCCCCTCACTAAAGCCAGCCACCAGCTTTGTGTGATTGTGTCAGAACACACCGGAGCAGAAAGGTGTTTGGTTTCACTGTAGCCTTGGATCAAGGAGGATGGAAAGACGGATTCTGACCAACAGCTCCAAACCGTCCCTGTGGAACAGTGGAAGTTCCAGGATTTCACTCAGTCAGGTCAAAGTCCTTGCTGGGTCTGTGACAAGTTTGTGACTGGAGACTCACTGTGACAAAGGCTCTGACCGAGCCACAGGCGCTGGGCAAGCCTGGTGAGCAGTCAGAAAAGTATTTACATCTCCGATGCCAATGAGGCCAAAATCTGTGACCGATAAGGACACTTGCGCAGGGGCCACCACCGCCTCTGGGTGTCTGTCCAAATCCACAGGGCCAGCAATTAAAGGCAAATCCTCATTAATGTCTGCAGGGAGAGTGAAGTCCATCGTTATCGTCTCACCAGAGCTCTGCAACATCTCCTGCTTCTCTACTAGTCCTGATCCTGCCGGCGGCAGAGCATAGAGCCCTGATTCCGAGGGGGTGACAGTGTCTCGTGTGCAGGAAGCAGAGATGGCGCCCGTGGACGTCTCCTCCGCAGGGTCGAAGGAACAATTCGTCTCTGAAGGAGTACTGCACTCATAGCCCTGCCCCGATTCACTCATGCTGCCCAGGCTGCAGGCTGTGCTCTCCACGCTCAGCGGTTCTGTGCACACCACAAAGGAGGGAAACATGGGAGACGGACAGACAGAGAGGAAGAAAGGGAGGGGGACAGCAAGTGAAAGAAAGCTCGAGTGAGTCTGTAACATTAAAAAAATCAAACCCAAAATCCAGTTCAATCCCACCTAACCACAACACTGTTTGTTTGATGGCACAAACGTTACTTTATTATCGCAACCAAGATCCCTGCCAGCATGTCCCAAAGGCAGGCAAGATGGAGACAGCAGATGGGAGGCCATCAGTGTTTCCACGGAAATTAAAGGAAATCTCACAGAGACACTCCAAGATAAGCCAAATCCCAAGTCCTATCCCCTCACACGGACAGCCCCTGGGAGGTGCCTGCACAAAGCCCACCTCTGCGGTAGGACCGTGAGGGAACAAACCCATTTCGGGCTCCCCGTGAGCCTTCTCACAGCCAGCTCTCTCCAAAAGGAGCTCGCAGGTACAGCCTGATTTCTGGTGTCTTAAATCAGCCTCCAGAGGAGTTGCCTGTGTCTGGTGTGTCTGTGTGCTAGTGCAAGCACCTAACTCAGGTGCCCAAAGTTAGTGCAAATCCTTTTGCTTTGGGAATGACTTAGGCCACCCCCTCTGAGCCCGAAGCAGGAGCGACTCATTTGAAGTCACTACTGGTCAATGTAGAGACAGACAAATCTCCTTTGCTCACACCAGAATCTGCCCAGGGCTGGTATTTGACACAGCACAAAGTGAGCACACTGGCAAGGCGCGGGGAGAAGAGCAACAGCTGGATAACGGCAACGGGAGAAGGGCAAAGGAGGGTCTGTGCTGCTGAGCGAGGGAGACGAGTTATCCCCATGGCAGACAGAAGAAAAGTAAGTTACCTGTGCTCTCTATTGCTAGCTGATCTTGACCAAAGTGAGAATCCAGGCAGCCAGTTGCAGAGGGAATTGGTGGGGAGCTCCGAGAACGACTGGTGTTTTCTACTTCACCTCCATCCAAGTCATTGTCAGTGTAATCCCTGTGGGAAAAGACAGATAGCACTGCCACCACCTGTTAAGCAGAGAGCTGCAGAGAAGGAAAATGGTTACTGGGATTAAACCCCATCAACAAATAAAGCAACAGGACTGTAGAGACCTCACTAGAATGAACGTGCATCCCTTCTTGGTCTGCAGAAGGACTCTGCACTGAGGGGATTGCAGTTAACTCAGCGTGGCGGAGACCAGCCCCTGACAAACCAGAATGGGCTCTGTAGCTTTCCAAAACAGAGAGTTCTGTTGCGCAGCTCTCTCTGAGCCCCAGCCCCTTTCGTAATGAAATAAACGGTCAAATGCTCTCCCCAGGGAACAGCCAGCTTCACAGAATGACTGCAGTGGGCTGTGACAGCGTTAACGTGCCAGCAAAGAGCAAGTGATGAGAAAATATTTTACCACCCTGGAGGAGTTTGAGATTTCAGGTATTTTCCAGTCTTGCATCAGAATTTAAAAAACCAAATAATCTAAGACTTCACCTAATGTTTTTAACTTAAATATTTCATTTTGACCTTTTAAACATTTCAGTGTCAACCTTTTTGAAAAGTATTTTCTGCAATTAGCAGGCATTTCAAAGCAAAGAATTTGCCTCAAAGGGTGGCAGCAGGGAAATACATTAATTCAGACTCCAAAACACCAGAAACAGAACTTAAACTCCCTTCTCGAAACCTCATTGAACCGAGTTATTTCCTCATCTCAGTCCTGAATTCCAGACTCTAGCCTTAACTTTTGTGGACACATTTGTCTGAAACAAAACAGTCCACATCCAAGCAAATAATTGCTTTATCTTCCCTCCCACGCTAACAGTGTTTATGTTGTGAGAACATCCAGTGCATCCCTCCGTGCTCCCACCCAAGAAACCTTCTAGAGCAGAAAGCGCAGTCTTTTAAGCGGAGGTGCTTTGCAGCAGGAATCTTCACTGGAAGGTTAATATTACTAATTTTAGTGTGAGAATATTCCACGCACGTGGCTCCAGGGTGGAGGACGTACTTCTTCCTTCCTAAACGAGTCTGCTGAGTGAAGTAGTCATAGCGCTCTGATTTTTTCCACATGTAGTAATATTCCACACACTCGCCCACTGACCGGGTGCGGACCTGGGGAGAAACATCGCAGTCAGAAAGCCACGCATCAAGATGTATCTCATGGAGCAAGGACTATTCTCCCATTTAATCGGCACAGAAAATTAAGTGTGTTACAGTAATTTATATTGCTATGGACACATCTACGCTGCAGAACAGAAGCACGTACAGAGATTTTCAAGGTGGTAATCGGCCAGAGAAAGAGCTCCCCACAGTGCACAATTGTTCTTGCAGACCCCAGCGTGGGTTCACGCACGGTACGTTCGTGCAGGACTTTCCTGCGCCTCCAGTAGCACCCTTAACATCAAGACAGCAAACCTGCATCCATTTTCACTGGCTAGCATCAACATGCCCACAAATAATCAGCGATAGAACTGGACTCTCTGGTTCTGCCAACTCCCAGCACAGCAGCGTATGTCCTGGGGCCCAGCTCTCCCTACAACAGCATCTTTCATTCTAGAGGACCCCAGGGGACTTTACAAAACATCCACATGCTCAACTCACTCATTCACAGAAGTACTGCAAGGGCTGAGAGTTTGGAAAGAACTTTTGAGACTCCAGAAAGGGCTAATCAGTAATTAACTGACATCACTCATGCAGGTCAGTGTTGTTTGTGACTTCTCCCACCTGGAAAATAAGGCAGAGCAGGGCAGTGAACAGCCCATCACCTGCTAGCATGAGTCAACACAAAGCCTGGGATGGGAACTCAGCAGTCCTGAACTTCCTGCATTAGCCAAGGCTCAAAACATACCTCTGGTGCAAACACACGTGCCTCCTTCCCTTTGTCTTAGTGGGATGCAGGGGTGAGTGCCCTTACCTTGTTTGCTTGGATAAGATGAAAGTTTTTCCCATGGACCCTGAAGCCATGTTCAAAATTTCTACATTCTTCCTCGCTCCAGGCACAAAGCTCATCTATAGCAGAAAGAAATAGGAATTGGAGGAGATGTACAAATCTAGAAAGAGTTACATGTGCCTTGGTGACCCAAATACAGGAGGTTCTCACCTCTGATAACCTTCACGTTGAACCGTAGCCTCCGCAGTGCCTCTTCTGCATTGAAGTTGCATTTAACCAGTTCATACAAAGCCTAGGAAACAGAAGAAAATTACCGACAGCACGTACCTGAGCAGCATACCACAAACCAACCTGCTCATGACTCACATTTGCTTCATAAAACTTATTTTTCCCAGGAGCCACTTTGTCACTAACCCATCAGCACAGATTATTCCACTTTTCAAGGCACTGGACTACAAACCCTGGGACTGAAAAGATGCAGTTCTGCCAGCAGCTCTGCAGATTACAGGTGTGCCTCTGTGTTCCTGCAGACTTACTGTGAGAATCTAACCCATCTAGCTTAGAGGAAACAACTGCTCTGAAGGTTCTTAGCCAAATGTTCAATCTTCTGCTGGCTTCAAAGAAAAATTAGACAATACTTCAGAGGACAGATCCAAAAGGATGTTCCTGCTGTAAGCTCTGGCTCAGAGAATTTAGGATACTGGGAGAATACAGACCAAACAGTGCCCATTCTCTGCTTGCCTAGCCTGTCACACGCTTTTCACAGACATCCATTACTGTGTTGGAAGAAAAGTACTAAGCTAGGAAGGCCTGTAGTCCAATCCACTACAGCCTTTTCCTGTCTTCCCAACAGCCTCTGAGGCCGCAACTGAGCGGCACACCATCACTTATCCACAAAGCAGGAGTGGAGGATCACTGGAGTTAGGTCTCATTCTCTTTTAAGTGGATGTCTCAGGATTTCTATAGGAAACGCTGCACTGTTACGCCAGCAGCATCTGAGTATCTGCAGGCTGCAAGAAGCCCTCGTGCTTACCTGTTCATTGTCCTTCACCACCTCTCCTTCTGGCAGGCTGCTGCTAGACAGCTCGTCCCATCGCCGCTTCACTGCACAGTACAGGAACTCTTCAACCTCTCTCTCAGGGAGTATGTTTGGGTCCCAAAGCAGCTGATCTTCATTCTCATAGGCTAGCATAAAAAGTACTGAAATAAGCTAATCAAACAGAGAGTTCTGCTGCTTTTGAGAAATAGCCTGCATGTATGTGCATGGGAGAAACAGAAGGAGGGAGGAAATCTTCGCTTGCTACATCAACCTGGTACCAGAGATGACAACCATCTCTGAAGGTACTGCATTTTCCCCTCACGACTTCGGAGGCAGGTAAGCTTAATACTCTTTATACCCCTTGTAGAGTCCTAAGCACAGGCTCAGCTTGCTTCTACTTCTTCAGAGGGGTTGGTTGACAAGGTTTGTGATACCACATTCTCAAAGATTGTTGGTTTGACTCATTAATCCTGGCACCTAAAAAACTCTAGGTTCTCAGGTGTCTTTCCCAGCACACAAAAGGAGTGGGAGGCAAAGGCAGCTTTGAGCTACAACCCTGGCCTAGACTCAAGATCCTCTCCCTGTCCTAGACACAAAACTAAGCAGGTGCAAGGCTGTCCCTCCCCTGTGATAGCTTGTAACACTCCTCCATGAGCTGCTCCACCCACACAGAACAGCCAGAGCACACTGCATCGCTAAGTGATTCTTGCCCCCTTCAGCTTTCAAGGCTCTTAGTCCATGAGAACACAGCACACAACAGTGCAGAGAGATGTTTCACTAAAATAACAGCACAGAGGAAAGCAAGAAGAAAGACTCTGCAATAAAGAAAAATAGTAAGAAATACTGAGATTTTTCTATTCAGATAAAAAAAAAAACATTAGCACCCTCTCTACTTAGCTCGTTTCTATGGGCAAAGGAACCAACTCTCGTGCCCTGTAGATTTACTCAAATCAGGTCAGAGGCACTACAGACAGGGCATAAAAGATCCCTATTGGGATCTACTATCAATTTCCTTTTGTTTCACAGTGATGCAAACATACAGGTTACGGAAAACGCACAATAAATCTGTGGTTTCCAATACAGAAGGCTGAGAGCACCGATACAGTAACAGTGAAAAGTTTAGAACTATACTGGGTAAATCTGAAATAGTACCTGCAACACTGTTAACTTTTATCTCCTTGCTCAGAGTCTGCTGGGATAAAAGAACTAGGGAGGAAGCAAGTGATTTCTAAAGACGTGGTTTTCTGTTAGTCGTCTTGCTCAGAAACTCAACAAGCTGGTGCTTGCACTGGTTATTAGATGCAATCTGCAAATCAAGACACCTCCATCCACTCTGCAGACATCCTATCAAATTGGAAACTCATCAGCTCCAGGGAGTACTGAATGAAAATAACTCTGGCTACTTAAGGAAGACAGCAGAGAAAAATAAATTAGAGTATCTCCAAAAGGGTATTCCTTCTCTTTGGCTACAGCTGAGACCCCCTCCTCCAAACCTGTCACACCAACCCAGTTTTCACTGAGCTTCTGCAGCTGTATCACTAGCCTGATGCAAACAGGCTAGTTTAAAGCTAGCTCAGGCGTAGCTGTAAATTTTGGTGTCAACGCTGAGACACAGAACAGAACTGATGAACCAGGGCCCCATCAGATGCCCAGGCCAGCAGCCCTACAAGCAAACACGACACAAAGCGGGCGGCCTTACCTTTTTCACTGTGCCTG
Organism: Balearica regulorum gibbericeps; assembly: GCF_011004875.1. NCBI lineage: Eukaryota > Metazoa > Chordata > Aves > Gruiformes > Gruidae > Balearica > Balearica regulorum. The sequence goes on from NC_046209.1 coordinate 231,654, forward strand.
TTTAAGTGGAGGATGGGAACAGTGGCTTGGTACTGAGGTCCAACCATGATCTCCTGAAATATCACCACAGAGAAGTGGGTAAATTGAAATGGGAAATGCTTCCACGTAGGCACTGAGGTGTACTTCATGATTTAGGGACTACGACACCACGAGGCCGATTTATATATCGGCAGTCCCCACTGTCACTATTACTTCTAGGGAACCCTGACTATTTTATAGGGTAACTAAAAAGATTTACTACCAACCAGATGATACTTTGGGGACCTTAGGCATTTACATAGTTTTAATGTTAAAGATATATGACAAGCAGCTAAGGCTGGAGATAAAGAAATGCAGAAGCTCTCCTGCAACCTTCACAACCAGGATGAATTTGGAAGTCTGCTCCACTCTTTCATGTGACGGTTCCCCCTCAGTGAATCCTGCTGGGAATATTGCACAGCATTTCACTTCACAGGGCTACAGGCTGCAGTTTTAATCTATCAAGGCACAACACCATTTTCCATATGTGAACCAGAAGATAATTTCAGATACAGATTTCAAGATTGTATTAAAAAAGCCCTCTTGTAACCTGTATCTGCCACTGCCTTCCACAAAATGCAAGGTGCTGAGCAAAATAAGATAAAAGAACGAAAATTTCTTGAGGAAATATCACAGCGCTTTGGTGTCACGCTTTCCTCAGACTCAGGTGCATTGTATTAGCTCCCCTTCCCAATGCACTCAGATCATTTACCTTCTTACACTCGTTGGATGGGATGGAATCCTCCTCTGAGTCCTCAGCCATGGAGGAAGCACATGGAGATGAACAGGGCTCTTTGTCTTCATCAGCAAGGAAATTGTTTGCTTTGTGACAAAGGAAAAGATCTGTAGTTATGAAATGGTTTTGTTTCGGGGTTTTGTTGTTTTGGGGTTTTTTTCCCCCTATTGCTCTATGTTCCCTGTCCTTCCCTTCGTTTTCTGTCCTAAAGTTACTTTCAGCATGTTCCGCAGCGACAACTTACTCGTATTTTAATTTTCTCCTTTTATTTAAAAGGATTTGCACACTTGCCACATGGGTGGTGCCAACCAACCTGGGGAGCTCAGACTCCTTCATTTTGCAGGCTAGCAAAGGAATAAGATCACTTTATACTGAGTCTCTCTCTGCACTTTGGCTTCCTGCGTATTCTGATATTTAGGAACAATATATCGCACCACTAGCACTACTGAATTTATTCACTTCTAGAGATGTCAGATCAGGTACTGGTCTTTCAGACTGCACTTACAGCAGGTAGCAAAACAACTCTCACGTTCTCAATGTTATGAGTTACAGCTAAAGACAATTCTCTCCTCATCCCACTGCTCATTTACGCTCTATCATGTCCTAACCACTGGTGCTCAGGTTTATTTGCAGCCCCCAGAAGGAAAGTGGAAAAACCGATGTCAGGAAACTTAGTCACAAAATAAAGAAAAACATTCTTGCCCTATTCTGCATCTCACATCTAAGTAAAAACCAATTACTTAGAAATTAGCAACACATACAGCCAGGCTGGGTTGGGAATAGGTCCGATGCATCGTGGGACGTGACGGATGGAGTCAGATCATCAGCTGAAGACTGTGTCTCCTCCTCTTCTTCCCCTGAAAGCAAATCCTTCGCTATTTGTTCCTTTTAACAACAACAAGAAAGTGAAAAATATTTTTAAATTAAAAAAAAAAATATGGGGGGGTGAGGGGGGGTGAGGCCTAGAGTAAAGCATTTCTGGCCAAAGTTGGCCACATCCGCAGATCTCCTCACCCTCCCATAGCTTCTCCAAAGACAGATTCCCTCTCACGCTCCCCACCACCCCTAGATTATCTCCCTTAGCCTAGAAGCACTTCTGCAAGTGCCAAGAGTAGCTTCCTATGGAAGCAAGTGGTCCTTTCTGTGGAGCTCCACCCAAAGCAATTATCTCAAAGATCGTGGAAGGCAAGGGGGGAAAAAAAAAAAAAAAGAAAAAAAAAGAAAAAAAAGGCAGCTTTCTACAAACTTTAGCTAGAACAGGAGACTTCAGCTGGGAAGATACAAACCTTCCCTGACTCTCCACAGTGTAAAGACTTGTAACCCAAGTTCCATAAAGAGTTTTTACAGGGTTCTTTTTAAAACAGTTATCCTTTCTCCAGTCTCCTCTAAAGTCTTTACGTTCAATTTCTGCGCCTGGCATTCCTCACTGGAACACCAGAACTCTTCCCCCGGCATTAATCAAACCCCACCTGGAAAGAGTTACTAGATCTCGAGCTCCAAGACAGTACAGTAACCTACAGGACAGGCCAACAGCATACACCCAAGCAGAGAGAGCTGCTCTTACCTTATCCAGAGTCATATCTGGGAGATTCGGAGTAATATCATTGCTCTCGCTGTCCTGCTCCGAGATGGGATCAGATGCCTCATAGCCATAAAGCGCAAGCAGCTCCTCAAATGGCATTTCACTGCTCTGAGCGAGAGGAGGACAAAGCTTCATCAGGAATGGAACAATCACCGAGTACAACACCAGCTGTAGTGAACACAGAGATACGCAGAGGCAGTCAAGGCAGCTCTGCTCTTCTGGGGGCTCTGAACTGCCTGGGGTAATGCTGCGTAATGAAGGAGGCATGGTCTATCAGGACCCACCACAACCTGTTCTTCTCAAACGTATACAGAAGCCAGAAACTTTCACCCCAAAGCAATACAGTCAAGGGCATTTTTAAAATATACTTATTTTTTATACCAGATTTCATGCTGGTGAAGAGATACCAGACAGCAGAACTGTATTTATACCGAGGAAGGAAAGGAGCAAATCCCTCAGCCTTGTGCCTGACCTGAAGAGACAGCTTCCGTCCTCCAGAACACGCTTTGTGTTCCCCTGAGGCCTCCAAGGGACCACCCACAAGACCACATCACCTCATCTGTGTGGTTCCTCCACTGTGAAACGGACACACACCCAACAGCTGATGGCTCTTCAGCAAGGCGAGCGCAGACCACCTCGTCTTGGCAGAGGAAGACTCCAAAATTTACTGCTGTCACCTGTTGTCAAAATCATTCCTTCCTATCCAAATGCAAACCTAAGACTTGCTGATGGGTGGACGCGTTGCCAGCTGGGCAAGCAAGTCAGACTTTCGTACAAAGACCTTTGGTACCAGTACTGTAAAAGCAAACAAGAAAATCCAGCAGGTAATTTCCTTTCCCCTCCCTTTCTGCCATTACCTGAGAGGCACTGAAAGTCTTCTCCAGCTCTTCTAAAGATTTCTGCTTCTCCTGAGTATCATCATCATCGTCCCTTTCTTCCCGTACACCATAGTTCTGTGAAAGGATCTCTGCTAGGTTCAGTCGATGATCAGCTGAGCCCATTGACACAACTGCAGGGATTAGAAGAAGTTGGGATACTAGCACCACCCTGGACCAAATCTGCAGATGCAACAAAGCTTGGGACGACCCCTGCTAGTGTGCGCAGCCACGATAAGCCAGAGGAAGAGATTAGGTAGAAAGGAGGGAGAGGGGCTGGGGAACACAACTGAAAAGTCACTCCGTGAGCACTAAATTGCAAAGCCTGGTTCTCTGCGCATTCAAGTCCTACAACTGACTGAAAGCTGAATCTGAAGGTTTCCCAAATCTTTGTCTCTCTCTCGACTGGATTCGTTAGCGTCATAACATGGGAACGCACACTACAGCCTTCCCTTCGCCCGAAGCATTTTTAGGATAATTACCCCTTATTGCAAGAATGGGTAAATGGACACTTGTAGGAGCTTTGGCATCTTTAAGACTTTCCTGCTCTGTCAAATGGCATGGGGATCAACCAACAGGTTCGGACGATGTTGGGAGGAGAAGGGAACAGACAGGCTGATCACATACTTGAACTGTGGCTACCTGCTGCACTCTGAAGGCCAGGCTCCCCAGGACATAGACTGTGGGCTGGGTACGGCACCACCCTCGGACTCTGCCTGCCAACCGAGGCCTTCAAGAAAAGAGAAAAAAAAAGGCTGAGACATCTCTTCTTAAACATGTAACACGCCTCCAGCCTCATAACCCCACCAACAAATGCAATTAATGTAATTTCAAAGCAAAAGTTAACAAAAAAACCACACAGGGTAGCATTAGAAACTGTGCTGTGCAAAAAGAGCTCTAGTCAAGTGTATTTAGCAGCTCTTCCAGGGCTCCTCTCCTCCGGATTCATCACCTTCCCCTCAGTCTCTAACTGCAAATGGCGGTGCTTCCATTTCATCTTTTTTATCTTCAGCACTCCACTAATTATTTATCCTCTCTCCAGTTTAAGACCTCAGATCCTTATGCCTTACATTTTCCACGTAAAACAAGAATTTTGACCCTAAGCCATTATTCTAAATGCACACCTCATGCTTGTTCGAACACAGCATTGTTATGAACTGACCCACTCTTTGGAGAGACAATGGGAAGCAGCCGGCCAGAACACGCTGGCTTCTCCCTAATGCCTCACCACATCCAGACGGCTCAAAGGGGCGAGCAAAGAAATTCAGAGCTGAGCGGGCAGCGAAGGAGTCTGGTAGGACTGCGAGTGACACAGGCGAGGTGGGAAAGGGTGAGACAGGTAGACACCGAGAACAGGCACCTGCTTTCTGGCATTCAGTGCTCGGTCAGAAGTTCAGGCAGCAGTATGGGCTGAGGCCTGGAAAACAACCCAGAACATCTGCTGCTCCTTGGGCATGGAAATGCTGTTCATCAAGTTCAGCCTAGGCAGGGAGCAAGCAGGTAATTAACCAATGCCTTTGGGTGACTGAGAGCATCCAACTGCGGAAGAAAACCATAGCGTCAGTCCCCCAGTCACCAACGACGTCTTTTTATGATCCTCAGCCATTAATAGTCTCAGCCGTGCACCAGCACTCCTCACTTACTCAGCGGGAGCCGGGACATCTGCGACGTCTCAGTATGAGGCTCTTACAACTTATTTAAGAAAACACAGGACAGCTTCACATGAAAATTCATCCTCTAACAATAGAGCAAAGTATACACCAAAAAAGCCACGGCAGACTTTGGGTTCTGAGTTGGTGCCTTCAGGTACTACCACATATATTGCAAATTCCGTAACGACTAGAGAGGCAGTCATTTCCTAAGTAGAATTACCACTGAGATAACGGTTGGCCTGGAAGGCAGCAGAAGATACTGCCGTACGAAAGAAGGACCAAGAGGGAAGAAAGGAAAGGATCTGTGAAGCAGCTGTGGAATTCTTGCTTCTTCCTCTAGCAGGACTGGCGAAAAAAGCATGCCTCTAGTCCAACTGGAGCATACACCGCGCGCTGCAATTCACCATCCCCGAGCGTCTGATAGCCCCACCGGAGACCACTGTGGCTGCAGGCAGACCCCAGCGACCGTGCACGCTAGAAGGAAAGGGAGGAGTTTATGGGATAATGAAAGAAGGGGACGGAAAGGATTCGGACAGCCTCCATTTTGAGGACAGTCATACCAGGAAAGGGCTTCATAACTCAGGAAAGTCTCAATGCCCCTTTGTTGGGCCTTGCTGGAATGCAACCAAGTAAAAAACCTCCTTGAACAAATCCTTCCAAGCAAACAACCCCAGTTTCATGAAAAAGATGAGGGCGAGGTCTACGCTTACTGCCTCTAGTCCTGAGCGATCTCCAGAACTCTTTCCTGAGACAATGGTCTACATATCGATTGTGCCTCCTTCACACGGGGATCAATAAGGAGCCGCATGCCAAGGATTTTGAAAACAAAGACTGAAACTGTTAGCAGTGGATGGGCTGGCTTGAAAAGATGTCAAGAATACTTCAGGAACGATGAGATCTTATGTTAATGATCAGGTGCTGAAACGAAGAGTAACAGCCAGTACGACAGGATGACAATTCAGTAACTAATCATGAGTTTATTTCCCCAAAGCAGTAACGTAACATTAGAGCAAGAGGGAACTGCTGCGAGCTGAGGTCACCGTAAAATAACTGGCACTGCTGCGTTTGGGCAAAGAAACAAGTGATAGACAAAGCAAACGGCCCATTCCACACCCAAATTTAAACACGTATGAAACCAAATGATCCCTCAGATTATTTACAAATCCAGAAGACCACAGAAACAAGAGTCAAAGTCAAAGGAGTATGGGAGAAAGGCAGGTTTGGCTTAAATACGAAAATGACGACAGAGAGAATATTCCCGATTACACCGATTGCCGATGCCAGGCGATGTGGAGGTATTTCGTTTGAAGGTCGTGGTCTGACACCTCAAATCCTAATGTCACACAGAAGGCAGAAAACGCAACAGCATTACATCCATCAGAAAGACAGCAACACCAAGGCGCTACCAGGCATCTCCAGGTCAAGAACGGTTCTTGGCCAAGGTGTAGATGCTCCTATTGCTGGTGACGGTTTTGGTCACCATGAAAAGGCACAGTGGTGAACTCCATTAATTTTAACAGCGTAGCATGATGCTGGAAAATGACTCCTACATCCATGGGCCGTTTAATCGCGGGGCAGGGGGAAAAGGGAGACTAAATTCCTTTAATCTCACTTTACGTTTCCCAGCAGCTGGTTTCCTTCCACCAGTCTCCGCTTCTCAGGCATGAGAATAACTTTCCTCTCAAAAGTTACACAGAGGTTGACCAATTACTCACTCCCACATTTGTATTTCTGGATGACTCCGGCACTCCCTCCTTAATTCTGGACTCAAGTTTTTGAGCACACGGAACAAAGCAACAGCCACCTTTGAGAAAATGCAGGCAGAGGAAGAGCCTGAGCTCTTGGCACTGACAAAGCTGTTTCCTAGTGCAAGGCAGATTGTTTGTCCAGAGAACTACCAGAGAAAACCCTTCAGGATGAAACCACTCTCGCAAGAAAGTGAGGAAAAAGAGGGAAGGTTTCCCTTTCCAGTGTTACTGCTTTAATAACTAACGTGGTTTCCTGAGCTAGTTTAACACGTATTTCAGACTCAGCGCGAGAAGCGTTCCTTGTTCCTTTGCCTTGTCCATACTACCTGGCATGGGTCCGTTTTCTATGAACTCCAGCTGTAGCCAGAGGGAAGTGGTACGGATGGAAACGGATCTGCAAGAGCAAAAATGAGAGCAAGAACTGAACGCAGGACAAGACACACAGGTAATCTCCTGCACTGCTCAGGAAAATCAGCGCCCAAATCACACACTGCTGCGATGTCACAGCAGAGATTCTCTGCAGTTCCAACCTCTTCTGCAAGACCGTGACGGCTCCTGAATCTCCCCCAAGACAGAGACCTGCGCGCACAACGGCAAAGCGGCGCAGCGTGCCAGGGCGGCGCTTCAGCGCCTCACGTCAGCCCAGCTATGCGCCGAAGTAACGCTTCGGCACAGACGAACGCAGCGCCCTTCGTGCTCCACCAAAGGCGGGAGCGAAGACCAAACCATCCCGGATGGGACGGCAGGCAGGCCAGGTGGCACCTTCCTCACGCAAAACGCTGGAATACCCTGAAAGCGAAGCCCTGCCGTCGAACAGACGTCGTCTCGGTTAGCGGCGTTCTGAGATCCTGCGACAGAGCAGCCAGCTACCTCGATGTCTTCCCAGCGTCCTTTTCCCACGTCGCGGTCACCACAAGGATCCCGTGATGGAAATGAAGCGTGGATGTGCCACGACAACCATTACGACAGGACAGGGATATTTCAAGGATGCGTCAAGACCCAACAGGGAATGGCATCACCAACCGTAAGCGCGGTGGAGCGATGGCAGTAACGTTTCTGCAAGACGCACCAAGACAAACACGGCGTCGCAACGGGGAGGCAGCAGGAGCGTCCTGACCCGGCACCGGAGCACAAGTCCCCCTCGCCCGCCCGCTCCCTTGGCAGGACGGTTCTCCCCGTCCCTCCACCCAGCCGAACCGCTCCCGCCACCTTCCCCAGCGCTCTGCCATTCCCGCTTTCCCGACCTCCGTGTTCTCCGGCTGCTCAGGCCCCGTCACTTACCTCCATCCTTTGCGAGCCCCTTTCCAGCAGCTCCGCACCCCTCTGACCCCGGCTCCCCCGTGACTCCCCCCGACGCTGTCGGACCCTGCCGTGCCAAAGCCTCGGGGGGCTCCCGCTTCCACCTCCACCCCCGCGCCGTTCCGCCAGCCTTCTCCAGCCCCCGCAGTCCCTCCCGCCGGCCCCGGCGCATCCCCCGGCCCGAAGCCCCTTTAAACACTTCTCCCGGGTCCCTCACCCGCAGGTTCGGCCACGGGCCCTCCGCCGCGGGCAGCCCCGCGGGCCCCGCTGCTGCCTCCTCCGGCACCGGCGGGAGGGCAGAGCCGGCGCCGCTCCCCGGGCTCGGGCGCTGCCCCGCCGCCCGCCCCGGCTCTCCCGCCGGGTCCCGCCCAAGCGCCCCTTCCCCTGCCCGCCCCCTCGGCCGCAGGCCGCCGCCCCGCACCTCGCCCCGCTGCCGCCCAGGGACCGCGGCCGCGCTCCCTCGGCCCCGGCGCCCCTCGGTTCGAGTGCCCCCGCCCCGGCGGGCCCGCGCCGCCCCATCCGCCCCGCGGCCGCAGGACCGCGGCCCCGAGCCGCCGCCGCAGACCCGGGGAGCCCCCGGTGTGCCCGTCCTGCCGGGGGAAGCGCGGGAGGCCCGACGCCCGGCCCGGCGCGACCCCGGCGGCGCCTCACTCACCTCCGCCATGGCCGAGCGCGAGCGGCGGGGGGGTGGGGGGGGGCGCGAGCCCCGGATGCGGCGGCGGCCGCTCATTGGCTGCGGCGCCGCGAGGGCGGGGGAGCGCCGAGGGCGCGGCGGGGCGGGCGGCGCGGGGCCGGGTCAGGGGGCGGGGTCAGAGGTCAGGGGGCGCCGGCGGGGCCCGGGGCGGAGGCCGGGCCGGGGCCCTTCCCCCGCGGCCGGAGGCGCCGCTAACGGCCGCTCCCGGGAAGCCGGGAGTCCTTCGGGCCGAGCAGCCGCTGCCGGCACCTCCCGCTAGACGCCCCCGCGAACCGGCGTGGGGAGGCCACCGCCGCCTGCTCGCTGGCCCGCAGCAGCGCTCGCCGAGCGTCGGGCCAGGCCGCGTAATCCGCGGCCAGACCCGCTTCGGGGTCGTTGTCGTGAAGGGCCGCGGGGCTCCCGGCGCCCGCAGAGCCCCGGCGAGTAAACGGACAGACAGCGGGACGCGGGTGCCTGCGGCACACGTACCCCGCGACGCGCCCGGGGCGCGGATTGTTCTGGAAAGGGGGTTTTACCGCCCGAGATGCCCGCGCACGCGTGTCCGTGTCCCGTGAGCCGTGGCCGGCAAGGGTACAAGGCCATGGCCGGGCAGAGCCCCGCGCTGCGCTCGGCTGGCAAAGCCCCAGAGCCGGGTCACGGCACAGAAACGCGCCGGGGCCGCGCGTGTCGGAGGGTAAAATAACGCTCACAACCTCCGCTTTCCTAACCGCCGAGGTTAAGGGATGGCAAAGCCTGAATCTGCAGGAAAAACCTTCAGTGCCCCTGACTGAGCAACTTGGTGATAAAATTCCCTGCGTGTCATTTAGCAGGCACAGGAGAGGGAAATGGGGGTAGGAGCCCAGGAGCGGTGCCTGCCTCGCAAGGACCAAAATGTAAACGTCGTTTCGTGGTTTCCTGCCGTGGCGGTACTCGGAGAACACCAGGGATGCACTTACAGAAGCTTATCGATGGGTCTTTCCAGTTCTGTTTAACTGATGATAAGCCACGCTTCTTCCACACGCTTCGCCCCCCTTTATTTCCGCACATCTCCAGGGCTCGCGGCCACGGGCCAGCGCTTTCCTCAAGGTGCGCATCGATGAGCTGCCAACGCCATTAGCAGGACACGCAGCTACGTTTGCCGCCACGTCTCACCATTTGCTCACGTCCAGTAGATCGTCGTTCAGCTCAAGCCGATGCCTCTCAGGCTGCGACCGGGTCCAGCCACGGCGCTGTGCTGGTGGAGGCTTTTTAGCGTTCAGTGACTGGGAGCAGCCTCCGCGCCCGGCACCCTGGCAATCTGCTCTGCGTCAGGCTTCGCTTACGCTTTTGAGCTCAGGAAAACAAAGTGTTATCAAGTGCTTCTGAAGTGGTGGTGGCCCTCGAGCTGAGAACCAGAGCACTTCAGCAGGCCTTTATTCCCTCGCACAGATCGGTCTACCTCTTCTCAAAGGACTAACAGATCGCAGATGCTGTTTATTCAATTAAAAAAGTAACCTTGTCTCTAGCTTTCAGAGAAATTTCCACAAAAAAAATTGCTGCTTTCTGCCTTGCTCCCAACAACGCAACCAGGTGTTTTGTCACCACAGAAAGCAGAAAGGCCTGGATTTGTGATCAGGACTTGGGGGGGGAGTCCGCTGCTCTGTGGCATGAATTTTCGGGCCCTCTGCCTGTTTCCAGTTTGCTCCGGGAGCCGTCTTGCTGGCCTGCTGCGTACCCAGGTGATCTGGGAAGCGGTTCAGGCAGCCCGTGGCACTGGTTGCCCACAAACCGCCGTGCCCATCCCACGAGTGCTCGGCACCCACAGAGACCGCAGGCTGGCTGCAGGCTCTAGCGTGAATTCACATTCACGCTTTGATATCAGCTTTCCCTCGGTCTCGCAAAGCAAGCTTCGCTCTCCCTAACATTTGGAGGCGAGGATTCACTGCAGTAAATTTAATTCTTCATGACAATTGCCCAGCTCTACTCATTATTTGGGTGCTGTGCCAGGAGCTCAGCTCTACTGACCCAGAGCAGCGTCCACGTCAACTTCTGCTGCTCCATTTAATGACTGCAGTGACAGCTGCCAGGCTGAGTCTCTCCAAGCGGCTGCGCTTCCCTGAGGGAGCGGTGAAACGCTTTCCAGTGACACTTCCATTGCCCAGCACACTAATTTCTGTCCTCAGAATTACCAGGTGCAGTGATTCTCCATCCTGCAGCCACTGCCAGACTCCAAAGACAGCACACAGCCCGTTTGTGGTGCCGGGCTGCAGAGCAGTTGGTGTGTGAGCAAAGGCAGCCCCACATCAGCACAGTAAGTCAGAGATTTTAGCACCTGACATTCAGTATTTTGAAATTTTCAAAAGCCTTTGAAAAACCTGAAGGGCATGTGAATACAGGGTGGCTTAGACTCGGGGTGTTTGCAAGTGATTAGTCACAATGCTCCAACAGCACGCTTTCTTACAATTGCTGCTCTGCGGACGAAGATGACAAAACTTAGAAGGGTGAAGTGGCTTTAGCTGAATCCAGGGTCGATTTGGCTGCAAAACTGCGCTGGACCTAGTCTTTTCTTTCTCTCCTCTGCCTGTGCTCTACCGGTAAGCAATGCTGCTTCTTGGAAAAGCTTTACAGCCCTGAGACAAACGCCAAATACTTTTTCACCTGACACAGTTCAGCAATGGGGTGTGTAGCTGCAAGGGGTTGTAGATATAAAAAAAAAAAAAATTTACACCAGTTCAAAAAGCAATTTTGATAGGAAAAAATAAAAATACATCAGTATCGGGAAAGGACTGACCCTGCCTAGGGAAAGCAGAGGTTTGTGTCTGGATGCGTCCTGCCACAAGGCAGGCATCTGCCGAGCGAAGGATGGTCTAAAGGCAGAGGAGGTGATAGAGCTGTATGTATAAGCTTTGACTATAAAGAAACACTTGTTTTCCTGTTGGTTGTGGCTGTTAACAGACAAACAGCTTTTAACACTTAAAGTAATTATGAATTAAGCTTTAGAAAAGCATCCATTTTCATGAATGCTAGATGGAGCTATGCTACTCACAAATAATGTCCTAGTTTAGGTTTTCAGACAAGCGTTTATACTTCTAAAACATGCGAGCTCCTCAGGATCTACCAGTGCTGTCAGCTATTTATTGACCACGTACAATTTACTCGGTCCCGTTCCAGGTTCATTAAGGCACATGTCCACCCGAGCGAGGCCAGTTGATGGGATGGGTGGGTTAAGGTGATGTGTCATGGCTAGCGTTCCCTGCTTGTACCTGTTATCCCTCCCAACAGGCTTCCGCTTCAAGTCATCACAAAGCCACAAATAGAGTTTATTTACAGTCAAAATACTTATTATATAATAGTCTTTGCAGGGCTCACAAAAATATGTGCAATATCCACATCTGTAAGTGGATACTTTTGTACCCAATGGCTATATCAGCCACTGGTGCCTGAGAACCCTTGATAAATGTTAGGCCAGGCTTACGGAGCTCATCTCAGTGGTCCCGCAGGAGCGGCTCACACAGACCGTTCTCCCTTTTGAGCTTCCTCTGCCTGTGGATCACAGAGTTGACGTCTCTTGATCCCGACACCTTGCACCGCAGGACAGTACCTGATAATCGAGCAAGTCTCACTCTCAGCCCGACAACACCGACAGGTCTTAATTTGGGATTCCTGCTGACCCCACGCTAATGATTCTCTTGCGGGGTAGACATTCACCCTTAATTGCAACGCAGTGATGAGCCTCCTGTGGGGAATGTCCCTGTAACGTTCAATCCCATTATTACTGATCTTATCCTTCTCAGAGTTGACAATACCACAGCCCTGACACGGCAGCCTGATCCAGTTCAAAAATTATCTTTCCAACAGTTACGAGGTCTTGGAAAGACGATGTCTGGAGCAGAGACTTCCCACGCGAGGCTCGGGCCTCACCGCCCGCAGCTTCTACAATTATCGTGCCTGCATTGGCATCCCAAATGGATAGTATTTTCTCTTCCCTCCCTCCTGCAACAATCCATAACTTTCTAAATTCACCTTCAAGACCATCTTGACAAAGTATTGATTTTATGACGTTGCCATGGGAGCGGGAAATTCGGTGCAGCTGCCGAGCTCGCGCACTAGGGATTAGTCCTGCAAGGCAGATAACAGCCAGACTGCCATCCCATGTGCTGGAATACAGGATGGCATCGCAGGTGCAGGCGGGAAGATGTAACTTGACAGCAGTTCGAGTAGCCACGTCAAGGGTTTGCAGTTACGCAGCCTTCGCATCGGCGCGGCCTGCCAAACAAACCAGCCGTGGGATGGTAAATCCTTTCAAGATGTCGACTTTCTGAAAAGGCCAGCGCCAAGAGAACAGACAAGGCGTGTTTTCTTTTTCCTAGCACACTCTGCTGGTGTGATAACAGCCGGAGTCAGCGCCAAGGGGAACAGCAAAGCTGCACAAAGCCTCCCCTGCAACAACAGAAGGACACGCCGTCAGCTCACTGGCGTATCACACAATACCCTCTTGACCTCCCAGACTGCAACCTCCCCAACAGACCCTTTGCTTTGGTGCTGGTGGGACCGATCCCGCATCCAGTGGAGTTCCTGTATTTGAAATATAGGCTGAGGGCAAGTTCCTGTCCTGTGATTTCCCTACCTAATTGCCTGCATTGAAGTGCTGTGGAAGTAACAACTATAACTGCTGCTTGCAAGGAAAACCAGAGAAGAAACAAGCTAGTGTCTACACAGATGCAGAAGCATCCAGAGCCGTCTAAATCCCAGCTTTGATTGCACTCATACCAGCATCACTTCCCTACAGCCAAAGGCAGGGGTGGGCTCTGCTGAGCAGAATCCTACCCCAAACCCATTTCCTGAAGAACAGGGACGTGGGACCAGCCTGATAAGAAATGCAGACCATGCCAAAAAGGGCAAGACACCACAAAGTCCTCCTGGTTCATCCCTCCTGCCCCGCAGCACTTCACCCTACCTTTGCACAGCACAGATGAAGCCCTGGGCTCGGGGGGGGGATGCGGGGACAGGGCTGCCTGCACCTCTCCAATCCCAGGGCCCAGCTCCAGCCAGTTTGTGGCCACAGCCAAGAAGCCACCACCCCCCCCCCCTACGCAAGGGCCTTAAAAAGCTCTGCAGGTGCCCCCGGCCCGGACTGCCCAGCCCCACTCGCTCTCCGGAGCACCCCCTTGGTGCTGGGGGTTAATCACAGAGTTAAAAAGCCGTAATCAGCAGGGGATGCTCCCCCCCGCTCTGTTCCCTCTCTAGCACTGCCCACAAATGTTTCTTGTTATGTCAAGTAATTAAAAGCAGGTGCTTGCCGATGGATGCACGGAGGCCAGCCTTGCCTGTGATTCTGTGACTTTGGTCCCTGTGCGGCCCCAGGAACCCCCCCATCCGCCCAGCCGGGGGGGCTTGACACCCTTCCAGCCTTGGGCTGTCTCCGCCAGCCCTCTGCCTGTGCACACACACACGTACCTGTGCACACACGTGTTCCCGGGACCCCCCCTGCACGCTCACCCCTGTGACGCTCCCCCCCTGCCTTGCCCCGCTGCCAAAGGCGCAGTCTCAGATGCTGCTTGGGGGGCTGCGCGTGTGCCACCCCGAGCTGGCGACTCCAGGAGAGAGCTAAATGAAGCAGCGCTGATGAGGAACTTATTAATTCGGGTGCCTGTCAGCCTTACAGGATGATAAAACACTGCATCCTGCTGGAGCAGCGGGATGCAGCGGCAGGGCTAGAAGGGAGCAGTGCGGCCATCCCGCACCCCTCCCGCGGCCGGCCCCCCACCCTGCGCCCCTACGTCCTGACATGCATCTTGCATCCAGCCCCCCACCTGCCCCTGGAGGGCCCCCAGGAGGGGTGGTGGGGTGGCAGGTGGATGAGGGCACTTGCTCGTGTGGGTTATCTGCTGGGTTTTTTGCAGGCACTGCGTTCACCACGGCTGCGTGCCCGCAGAGGCGGAGGCAGCTCCGCTGCGGTTTTCTGGGGTGCGTGGGGCCGGCTGGCACAGGGAACACGTATGACTGCCCACCTCTCGGGCCCTGCGCACCCGCGTGTGCCTCGGTGCGGCCGCTGTGCGCTGGCATGCCCGTGCATGAGCGTTTGCCGGTGCACGGGGCGGTACGTCCGCGGGGCGTCACCATGTGTTGCTCCCACTGCCCAGGCACCAGCTGAGGCTCCCTCGGCGGAGCGCGCCTGGCAGCGCTCCTGATGAATTCGGCACTGCCCTTCACATCAAACAGCCACATGAGAAGGTGTTTTGCAGCCCCATCTTTATTCAATGCGCCAAACACGCCACTCCTGCGCCTCACCCTTGCAAACATCTTGTTCACAGCTGCAGCTTCAAAAGGACCGGGGGAGCGGAGGGGGAGGCTGTGAGGTGCAACACAAAGCCAGGGAGCGCGCTGGGGACGCCTGTTGTCGCTGTCCTCCATCAGGGAGGAGCTGAGACCGCAGCTCTGCTCCCCCTGGGGATGCCCACCGTGCTGCTGGGACCTGCTTGTCCCCAGCTGCCCCACGAGGCGATGCAAGACGCCTCTGACAAGGTCTGGGGCTGGTGGCATCCACAGCCAAGCAGAGGGGCAGGAGATGAATGAGGGGCAAAGAGGGTCTAGCCTACTCGGAGATGCCTCTGCCCCTTCCTCTTCCTCCCTGCGCCACTCTCAGCCCAGCCCCATCCATCTTGCAGGGCTGAAACCCAATTACCATCCCATCGCCAGCACAGGGAGGGGGGTGGTGCAGCCGGCGGAGATGCCCATTAGCTCCGGGGAATGGAGATGAAGCGATAGGAGCTCTAATGGCTTCTCCACGGAGCCCTGATGTCAGGCTGGCTGCCCCAGCTGCACGGGGGCTACGGGCCTGGCAGGCTGCCACGAGCACGGGGGGCACCTCCAGCCCCCCACGTGCCCCTGGCTGCCCCCAGCACCCTGCCCTGCTTGGTGACACCTCTCATCCCCGACACCGTCTGTCTGTGCCTTTGAGAGCTGGACAGCGGTGTGATGGGGACAGGACCCTCCTGCACCTGGGTGACGCCAGCAGCAAAGTCATGGTTTGCACCCCTCGGTGCAAATTTTGAGCACCTGATGCAGATTTTGAGCCACGCGCGTGCAAGCGTGTGCATGTGTGCTTGCGTGTGCTTGCACAACTTGAAGCCACTCCAACACCTGCAGGAGCTGCCCCAAAGGGTGGCCCGGCCATCCCGGCTGTAAGGCAGCCCAGAGCCGTTCTCTCCCCACCCTCCACCGCGGTGTCCCACTGGCAAAGAGGACGTTTGGCAGCAGAGCCTGCTGATCTCTGAAGTTTAATTAACCCTGTCTCCCTCCTGCGCAGCCATCCTTTCCTCTGCTCAAATGCCACAAATGATCCTATGCAGATGCTAATCTGCAGAAGGCAAAAAAAAAAAAAAAAAAAAAAAGAGATTCCACATTTAATTGCAGAACATAAAGATATTACAGGGTCATTAAAACACCATGAATATGGAAATGAAATCCACAGGCATGCATGCAGATAATGGCAGGGAAAAGGGAGCCGCAGGTGAAGCTGAAAGGTGGAAAGGTGGAAAGGTCAGTTCCGTGTGGATGCATCATTAACCCCCTGCTCCAGGCAATCTCCAAGGGCCGGGGAGGGGGGGGGAATCTTGGGGGTCTCGAGTGTCCTGGCCTCAGCCTGTGGGACCCGCGGCGGGCGGAGGGTGGTGCTGCCCGGGCAGGAGCCCAGCGGCAAGGGCTGGCCCTTGCTACAGGCCCTGGAGACCGGTCCCTGCCTGCGGCTGCAGGAGCCCCGGAATGCAGCTCGAGTTCCCACCAACCCCGGTCTGGAGGTCTCCGGGGGCTCATTCACACCCTGGGGCGGCTGTGGGGCAGCTGTGGGGTGGCTGTGGGGCCAGGGCTTGGCCCCGTGTGCACCCAGGGCTCATTAACGGGCTGATGCCAGCACCTCATCTCCCCTCTGCCGCTCCCGGCAGCTCCGGCTCCCTCCTGCACCGCACGCTGCCGGTTTGACACTGACGTGAGCTGTTGAGCGGAAAAAATTAATAGGGGCCTCGCTAATTGGAGCTGAGCCACCAGGAAAGGGAGACGGGGCTGCACAGGGTGTTCCCATCCGGAGGGCAGGGTGGCTCCGACACCCCACGGCTGCAGCCAGGAAAGGGGGTGCGGTGGCGTGGGGTGGCATGGAGTGGCGTGGGCAGGGTGGCAGGCAGCCACGGCTGTCTGGACTTGGGGGCTGTCGGCTGTGCCTGGGGCAGTGCCGTGCCTCTGTCCTTGCAGCCTTTGGGACGTCCCCGAGAGCTGCAGCCCCCCTGGGCAGCACAGGGCACCGGGGCCTCGATGCCCCCGCGGTGCCCGTGCTGTCGGTGGCACGGCTCGGAGGTGTCCTGGCGCCAGCAGCCCCTTCGCTGGGGAGCTGCTGCCCTCGCTGCCACCAGCCCCCGTGTCCTGGGCGCACCCAGAGCCGGGAGAACAGAGGGAGGAGGAGGAAGGAGACCCCCGGGTGCTCTGAATCCGGCCTGGATTTCTGCCGCTGCTGGCATCCAGGGCCTGCCAGCCAGCTGCTGCCGGGACAACTCCGGACCCTCGGGACCCCCTGGACTCCCAGCACGGTGCTGCTGGTGCTCTCCTTGCCGGGCTGCCAGAGCCCCCCTGCTCTTCCAGCAGCAGCTTTTGCCTCCGGGGAGAGCGTGAGGAGGAGAAAAGCAGATTAGAGCTATCACTGCATCTCCACGCGCGCCGAGCTGCAGAGCTAAATGTCAGATCGCGTCTGACACAGCACGGGAGGGGGAGATGAGGAGCCCCGGCGCACCCCTCGCCGGGGTGGGCGCCTCTCAGGGCGCAGGCAGCAGGGCTGGCAGCTGGGCACCCACCTTCTCCTGGGAGCGGAGAGGAGGAGACAGCCGGCTCTGGGGTCCCGCTGCCTCGCCTGGCTGGCACAATCCCAGCCGCATCCCCAGAAACTTTCCTCCTCCGGTTCCCATGGAAACGAGGAATTTTCTTCTCCCCAAAGTTGAGCCGGCTGCGGGGCTGGCAGCGGGCAGGGACAGGCAGCAGGTGTTGCCTGCGCTCACCTGCCCAAGTCAAGCTCCTGATGCCAGAGCCCCGCAGGACGACCCGTTTGGTGGGAGCTGCTGGTTCAGCCGGCGTGGTGCGTTTGTGCAGTCGGTGCTGCCGGTGCAGGGGGGTCTGTGCCCGTGGAGCGAGAGCCCAGCTGCAGAACTGGGGGTCGGCGCAGACCCCCTTACACTGTTGGAGCACTGCACGTTGCGGTGGCTTTCTCCCCTTGGCAGATTGGGATGGCCTGACAGGCGGAGAGGGGCCGAGGAGGAGGAACGTCTCCTGCTGAGCGTACCCTGTCGTCCTCCGCAGCTCAACCGGAGAAAACGAGCAGCCTGCTGGGAAAATTTCCCAGCGTAGCGACCAGAGAGCCCTTGCTCCTGCCCCGGCCATCCCCGTTGCGTGAGCCCCTGCGGGTGATGGCCACGCGGGGGGAGCCAGCTCCGGTCTTGGCTCAGGCTGGAAGGACACTCGGGGAGCGATTTGAGACCCGTCCATCAGCAATCAGAGGGTTTCAGCGCTCTGCTCGCCTCCCGCAGGAAGATGACGGCCTGATGCCTGCTCTGACGAAAGGAAAAGCTTTCACCGTCCGCCAGCCCCAAGAAGCGCCGCAGCAGCAGCGACCATCTGGGCTGTGTCCTCCATGCAGGCACGGGGCTGCCCCGACCTTCCCGTGGGCTGGCGGGAATGGGTGGCTGGGCACCGGGCACCGGCCCTGGGGCCACTGAAATCCTGCGGGTTGATCTCCGGGAGCTTTTCCATGGGATAAATGTGGAGGAGGCAGGTTTAGACAACAATGACTAAAACTAAGCTTCAGCAAAAATTAACTCCAAGCAGGGGAATGTTCCAGGCGCTGCCGGTAAAAATAAACCTGTAGGTTAAACACAGCCTTTTCCTCCTGGGTGCTCACGTGCTGGATCGGAGAGCTTCCTCCTGGTGAAATGGTTAAAAACCTAAAATCAAGCGCAAGCCCCAAGGTGTGTGGCACGAACAGGGAGCAGCCCTACTCTTGGGCGTCCCGCATGGCCCTGGAGCACTGTCCCACATGGTCCCAGAGCACCGTCCCTGCTGCACCCACCCAGGAGCTGTGCGTGGGGATGCCTGCGCCTGCCCCGGCCACCCCCCCCCAGCCAGGGCCAGGGTGGAGGAGGGGGGATGCAGGAGCTGCCCAGCCGGTGCCGGTGCCAGCAGAGACCCGGGCAGGTGCCGGGGCCGTGCAGGCAGTGCCGCTCGCGGCGCTGGCACCAGTGCCAGCACAGGGAGGCAGCTGGCGGCGCAGGCTGGCAGCCTCCCCGCAGCCTTCGCCCTCCCCGTGGGAGGTGCAAGATCTCGCACTTCGCTTCGCCCCCACGCTGCCGCCCGCTGCCCTCCCGCCCCCGGCCCGAGCAGGACCAGGCGTGAAAGCACTGCCGCTGGGGAGGGGTGCCGCGGCTCCCGGCACCCACCCGGGGCTGTCCCGCAGGATGGGGATGGGAGCAGGCGCCGCTGGAGATGCTCCCCTTCCCCCTGCTGCTCCCATGCTCCGGCGGGATCCAGCACTGCGGTGCAGGAGCGTGAGTCCTCCTGGCATGGGGCATCGTCGCCGGGGCTGGGCCGGGGTCCCCAGGGTGCCGAGGGCTGCAGCGGGGCCGGGGCCACCCCGTTAGTGCTGCAGCTGGCAGCCGGCAGCCGGCGAGCGCCCACTCGGCATCCGGGACCTGGAGGGAGCTGGAAGTGTCGGTTGGTGCTTGAGGCTCGCTGGAGACTGGCTGGGGCCTGTCCCTGCGCCCGCCGACGCTGGCGTGTCTCCAAGCCACGCACCCCTTCTCCTGGGGCCAGCTCCTTCCCTCCGCCTGCCACTCGCGCTGGGTTTTTAATTAGTGCTCCTCTGTATATTCAGATAGCGGGAGCCCAGAATGGAAATGTACAGGTGTCCCCTTGATCCAGTTTCCATGGTTGCCGCATCGAGGTGGGGGCTACAGCTTTTTTTTATTATTATTATTTAATAATTTTATTACAGTGTCTTCAATCCGTTGGTGAAGGAGGGAAGGGGGAGAATGTGGGGGAATAAAAAATGCTGGATGAGAAGGCCACCTTCCCGCGGCTGGGCTTATTTGCTGTCATTCTTTTTGTCTTATTAGCAAGCGCCGGTTTCCAAGATGCTCAAAGTCAAAGAGCTCAGTAATGAGATCCCAGCCCTCGCTGGTGCGGGGAGAACAGCCCGGGCAGCCATGCCGGAGCCACACAAACGCCCATGGGCCACCCCGTTGGTGGCTCCTGCAGCGGAGGGAGAGGTGCAGGACGGCGCTGAGCTGTGCCAGCGTGTCCCCATCCCTGCCCTGTCCACACATCCCTGTCCCCGTGCCCATCCTCACGCCCCTGCCCGCAGGGTTGTCCCTGGCGTCCCTCGCTGGGACAGCAAAGCTTCCCCAGCCCCAGCTGCGAAGGGACTCCGTCCGCGCCCCAGCAGAGGCTGTCGGGGACACTGGGCTCGGTCCCCCACTGCTGGGCCCTGCGGCACAGACTGGGGCTGGAGACCCCAGCGTGTCCCGGGGGGAAAGTCCTGCAGCCACCCCAGGGAATCCAGCTTATATTCGGGGACCCCGGCGCCACGCTCGGTCCGACCTGCCCTGTCCTTGCCCGGTGCGGCGGCACTCGGTCAGGCTGGTGGCTTCCCCAGGGCTCTGGGTGCCAAGGCCAGAAACTCCTTTCCTCTGCACCGAATTAGTGCTGATTTCCTCTGGTGAGACCAGCGCGGTGTGTAAATGAGCCCATCTGTTACCGGTAGATGATTTAGCCCCGACCCTGCCTGTGCAAGCAGGCAAAATCCACTCTGTTTACTCCGGGGGGGTGCAGCTTTTGTGCAATGGGGGTTAAAAATAACGCGGAAACGGCACGGGCCCGGAAAAAATCTGCTCTCCTCGCACCGCACCGCACAGCTCGGCTTGCCAAGTGCGTGGAAGAAATCCCCTCTCCTCCTCGCGCTGGCAACGTCCTGCGCTGTGGCAGGCAAACACACACGCCGAGCCACGGACCTATTAGTCACCAGTAAATGTTCTTTTCTCTCCCGATTTGTTTCCCTTAAGCTTGATGTTTTCCTCTCCTGCTGCCCCGGCCTCGTTAGGCTGCAATTAAAACCAAGAATCAAAGCCGCATGGTACAATTAAAACTACGCGTAGGATGCGGGATGCCATGGGGAAGGCAGGCAGCCATTGCTCGGCTCTGCTCGTGCACCCCGACGTCCTCATCTCCCCACCCGGCCCCAGGGTGCTTCTCTGGCTCGTGGGGAGCGATGGGGGTGTGCGGCGGCAGGGCGGGCTGAGCCCGGCCGAGCTCCGCCATAAAGGTCTTTCTGTTGCTCACGGCATCACCAGATCCGGCGCCTGGAGGATGCGCTGAGATGCATCCACTCTTGAAGCAAGATGAATTTTCCCAGCTGCAAGGATTATTAAACATACGGAGCAGCTCTGAGGGGAGGGAAGAGATCAGCTCTGCTCAGCACCTTTACACTGAGATTAAATCTCCCTCCTGCCAGGGCCGGGCAACAACCGTCCCTGCACGGGACCCTCCAGCCCCCACGGCCAGGGGGGAACACGCTGACAGCCGCTCACTGCAGCCTTCCCTACGGTTTTCCTTTGGGACAGTCCTGGGGATGCATCTCCCACCAGCAGAACCTGGAGCCGTCACGCTGGCTCACATCCTCAGGACTGGGGGGACAGCCCTCGCCGTCGGCGCCCCGCTCCCGGCCAGGCGAGTGCAGCTCCAGGTGCCACATCCAGCTCCGGTGCGGGCTGACGCCGGCCAGGGCCGCAGGACAAAGGCTCGGCGGCACCGCCCGGGCAGGCGCATTGTTGGTGCCCCACGAGGCGCGACGGAAGGCGGTGAGCCAGCCGTGCAGTGCCCAGGGCAGAGCACGGAGTGGCCGGATCCTGCCGTGGAGGAGCCGTATCGCCAGCGTGCTGAGCTCCTTTGCGGGACAGGACCAGCCGGCCCCATCAATGCCTGAGCCACCGGCGCAGCAGCTGCAGCCAGCCGTGCCCCGGACAAGAACTGGAGCCGCGTGGGAGCGGGGGTTCCCCACAGAGCAGGGCTGAGCCCACCGAAGGGCAGAGACCCGTGGCGTTCATCTGCTACGCGGGTGCCAGAAACTCCGGTGTCCCCGAGGCACCGCCTGTCTCCCCATCACCAGGGCACGGCCCGCCAGCCGCCCCGCGCAGAGGCAGCCCCGGCTTTGGAAATATATAGTAACAAGTGAGCGCAGGCAGCAGAAGTAGCAAAGCATATGGTAGGTGTTGGAGTTTATTCCTGTCGGTGAGTGTCAGCAGCGACAGACGGCTGGGGGTGGCGAAGCGAGAGATTTTGGTAGGTGCCCGTGCAACACCACCCTACGGACACTACAGCTGCGGCGAGGGTGGGGACCCCGACGCCCCCCCGCCGTGTGCTGTCGGGGCGGGGGGGGCGGCACACGCACGCGCAGGGAACCGTGCGCAGAGATGCTCTCCTGGCGCCGGCAAGGCGCAGCTCGGGGCTGTCTGAGCCACCTCCCCACACCCCTGGGGACATTTGGCATCGGTGGGGGGCTGAGGCACCCGCAGCCTCACCGTGCTGTGCAAAAACCACACAATTTGGCTGCTCCCAAACGAGCGGAGCCTGGTGAGCCCCATCCATCCCAGCTGACGATCGGGCTCCTGATCCAGAGAAGTATCCGAGGAGGGCTAAGGCTGCTCCCTGGTCCCAGCTGCAGGCTTGGCTGGGCCCGGGTTTGCCAGCGCAGGCGGCGACCCCGCTGCCACCGGGGCCTGGCAGGGAGCTGCCCGCTCGGCCCAGCCTGGCTCCGCGGCACCCAGGGGCTTTCAGCGAATCGGCCCAGGGGCCAGACCTGCTCCCACCACCTGACGCCTCTGCCAGGAGACTCCGGAGGCAGGCGGCCAGCGGCAGTGGGAGGGAAACAGATTGTCCGCAAAAAAGCGCCTCAGTCCCCGAGCGGCAGCTCGGCGCAGGATCTCCTGTGGGTTTAGACCCCGTTTGCCTGAGCCCGCCGGGAGGGTTCGGGGGATAGGCCGTCCCCTGTGCAGCTCCTCTGGGGTCCGGTAACGCGGGTGCTCGTGCCGGGTGGGATGCACGGCTTGCCTCCCACCAGCGGGTCCCTCCTGTGCTGCCCAGACCAGGACGGGGAGCAGCAGCTGCCTCCCGCACGGCCACGCAGAACAAGAGCTGCCAAGAGGAGGGTGATGCTTTGCTGCCAGCCGGGCTACCAGCGTCTCCCCCTCAGCCCTAAAGCCTGAGTCTCCGTCTGCTCAGCAACGGGCACCCAAACGGGGCTGGGACGGAGCCGGGCTGCGACGCCGGGAGCGGCAGCGAGAGGAGCCAGGAAACCCAGAGTTAAGGCTGACGCTTCATCTCCAGCCGCTGTGACAAGCCGAGGCACAGGCAGCGCTGTTTAAGGACACTTTGCCAGCAGCTTCTTCAGGCTTCTCGGCTCCCCTGGCAGCACTCTGGGAGGGGGGGACGGGGGACAGAAGAGGGGAGCCCCCTTCCCAGCAGAGGCAGGCTGGCTGCCAGCAAAGCTCCCAACGGCTGCTCGGTAGCTCTAGCTTCATCCCTCCCACCCCAAGCATCCCACCCTTCCTGGGGTGGGGGCAAGGGCTGAGCCCAGCAAACACCCAACCAAGCACACATCCTCCCCAGCACAGGTGAAATAAATACTCGCCGAGCGGCAGTTCACCTGCTGCTCCTGTTCCTGCTAATTGCAGTGTTCTCACTTCAACACTGATGTGCTTGATAAGATTAGTGATTACAGAAATCTCATATGGCAATTGGATTGAATTGGGAGCTGTGTGAGGGAAATTGGACTGAGCTGCAAACAGGAATTAATTAAAACCTGGCAGCGGTGAGATTTGAGGTTTTGAATATATATTTTTATGTATTGCCCAGTGCATCCTCTGGCTTTGCCGTGGGTACGAGAGGTGCCGAGGGCTTCACCCGCAGGAAGGACGCGCTTGCTGCCATCCGGGTTGTCACGGGGCTCAGGCAGGGGATGTCGGCATGACAGGCCCTGGGCTGGGACTCCCGGCGCTGCCCCGGCACAGATGAACACGACCAGCAGCATCTCCCCGGCGAGCTCAGCCTGCCAGAGCTCCCTGCCCTCCCTGCTCTCCGCCTGGCAGCGGGCGGTTATCTCCATTACCATGGCAATGCCAGACGAGCTCCCTGCAGCGTGTCCAGCGCGAGCTCCGGGCGCTGCCTCTGCCGGGGCAGACTCGGCCATGATGGCAGATGCGGTCCCACGCTCGGTTTGCGCCCCACTCCCATCGTGCCCCGCCAAGCCGAACGCCCCGGAGCGGGCAGGGGTGTTAGCACAGCCACGATGGGCCACGGCCGCCACCGCCCCGGGAGAGCCAAGGGAGGGAGATGGAGACGTGTCCCCTTGCCCGGGGCCTCGGCATCTGGGTGGGGAAGCAGAGGGAGAGCAGCTCTGCCCCGGCCGGCACCCGGAGCACCTCCCAGCCCTTCCCCACCCCGGGGCCAGCTGGGTGCCCCCCACCGCAGCGGGACCCTCGTGCAGCACAGCCGCCCTGGGCTCAGCCAGAGCCCCCTCCTGCGCAGGAGCCAGCGAGCTCAGGTGCCAGCCCACGGCCCCAAACGCCGTATCGATCGGTACCCGTCTGCACTGATATTAAAGTGTTTGCCAGCAGCTGCCGGCGTTTAACAAATCCTCCTGTCTGCTTTGTTTATGCCATTTTTTTCCCTCCCACCTGGGCCTATTTGATGCTTTGGGCATTTTGCAAATATTTTAAAGGCAGCATTTAAAACTCCAGCAGGCAGCTAGCAAAGAGCAGGTCATTGGAGACTGAGAAGAGAGGTAGGGGGAGATCCCTCACCCTGCAAAGCAGTCTCTGCCCTCGCCTGTCCTCGTAGGCTTGTGCTCCGTACGCCGGCCCCGAGCCAACAGGAGATAGGGAGGGGAAGTCCAAGGCGGCGCTTCCCGTCTGCTCGCTGCCTTTTCCCTGGCTATGGAGGCAGGATCTGGCCCCAGGTCCTCGTTGGATTGCCAGCCTGAAAGTAGGAGAGCAAAGCTCAAATGGAAAAGCAAAGCCAGCGCCCCGGGACTGGCGGTGACAGGCAGCGCTCCCTACCCTGGGGACACCCCGGCAGCTGCCGCTTCCACGGCGGCGCTGGCTTTTCGTAAACTGCCACGCGCTGCGGGGCTGACAAGGAGCCGCAGGTCGTCCCTGCTCCCAGCGGACCCCGGGGTCCCCCAGCTCGGGGGGTTCCGCGTCCCCTGGAGGAGCGTGGCCGGCTGGCATGGCACAACCGGTGCCTGGGAGGAGCACGGGGTGGGGGGGGGGGGAATCGCTCTCCTCTGGCTTTCTGTCTTGCCTGATGTGACTACAAGGGATTGTGGGATTCAATTAAGTTCTGTTTTCCTCCCAGTAACAGTGGGAGTCTCTCCTCTCCGCTTTAAAACAGACACGCTGCCATGGAAGACAAATGCTTGCAATAAAGCAAAGGAGATGCGTGCCGGGGGAGGCCGATGCTCGCGTGCAGCCGGGGCTGCCCAGGGCACGCTCGCTGCTTCCATGCTGCACGCCAGCCTGCGCGTGCCCCCCCGCACCTCTGCACGCCTGCTCCCGCGCGCAGCGTGTCCCACCGGCCGGTCCCGACTACCCGGAGTTCGTGGCAGTTGCTGTGGGCACCCGGCTGGCCCCCAGAGCGGGACCCTCGCTTACGTGCAGCCCCCGCGCCCTCAGCCCGGCCGACGGCCAGCGACGGGCACGAGGCCGTTTATGGGCAGATCGTGGGGGGCTCCCTCCACGTCTGCCCCGGGAAGTGGGGGGGGGGGGGGGGGCTTGCAAGGGCGGCTGCTGCCAAACCCGGGGCGCGCCTGCGCTTTGCAGAGCTGTCGGCCTTCTGCAGGGCAGTGATGGCTGCGGGGTCTCGCCCCGGGACGTGTTTCCTTCCCCCCCACCCCGGGAGGTTTCCCTGTGCCGTCAATGGCTGGATGCCGTTGCCTGTTTGCCTGGTGAATCAGGTCCTGGGGGAACGGTCGCGCTGGGAGGCGGCAGGTTGCGCTCACCGGCAGCGAGCCCACGGCGAGCGGTGGGTTCGCGCCTCGGGCACGGAGCCAGGAGCGCGCTGGGTGCTCACGTCCCCCAAGCGCCGCGTCGCAGACCCCCGGAAACGCTGTGGCGGCTTCGCGTGTGCCGTGCCCACCTCCGGCACCGAGCAGCCCCCGCGGCCCCTCGCCCTCAGCATGGTGGTGGCTGAGGGCGGGAGAGAGCCCCCCCCCCCCGTCCCCGTCCCCACCGCTGGACTGGCGGTCGAGGGTTGCCAGGCAACGGGAAGATGCTTTTATGACCAAAATGGTAAATCAGCAGCCGGGTCGGGTGGGGGCAGACACGGCAGCACTCAGGGCTCCCCCAGACCCAACTGCGCCCGAAGATCTGGAGAGGAGAACCAGCTGTTGCTGCCCCACTCGGCCAAAAGCTGCCCCAGCCCCTGCTGAGGACCCCCAAGCATCAGCTGGGGACAACGCTCGGCCCTGGGACCCCCCTGCCCGGCGAGGGGACGGGGCAGGGACAGGGTGTCCTTCCGCAGGGACAGCCCTGCTGCCCTTCTCCCTGGGAAACCCTCCCTGGGGAGTCCTGGCCCCGCCACACTCCTCGTATGAGATCGAGCCCCTAATTTTCCCTCTCCCTCCTTCGCCAGCCATCATGCACGCAGATAAATGAGCTCCAGGCAATTTTCTCAGAAGTTGAGTCCTCCCATTGTGGGAACACAGGACTAAAAATAGCCAAGGTCTGTGTGCGCGTCTCGCCCAGGTGAATCTCGCTCTGGAGATAAGGGTAAAGGAGGCGGCAGCTGCCACCGGCTCCTCCGCATCCAGCCATCTCCCCTCTCTGCCTCAGTTTCCTGCACGGATCGCGCTGCCCACACGTGCACCGTGCCGTTCCCCAGCACAACCCGCACGTGGCTGTGTCAGCCTGGGGACCCCCGGCCAGAGAAACCCCCCCGGGCAGCAAAAAGACGCCGGAGCATCGCCAGCGATGGGCAGAGCCGCCCTTGGTCTCCGTCTCTCGCCTGGCAGCCTCCAACGGCTGCGCTTCATCCGGGCATCCTCCATCCCGAGGGGCTGCGTTGTGGAGAGGGGACGTATCCCCCTGCCCCCCCCCCCCCCGGCCACCACCAGCATCTTCCAGTTCTCAGCCCGGTCCCAGCCCAGGGTGCAGAGAAGACGCGCGTTTCCTTCCCACAATGACTCAATTACAAATTCAGAGCTAAATCTTCCCCCACAAGACACCCCTCTCTACCCCTCTGACTGCTTCCAGTGCTTTGAATATTGAACACTTTCCAAGGATTTTTCATGTGTTCAGGCTGACCCCATCCACTCTAGTTCAGACTAACTTAATCAGCTTAATTTTATTGCTAACTGCTGTAGCTTTACACCTCTAGAAAAAACACTACTTAAATTATTGGCACCTGCCAAGCTCCTGCCACGCTGCTTTCTCTGCCCCCGTGGGGGCTGGAGGAGAGAGGGAGGATCTGTTTAGTGCTCCCAGCCTTTATTTCTACTAAAAATGACAAATTATTAGAATGGTGGAAATTAGAAAAATGGCACTTAGGTAACAGACAAACCTCCCTCTTTTCTTCAGTGGCATTTGGTTAAAAGTAGATTTTGAAATGGGAGGTGGGGAAAAAAAAAACCCCCAGGGTAATCTGTTGAATGCTGATAGCCAGGCGGGGGGGGGGGGGGGCACCCTGGAGGAGCAGGGGAGCGAAACAGTCCAGGGGACACCCCAAGAGCAGATCATCCAACACCCACATCGCTCATGCCACGGCACACGCGGGAGACACGTCCCGGCAGCACCGCGGCAAGGGGGGCACAGCTCGGCAGAAACCATCAGGTTCGTTTTCATGCCAAAACGCTGCCGGAGCGGATCCCCGCTGCTGTCCGGGAGCCGGCCTGAGGTGTCGGGGTTTTGAGGGGAAAAGGGTTGTGAAGCTCGAGAGCGACAGGGAGGGCTCCCACGTCTGCGCTGCCATGGGGTCAGAGCTCAGCTGCGCCCCAAGGAGCCCCCCACAAGGACGGCCCCGGGGCTGGGGATGCTGGGTGCCCCCCCACCACCACCCAAGGGCAGCGCTCCAGCCCACACAGCCCGCTGCTGACGGGGAAGCGCAAAACCATCGTCATATCCTTAATCACCAGCACTGCCGAGGAGTGCAGGGGCCAGGCTGGGGGAGCCGATGAGGAAGAGGAAGGAGCCCTGCGGGAGCCACGGGAAGGGGGTCTCCCTCCTTGCAACCCCATCCCTGCACCGGCGATGCCCTGGCTCAGCTCTGCCCCAGCTGGGAGGGCCCTGGGTCATCCCCCCCCCCCCCCCCCCCCCCCAAGTAAGAACAGCCCTTTTTTCCACATCTCCCAGGAGATTTCCTCCCGCCTCACCCCATGGCTGGGCAGCAGCACCAGGGAAGAGCTCCTGAAGCACCCTGAGCCCCTGCAAGGCTGTCAGGAACGGGTGGCACCACCCAGAAGAACAGTTGCTACTCCGCGGCTGGGCAGTCCCGGGGTCCCAGGTCTGCTCCCCCCCCCCCCCCCTCCACGGCACAGGGAGCCCACAGGGAAGATAACGGGAGTGGGGGGATGCTGCAGCCACGGCGATGAAAAGCAAAAGGACCGCCTCAGGGAAACCAGGAGATGGGGCATTATCTGCATCTGTTTTAGAAATTACTTTATTGCACTAAAAAGGGGAAGTCATCTGTAAACAAACATTCCATTCAGGTATTAATATATTTTTTCACTCCAAAAATGCATCATTAAATCCAGCCACAGAAATATCAAAGCAGGAACAGTAGAAAAGAGCTACAGAGGAGGAAAGATCCAGCCAGGCCACAGTCCCGGCTCCCACGCCGCCCTCCAGCCCATCTCGGGAGCAGGGCTCACAGCAGCACGTCCCAGGGCTCGGCAGACAGCCACACGTCACGATTCCAGCGAGGCAGCCCTGGGACAGGCAGGGTGGGACAGCACAAGCCCCCAGGCCCTTGGGTCTCCCCCCCCAGGGCCAGCCCCGACCCAAGGAGCAGCCCAGGGCCCTGGTCTCAGCATCCCCCTTCCCCAAACGCAAAGGCACACGGCTCTGCTGTGGGGGATGTGTCACACCCCCCCCCCAACCCTCTCACAGAGCACCAAAAATCTTTGCCCAGCTCCTGTTCCCCCTCCCCTCACAGCCTGCTGGGTCCTGTCCCCCCCCCAGCAATGCCTGGTCCCACCAACCCCTTGCAGGCGCAGCACCCCGGGGACCGCAGCACCCCAGGGTGCTGGCAAAGGGTGCAGGGGGCTGTCAGGCAGCAGGCGGCCAGGGAGGGTCCCTTTCCTGCCCCAGGTCTGTTCAGGGGTGGGATGTTCGCCCCAGCCCAGAGACGTGGCCCGTCTCCCCATCCCACCCTCCCCGTGGCCCCCCATCTGCTCCAGGGCGAGCCTGGGCACTCGGGGGCCAGGAGCGTCCCCCGTGTTGGCTGCTGGGGGAGCGGTGGGAAGCCTCAGGTGGGCAATCCCCCACGAAGGAGGGACGTGTCTGCTCCTTACATCCCGCACGGTTTGTTTTCAGCCACAAGCTCAACAAACAACCACAATCACCCCAAATCCCCCCGACATGCAAACACCGCGCTATCAGAACCATGCCTCGCGTACCTGAAACATATTTACAGACAGAAGTAAAACACGCTGGGAAAGATCAGCCTCGGATATAAATAGCCAACACTGAAAAATCTGCCATCTGCTGCAAAGGACAAGGAAGGAACATCAACTGCCACCGACAGAGGTTAACACAGAGGGACACGTGTGTGCGTGTGTGTCCACGCGTGCTGCAACAGGCAGGGACAGGAGCGCTGCGAATTCTGCTCCTTCCACAGCAACATGCAGAGCCCGATGCAATGGGTAACACCACACCAAACAACAACAAGGTGTCTGTTTTATCCACCCACAGAAATGCCCCAGCCGGCATTTCCCCCATTCCTGGTGCCTCCAGCCAGTCGACTGGGATGGCAGGGAGGGATGGGAAGGGGTGGGAGCACCCCACTGCGCCCCAAAGGGAAACCCCAGAGTCAGGCCAGTCCCTCTGGGGAGCCGGGTCCTGCCGGGCTCAGGGGCTTTGTGGCCCCACGGGACACATCCCTCCCTCCCACCCAGTGGGTGCAGCCGCTCGCACCCCCCGAGCCCCCGCAGGCAAGGGAGGGCAGAGGAGCCACAGCCTCCCCCCTGCCCAGCGATACCTGGCACGTCCCCGGTGCCAGCCAGGCCACCGGCATTCAGGGAGGGCTACTCCTGTCGCCTCGGCTTTCATCAGCAAGCACGTCTGCTGGGACGCTGCCCGGGACCACGCCAGTGCCCAGGACGAGGGGTGCCAGGCCTCCCCACGGCAGTGCCAGCCCCCGGCAGCTCCCTCCCACGGGCAGGGGATGGGCACAGGCAGCCTCTTGGATTTGGGCAAACCCAAAGCCCCTGAAGCTCCAGGAGCAGTTTCCCGCAGGGGGTCAGCAGGAGGAGACGCTGCAGGAGGTGGGCAGGGAGGGCGTCCCGGGAGGCTGCGCGTGTCGGACCAAGCCGACTTGCACATCCGTGCAGTCCCGCAGCGCTGGGAAGAGTTCAGGAAAGGCTCAAAAACCACAAACCTGACTAATCCCCCAGGGTCACCTCCCTTGGCCCACCCTTGGGTCACCTCCGCAGTATTTTCTCTGCAGTTTCCGAGACTAGAAACTTGCCTTTTAAATTAAAGCTGAGATCGACGCTATCACCTGAGTCCTGGAGCTGGGGCTTTGAGAGGTGGCATTAAGTATGCTACAGAGATCTACCCACCTCCAACCTTCGTGCTGGCCAGCTGGAGACCACGGGCACCAGGGAGGGAAGAGCCCGGCAGGTGACATCATTCCTTCCCAGTGGAGACAGAGTCGGTGGCTCCCCGCTTCCCGCTGGGCTCCAGGAGATGCAGCCCAGGGAGGGAGCAGAGGGGGGGGAGGCTGTGGCTGCTGGCCCTGCCTGCCCCACCGCAGGAGGGTTGGTGCTGACGGAGCCCCCCCCCAACCCCGGCAGCGCTGCCCCCGGGCACCCCCACGGCCCCACCCCTCCTCCGAGGGGCCCTTCCAAACCCCCCTCCAGCAAGGCCGGGGGACAGGGTCGCCCCCCCCAC
The DNA here is from genome assembly GCF_011004875.1 of Balearica regulorum gibbericeps. Classification (NCBI taxonomy): domain Eukaryota; kingdom Metazoa; phylum Chordata; class Aves; order Gruiformes; family Gruidae; genus Balearica; species Balearica regulorum. Next base: position 262,406 of record NC_046209.1, read on the forward strand.
CCCCCCCACCCCACCCCAGCCCCATGGGCAGGCAGCTCCCTCCGGGGCTGGCAGCAAGCGCCTACAGGCAGGACAGGAGGGCAGTGAGCGGCAGCTCCTTCTCCCCCAGTAGCGTGTCCCGCTTAAGGCTGCTGCCCTTGTTGACCACCTTGAGCTTCAGGGACATCTTCCTGGCATGGCCGGGGCCCAGCCCATCAAAGAAGAAGTCCTCGTTGAAGATGGGGTTGCGGCTGTTCTTGACGATGGTGCTGCGCTGCTTCTGCAGCTTCCCAGGGTTGAGGCACAGCGAGACGCAGCAGTTGATGCTGCGCAGGTCGACGAGGGCGTCGTAGAGGTCCTCGGCAGAGACGAGCCGCACGCGCAGCCGGGCATTGGAGGGGTCGTACTCGGCGGCCAGGCGCAGGCTCCCACCCCGGCTGAGCCGCAGGCTGTGTTCCCGGTCGCGGCCCGGCGGGAGGTCCAGGGGCAGCAGGGCGGCGGGTGGCTGTCCCCCCGCCGGGGTGCTCCTGGCACGGCGCTGGGCGCTGGGGCTGGTGTCGGCCGAGCTGTCGTCGGTGGACAGTGAGCTGTTGCGGGCTACCGAGTGCTTCAGCTTGATGACCTTAGACTGGCTCTCCTGGCTGAAGATCTTCAGCAGGGAGACGGAGCGGGAAAGCAGCGGGGAACCGAAGGGCGAGGACTCAGCCGAGGAACACGTGTCACTCTCGCCGCCGCTGAAGTAACGGCCGGGGTGCATGAGGGCTGCGCCCAGGTCGGTGGGTGCCCGGGACCCGCTCTCACCATTGAGCTTGGCTCTGCGCTGGGCACTGGGCGAGGTGGCCGGCGAGGGGCAGAGGCTGCTGTGCTCGCTGTGGAAGAGCGACTCTTTGCGCCGCGTGTGGGGGCTCTCCACCAGTGTGGCGAAGCCGTAGGAGGTCTGCGCCTTGGGCACGTAGGGCAGCGACATGGCCGTCTGCGCCTGCGGGTCTGCGTTGGTGCCAAAGCCCCCCTCGGCCGTCCAGTCTTCGGCGCTCTCAATCTGGATAATGTGCCGGCCAGCGGCCCGTGGCCGGGAACGGCTGGATGGCCGGGGGCTACGGGGGGGCTTGCGCCCAGCCAGGTCTTGCTCCGAGGCCGAGGGGCCCAGGGCGGGCGCCGCAGGGGGCTCGGGGCCCTCAGCCTCGGCAGGCGCCGCGCTCAGCTTGGGCGGGATGAAGAAGTCGGGGATCTTGTCGGGGGTGAGGACGTTGCTGTAGCGGGACCCCCGCGGGGACTCCTCCGGCCCTGCGCCCCGGGACCCGCCGTTCTCCGTCACACCGCGCAGCCGCTCCAGGAGCCACATGTCGCCGCCGGGTGCGGGGCTGGAAGGGACCCGAGGGACAACGCCGTCACCGGGGGCCGGGCACCGGCAGAGCGGAACCGTCAGCCTGGGGGGGAACCGGCGGCACCGAGAGACGGGAACCCGCCCGCCCGGGGGGACGGGGACAAGGATGGGAGGGAACCGGCCGCGCTGAGGGACACGGGGACCCGCCAGCCCGGGGCGGGGGGGATGGGGGGGGGGGGGGGGGGAGCACGACGGGAAGGAACCGGCCGCGGAACCGCGATGGGCACAGGGACGCGCCAGCCCCGGGGGTGGGGACCAGGAAAGAACCGGCCGCGCCGGGGACCGCGGACCCCCGAGGGACACGGCGGTGTCGGTACCACCGGTCCCGAGCGATGGGTCAGGACGGGGCGGGGCGGCCGCGGCGCACGGGGAGCCGCTGCCGGACGCGACGCGACGGACCGACCGACCGACCGAGCGGCGCCACCGCGAGCGGGAAGTTGCCGAGAGCCGCCGCACCTGGAGCGGAGGAGCCGCCGCCGCCGCCGCCGCAGCAGCCCGGGCGCGACGGGAGCGGACGCGCTTTTATACGGCGGCGGTGGCGGCGGCTCCGCTCCTTTCCCCGCGCCGCCGCCGTAATCCTCCGAGCGCGGCGCCCCCGCATTTCGCCGCGCCGCGCCCGACCGGACCCGGCACCGGGACCGGGACCGGGACCGGGACCGAGCCGGGCCGAGCGGCCCCGGGGTGCTGATGCTCGGGGATGGGGGGGGGGGTGGGGTGTCAGGGGGTGAGGGTGCGAGGGCACCCGGCCCCGGGACACCCGGCCGCCTGTCCACGGGAGCACCGGGGCTGGGATGGGACCGGGAGCGGTGCGGGGGGGGGGGGGGAGCTGAGCCGGGGTGAGGACGGGAGCGGGATGGCGGCAGCCATGGACCCCCAGCGCCCCCCCATCCTGAGCGCCATCGGGGGCCGAGGCCAGCGGGACGGAGCCGGTGGAACCGCGGGCGCAGCCTGCTCCCCGCTCCGAGCCCTTGAGCTCATGAAAGCGCTGAACGAAGCCAACAGCACTCGGAGCTCGAGGACTCACCGAGTGCATTAAGTGATTTAATATCGCGGCTGGAGGAGTGAGTGGGGGGAGACGGTGCCACATGTCACACGTCTCACCGGCATCTGGCGGGGACAGCGTTGGGGCAGGATACGGCCCAGGTGGTGCTGGGGCCACCGGGGCAAAACATCAGGAGGATCCAGGGAGCATCGCTGCAGGCCTCGGTGCTGCGGGGGGGAGCAGGAGCGGGGCAGGAGACTCTCAAACGAAGGTAATTGGCCCCAGCCCAGGTACCGCGTGGATTAATAGCCTTGGGGACAGGGATGCACCGAGCAGGACAGTGGCACACACGGGGACCAGCGGCTGTTCCTCCCCGACTGTGGCCCTGTGGATGCTGTCAGGCTGCAGGGAAGACGCTGTCATCCCACAGCAGCGCAGGGCTGGGAATAATCACCAGGAAGGAGAGTCTGGCATGGTGAGCTCCTTCGGCAGGGGCTGCTGCAGACGGGCAGCGGCCGCGAGAGGTGGGAGGTGTCATCTCCCTCTGCATCCTGACTCCAAGCTGATAAAAAGAGACAGCCAGCCGTGCCAAGCCAGACCGAGGGCCAGCAGCCAGCTCTGCCAGTGCCTCAGAAAGGTGGCAGGGAAAAAGGTCCCCAGGGGGAACAACCCTCCTCCCTCGGGACTTTCTTGGCACATTGCTCTGCCCAGTGTGGAGCAGCGGCTCAGGCCAACTGCAGACCCTCACTGGCGGTGGCTGCCCTTCGCTGGACCTGGGAAAAGCTGCTGGGACCCTCTGAACGGGGCATGTGGGGAGCAGGAACCAGCCAGGACCAGGAGGGGTCTGGGCAGGGATGTCTCGGGGGCAGTGGGAGGGAAGGGGGATGGCGGTGTCCTGGCTGGACCCTGGGGTCTTCACTGCAGGGTGCTGAGTCCTGGGTCCCGCGGTGGGGGGAAGAGGGCAGATGGAGCCCAAGAGAGGAGGACAGGGCTCACAGGAAGGGGAGGCTGGTGAACAAAAGGCTGGTGTTTGCCTTTCCTCCACCCTGCACAACGGTGGGTAAACAACGTGCAGAAATGGTTGAGTTCCCTTGAGATAACAAAGAGCGCTGGAGCCAGGCCAGCCCTGCCTGCTCGGCTCGGGGCCAGCCGTCTCTGGGGCACAGAGGGGAGCAGGGTGCTCGGAGCTGCCTGCTGCCTGCACTGAGCTTGCCTGGGCTCAGCTCGGGGCAGGGCTTCCAGGTTCAAGGCAGAGGAGCTGCAGCGGTCAGGTAGAGACGCTGAGGTCCTGAACGCCCCAGTTCCCAGTGAAAGGATGGCAGGAGAGACCCCGCGCTCGCAGCAGGAGCTGGGGTGGGCACTCACGTCTCTGGCACCTCGGGGACATGAGCTGTGCCGGGGGGGATCCCTTCCCGGCAGTGCAGGCAGGGGCTGCAGCCAGCCCCGCTGCCAGAGACGAGCACTCGCCTGCGGCACTGCGCTGCCACAGCCACTGCGTGCGGCAGGAGCTGCTGGACCTGAAACAGAAATGGGCAGAGAACAAATGCTCGCAGGGCTGGCAGAAAGGAAGGTTTCCAGGACTTCGGAAATGGCCTCTGGACCCTCGCTCAGCCCCCAGAAGCATGGAGCCGGGAGGGGTGCCCTTCATCACCCGCCTCCCCCTCACCCAGGGCTCTCCATGGACCCGGGCAGTGCAGGATGCCGGGGGGGGGAACAGCTCTTGGGGCTCCAGAGCCGCCTCACCCAGGAAACACGATGGGGAGCTGAGCAAGGGCTGGGCAAGACGGACGAGGGTCCTTTGTGCTGGGCTGGGGGTGCGCGGCATGGGCACAGCACCACGGGCAAGCAGCTCCCGGCTGGGGAGTCTGGAAGGGCTGGGGACACTGGCACAGCTAGGGACGCTGGCAAGGCTGGGGACGCTGCCAGGGCTGGGGACACTGCCAGGGCCGGGGACGCGGCTGGTGGAGCCGGCAGTGTGCTACCACCTGCTGGAAGCTGGGAAGGAGAAAGCTCGGTGAGTGGAAGGGGCTGGCGCCAGGACCCTCGGGAGCCCAGGGGTCTGGGCCCACGTCGCAGCCCCTGCGAGGGGCACACATCTCCTCCCCTCCAGCCGGTAAGTTAGTTCCATGAAACTTGCCGATACCCAGTGTCGGAGACTCTCACCCCTCTCCCCAGGAAAACTGAACCGGGCAGCGTTTCTTGTCAGCACGTTTGGAGGCAGACGTTTGCTTCAAGAACGCCGCCGCACGGCTCCCAGCCCACCTCCCCCCGGGGGGTCCTGCCCTTGCGCTGGGCAGCCGTGGGGCACTGCCCCACAGGGACCCTCTCTGGACCCTCGCTCGGCCCCCAGAAGCACGGAGCCGGGAGGGGTGCCTTTCATCACCCGCCTCCCCCTCACCCAGGGCTCTCCATGGATCCGGGCAGCGCAGGATGCCGGGGGGGGGAACAGCTCTTGGGGCTCCAGAGCTCTCGAGGAGGGGCCCTGAGCCCCTGCTGCCCTGCAGCCTGGGGCAGGGGGGGGGACCAGAGCCCCCCACGCTCCATGGCCGTCGGCACCGCCACACCTCAACCAGAGCAGTTAAACCCCAAAACCAAACCCTCCGGCAGCCCTTCGGGCACCTCACGGCAGCACTGGGGGCCGGGGCAGAGCCAGCAGCAGCCGGTGAAGGCGTGGGCTCATTCTCCGGCGGCAAAAGAAGTCAGTTTGGGCTCTCGCTGCCTTTTCCTGCCTCTGCTATTGAGGGAACGGCACAATTATCTTTGCAGACACATTACTACATGACAAAAAATAGCAGCTGAGATAGAAGCGCCGCATCCCTGTAGGTATTCAACTATCAATGGAAAATTACACATTCATTACTGGGCTTTATTTAGGGGCTTTTTTTATTCAATGACTCAGCCAGCACCCGGCCAGAACAGCAGCGCCCTGGGAGGGGCCGTCCCCAGCGAGGGGCAGGGGGTGCCGGGGTGACCCCGCTTCCCCGTGGCAGGGGCCCGTGGCAGCACCGGGCACACGGGGCAGAGCTGAGACCGGCTGGTGGCACCCACCTGGGTCAGGACGAGCGGAGGGGACCCGGCAGAACCCCGGAGCTGGCTGGTGCCAGACCTGCCGGGAGGCTGCCCACCCGGTGCACGTGCCTGGCGGTTCCCAGCCCCGCCATGCCGCTGGTTCAGAAAACCTCCCGCCGCCGGGGCAGCCTGTTCTCTCCTCCGCTGATTCCAGCCAAGAACCTTTCTATCTGCCGGCCACGCCACCGGGAGCTGTGGCCAGGCCCACCGCGGGGCTCCTGCTCCGCCAGCTACCGTGTTCATTAACGGTGAGGAACGGCAGCTCAGCTCCGGGCTGCTCGGTGCCAGGAGGCTGGCAGGCAAGCGGCTGCATCCTGCCCCCGGGCAGAGGTGGGAGGTGTGCCTGCAGGCAAGGAGCAGGCAGGGTGAGGAGATGCTGAGTGCAGGGAGGAGATGCTGTGCAGGACCAGCACCTCGTGGCCAAGCCTTGGGTACCACAGCCCCCTCCAGAGCTGGAGGGGATGGGGGGTGGGCAGCCCACAGGCAGAAGGGGGACAAGGTGACCCAGGGGGGGCAGAGACAAGTGTGCCCAGCCAGGATGGGACAGGCTGCCACCACCACCATGGGACCGGCCAGGAGCTGGTGGTGCTGGAGATGCTGTCCCAGCACCCTCTGCATCCCCGGCCCTGTTGAGGCCCTGGGCACAGGAGCCAGCAGCGGCTGCCTGGTCCCAGCACCGTGCCTGGGGACAGCATGAACAACCCGGGCGCCTTGCTCATTTCCAGGTTTAATTAGAAATGTATTCCAAACCACGAACCCGCACCCAGAGCCAGACACACCGGAGAAGGAGACGTGTATGCCATAAAAACCTGCCAAAGCCCCGAGCCGGCCGGGGGCGTTCCCTGGGGGCCGTGGGACACCTCTCCTCCCGGGAGCCCTGGCCTCACAAGCCGGTGCCAGTACCTCATCCCAGCCGCAGCAGCTTTGTCCTGGCCCCAGCCCAGGGAGGGCTGCAGGGGCTCAGGGCCACCGGGAGCCTCACATGGCAGCCACTCCTGGGGAGAATCCAGCTGGAAATGTGGGAGCGGCAGGGACATCCAGCAGCACCAGACAGTTGTGCCCAGCCCCATGGGCAGAGCCAAGCCGGGGACTACAGCCCCCACTGATGGGAGACCCCACGGACGGGGGTACTCCCCAAATGTTGGGGGGAGGGAATGAGGTGGGGAGTTGGGTCCCGAGCAGCAGCATTGGGCGAGAGACACAGCTCTGTGGGCAAGGGGCTGGTCCCCCCAGCTGCCCCTCACATACCTTGCACCCACATGGATGCACACACACATGCATACACCCACTCACACACGTGCACACACCAAGCCTGCTCGCCTCATCCCACCCAGGGAGCCCTGGGATGAAGCTGACGGAGCCCTGACCCCATTTGCTCCGTCATCATCCAGAGACCAATTCCATGTCCCGGAATGGCGCTGGCCCTGGGCCCCGTCCCTCTCGGCGAGGCCACCCACCAGCTCCCACCTCATCAGCGTTTTGCCTCCACACTTGGAATAAACATCTTCGTGTCCAGCTGGGCAAGGGGCCCCGTGTGGATGATGGAGGGAGGCAGCGTGGATGGGGTGGGGGGATCCTTCAGGGCCAGAGACTGTGAGGTCCTGCTGGGGAGGAGGATGGGGAGCCCAACCCTGGGGTGTGCGGGGAGCTTTGCCTCCCCCTGAGGCCAGGCACAACCGGAGGAGGGGAGCGCAGAGGGGCCCTGGCTTTGCCCTGGGGCTGGGGCGAGTCTGGCACCAGGGGAGCGGGTCAGGGGCTCACGTACCCCCCGGCATCACTGTTTCCTCCGGACAACCTGGCGGAGGTGCAGCTCGCTCTCCGCGGCCACGATGGGCTGCTCGTTCTCCCGGTGGTGGCTGATGAGGTGGCTGATGCTCTCAAACAGCACGTCCTTGGTCCTCACCTGAGGGCCGGGAAGCACAGCGGTCCTGAACCCAGGAGAGCTGCCTCCCGCATGGGAGCTCTGTGCAACCCCCAGTGCCTGCCCACCCCTGTGGACGTCTCCCCCAGCATCCCTTCCCACCCACCCTTACCCCATCGCCCACCCCGCGCCCTGCCCTTACCACACCCTCGGGATCCACCAGCAGCAGGTGCTTGGGCTGCCCGCTGTGCATGCCGGTCAGCACGTACTGCCCCGGGTTGGTGAGGCTGTCCCGCACCAGGAAGTCCCCGTCCGTCTGCAGGAGCCTCTCGGCGTCCCGCCGGCTCATCTTCCCATGGTACCACGGCTCCCGCCTGAGCTGCTCCTCTGTGGGGGCGATGGGGGCTTTCCGCGTGGGGGGGGCTCGGCCACTGGTCCTCGATGGGGGGGCTGGTGCCACCCCCCGCAATGCACTCGTGGAGCTTCAGGGCATCCTCGAATGGCCCTGCGGGAGCCAGGGGGTGCAGGGGCGTCACCCTCCTGGGGCATGAAACAGGGCTGGGGGATGTCAGGGCCAGGGCCAGGCTGAACGCTGGCAGCAGGACCCACGGTCCTGGCCAGACCCACCTCTGGGCTGGACCTTGCTGTGCCATGGTCACCCCAGGCATGACGCTGCACCTGCGCCCAGGCGCGGAGGGGACAGTGCCCCCCTGCACCAGCACGGCTGCCCCCTCCACATGGCTAGGCAGGGTGGGTGGACAGGGTCCCCACCTGCAGCCCTGCCCCGAGCACGTCCCTGCCGCCCCCAGCAAGGGTGGGCAAGGATGGGGTCCCAACTCGTGGCCCCCAGCGCTCAGCATGGCACCGCTCGGGGCTCAGCCAGCGCGGGCACTGCCAGGGTGCAGCACATGGCTGGGCAGCCCATGGGGACGGCTCGGCCCCTCTGCAGCGGGTCTTGTGCCAGACACCACCCGGCCCGGTGGCTTACTCATATCAAAGAGGTCCTTTTTGGGGCTCTCCTCTGGTGCCCCGCGAGCCGCCGCCTCCGGCTCCCAGGCGTCCAGGCTCTGCGTGTTCACGTACATGTGCTCCTCGTAGTCCCGTGGCCCCAGGGGATGGCTGTCTGCCTGCAGGTACCCGTCGCAGGGCTGGCCTGCGAGGACCAGGCATCACCACCGGCCCGGGCAGCGCAGAGCCGTGGGGACCCCTGCTCACGGTCCGTGGGGTCCCCCCTGCAGCGGTACCCACCCTGGCTCTCCAGGTCCCAGGGCGGCCCCGGCTGGCTGCTCTGGTCTCGCCTGGCTGCAAACCCACCCTGGGGAGGGGAGAGAGCACGGATGTCGGGGGGACCTGCCCGGGCCCCCCACGGCAGGGCTGACAGCAGCCCTGGGGACTCACCTGGCTGGGGGGGCCGGAGCCCGAGGGCTGAGTGTGGATGTGTCCCAGGACCAGGCCATGCCGGAGCCGGGAGTCGATCAGCCCCCCCGGGGGTGGCTCCTTCCCCGGGATGCTGTTGTAGTAATTGTGCTCAGCCGCCTCCTCCTCCCCCCCCCAGGCCGACTCCTCCACACCCAGCGCCCTGCAGCAGGGACGAGCAAGCTGGGGACACTCTGCCCAGCTCAGACCCCTCCCCGTGCCCAGCACGGGACGTGCCCGGGACAGCGGGTGCGGGGCCGTGGCGGAGCCCCCACCTCCCTACCTGTCTGGGGGTGCCACCACCTTGGGGGGGCTGTGCAGGTATTGCTTGAAGCGCAGCTCGAAGGCCTGTCCCACCGTGCTGATGACGCTCTGCGCCAGCCCCTCGCAGCACTCCAGGATGTGGCAGGCTGCGGACAGACGGACGCATGGCTTGAGCGTTTCCCCCGCGCACCCATCACCCATCCGGGACCACCCTGAGACGCCCCTCGTGCCCCCCAAGAGGGATTCCCTCCTCCAGCCTTCATCCCCCAGCGCATCCCTCCTCTTCTGCAGAGCTCCGGGGCGCGGGGGCCAGCGTCACCTCTCTGGTTGATGGGGTCCTTGGCGACGTAGGCGACGTAGTCTGTGGTGTCCTGGGGGCACAGGGGGAACTCAGGACCCACGTCCCGCTGCCGTGTGGGCACCAGGGCTGGGGGCGCTGGGGCGAGGGGATGAGCTCGGCCCCAGCCCCACGTCCTGCCCGGGGACCGGGCTGCCCCACAGTTTGGTTCAGCCGTAGGACGGGCAGCCCTTGTCCCCACTGCCCCCGAGGGACGGCAGCCAGGGGAGGGCTGGGGCGCGCGTGCCTCACCGTGTCCCCACCAGAGGCGAAGGAGATGGATTGCATGTGGTGGTTGGCGATGATCTGTGGGGGACATGGCCCGCGGGGGGGGGGGGGGGGTCAGTGCGGGGGCCACCAGCCCCCTGGTTCGCAGCGGGAAGCAGAGGGCTGGGAGGTGGCAGGTGACGGGGCCGCGTCCCCGGGGATGGCTTCACCTGGCGCGTGGTGGGGATCATGAGGTTCAGCCCATCAACAGAGATGTTGACAGCGATGCTCATGCCAGCGAAGCGGAGGTTGCTCTTGCCCAGGATGGAGAAGAGGGCTTTGTTGGGAGCCTGATGGGGGGGAGAGAGGAGCGTGGGAGTGATGCAACCCCAACAGGACCGGGTTTCCTAGGGTGAAGGAAGCAAAGAGGGGTGCCCCGAGAGACCCCGAGCTGTGCCCCGCGAATCGGGCAGGCACCCCCAATACCCTGTCCCGCAGCCCTAGCTTGCCCCAGGAAGGGATGGGCTGGGTGGAAACTCACCTTCTTCTTCCAGATGCCCTTCACGCCCGGCACCGCCTCGTACAGTCTGTTGATGGCTTCCCTGCAAGCCATGGCCCCCGGCCGGGTTACTGCTGCAGACCCCTGGCCCCTTCCCAGCTGCCTCCCCCACCTGTGGCTCCACAGGGTCTGGGGGCATCAGCCCCCGCAGCCCCAGGCGCCGCAGCCTCCCCGCAGCACTGCCCCGCGTCACCGGCCTGCGGTACATAATCCCGGCCAGGGCCACCTCCCTTCTCCTCTTTCCGCCCATCGATCTGCAGCAGTGCCCTTCATCCGCGTCCCCGCGTGCGGGGTGGATCCCATGGGACAGGACTCCCCCAGACCCTGGCCCTATGTCCGTCCGTCCCCCCCCCACTCCACAATGCCCTGGGGAGGGGGAGCACCCAGGGCTGCTGGGGGCTCTGGGTGACATTGGGGTGCAGGTGAGCGGGACTGCGGGGTTGTACCTGGTGACCTGCGTCCGGGTGTTGAAGTCAAGGGACCTCATGGAGCGCAGCACCTCGATGCACCCCATGTACTGCGGGGGGGGGGGGGGGGAACACAGTCAGAGCAGCCTCCGCCAGCCACCACCACCAGCCCAGGGCAGGCGATGGAGAGGACAGGAGGGGAGGAGCCGGGTGTCAGTGGGAAAGGCCCCTTCGATGCCAGCTCCGGGACCCTCACCCCAACACACGGCACCCTTTCACCCTCCACCCCAAAATGCTTCATCGCATACCCAGCCCCCGTGCTGAGACCCGACAAATTCACTTGCGTGTTGTGGCTTGTGCCACCCTCATAGGGGCTGGCTGCCGCTGGCTCCCAGGGCTGGTTCCCCGGCCCAGAACCCCCCTGGCCCATCCTAGGCCGGTTCGGAAGGCCGTGCCGTCCCTCCCAGGGTGAACCAGGCAATGTGGGGCACGTAACGGGGCCGGGCTGCCTGTGACAGGGCGAAGGGGCTGCGGACCCTCCAGGCCGGACCCCCACCACGTCCCCTTGGCCACGGTCACGGCACCGCGGGCTCCCTCGACGCCCCGTCCCAGGGCAGATCCCGCGGGATCCCGGGGACGCGGCCGCAGCCCTCGGCGGCAGAGCCTGCCCTGGGACAACCGGGGAGCGGGGGGGGGGGGTTGGGGAGGGACCCGAGCCGTCGGGAGGAGCGGACAGACCCGCCGAGCCCCGGCCACGCGTGGGGGGCTTCGCGCCTTCCCGCGTCGGGGCGAGTCCGGTTCCAGCCCCGGCTCCGGCGGGACTTACCCGGACGATGTAGGAGACGCCGGGCCCCAGCACCCGCTCGTCTGGGTGCAGCCAGCCCTGCGCCGGCTTGCGGATGAAGCTGCCCTTGCGGCTCCACTCCTCCCCGCCCGGCCGGGCCGCCTCCGTCCGCGCCGCCCGCCCCGCCGCCCCCCGCGGCCGCCCGCCGGCCGGCAGCGAGCAGGGCGCGGTGCAGAGCGGTTCGCAGACGCCCAGCACGGCGGCCAGCGCTGAGGGAGCTCCCGCGGCCGCGGCGCCGCCCGCCCGGGCAGGCACGGAGAGCTCCCGGCCGGTCCCGGTACCGGTACCGGCGGGGCCGCGGCCGAGGAAACCGGCGGGGCCGGGGAACTTCCACTGCGGCATCCGCGGCAGCAGCGCGCAGAAGGTGGTACCGGGCTCGGGCTCCTCGCCCGCCGCGGGGCAGGGCCCGGGGGCCGGCGACGGCATAGGGGCGGTCAGCGGCTCGTCGCGGAAGCGGTCATATTTGGGCTCCGGGAGCATGCCCGGGGCCGCGCTCCGCTCCACCGCTACCGCTGCCGCTCCGCCGCGCCGGCTCCCGCCCCCCACCCGTTCCCCCGGGGCCGCGCCGCGCTGATGTCATGGTGCGAGAGCTCCGCCGCCCGCCCCGGCCCCCCGCGCATCCCCCGCCCCCCCCGTGGCCCCCCCCGGCCCTTCTGGACCCGCGTCCGCCCCAGCATCCCCCGCCCCCCCCCCCCCCGAGCACCTCCCGGCTCCCTCTAGGCCGCCTCTCACCCCCCCTCACCCCCCACCCTCCCCCCCGCATCCCCTGACTGCCCCAGCCGCCCCCCCCCCCCCCCGAACGACCAGCGGGGGCTGCGGGGAGGCGGCGGTGGGAGCGGCGGAACGGGCAGGTGTGGCCCCGGTATTGGGGGGACAGCGGGGGACGAGGCCGGCCGGGCTCTTCTCGGCACATCCTGCACCAGCCAGAGACCTCCGGGCACGGCTCTGCGGCCCCCACGCCTGGGCCGCCCCCGCCACATCAGCGTGCCCCCCCCCGCAAACACCACCCGTGGGGACGGAGCCACTCGCGCCCTGGTCCAAACCCACTCGCTGCGGAGCCCCCCAGGCTCGCAGCGGCCCTTGCGGGTACCCCGCAAGGCGCTGCAGGGTTACAGGCTGGGGGGGGGGCTACGGCCTTCCCCGGGAGCTACAGGGCTGGTGCATCGGCTGCTCACCGCTCACGTTTTGGAATTAGCCGGAGCGCGAGCGGGCGCTTCTGGAAAGGGCCCAGCAGCCCCTGGCCGCTGCCCTTGCCCACAACGGGGACGTTTTCTGCTCTTTCCACATCTTCATCACAGAGAAGCGCCTGCAGGGAGCCCGGGGTGTGGGAGGCTTTGCCAGGCGTCGCTGCACAACGGGGCCGCCCTATTTCTGTGCCTCCCTGCCCAGTGGTCTTGTTCACTCTGATTTCATCTGCCTCCAAAGCCAGGTCTGGCTCCCGCTTGTTTATGTGTCTGGAAGGCTGAGGCACTAAAAAGCACAATCATTTTCTTGCTTCTCTGCCAGTATCTGCAGCAAGCAGGAAAAAAAAACAAACCAAAAACCACCAAACAACAAAAAACCCCCACAACTTAAAGGGACTTTCTGACCTCAATCAAGTAACTCATCTTTCCTCCAGCCCTGGGGCTGCTGCTTTGTTCCAGCGGTTGAAAGGACTCAGATCTCCTGTCGAGCCTGGCACCAGCCCACAGCATCCTGCTCATCGCAGGGCTCAGAGAGGTGCCGGGCCATTCGCGTTCCCCCCAGTATGAGCTGGGCGCTGGGCTGGCGCAGACAGAGCCGCGGACTCCTGCCGGGGTTTTCTGCCGGTGCCCGGGTCGACGGGAGCCCAGCTCAGGCAAAGGGTGCCAGCCCTGTCCCTACGAGGCGATGGGGCGATGCTCCCCAGCTGCCCAGCGTGGCTCTGGCAGAGCCAGGGACCAAGCCCGGAGCCGCCTCTGCATTTTGGGTTCACCCTCTGCCCTCGTGTTTCCAGGGCTTTGGGGCAGGTGCCGACCCCCACCCTGGCCTGGCTCCAGGCTGGCTGGATGCAGAACGGCGACGGGCCGCGGGGCGAGGAGGCCCACAGCCGAAACCCACCTCCCTGGCCTAGGACGGGGCCCGTAGCCGCTCCGCTCCGCTGGTGCCCCAGCAACCCTCGCCTTTCCCCAGCCCACCCCAGCTCTGCATCCCCTCCGGTCCCAAAGTCATCGTAATGCTGGGGCCCCGTCCCCGCGGTGCCAGCAGAGCAGACACGCGTGGCTCCAGCTTCCCGCAGAGCCTCCTCGACCGGGTGGAAACGGCCCCACTCCCCCGCCTGCCGAGGATGCTCTTTGCAGAGGGGCGAGGGAGGTGATGCTGCCGTGCAGCCGGGTGGGAGCTCTCCCCCCGCCGTGCCGGCCGGCACAAACAGAACCGGAGCCTCCCTGGAGGCCGGCCGTGCCCTGGGCAACGCGCAGCCGCCTTTGTCTTGCCTTCTGCTCGCTGTCTCCTGCTCCCTGGCAGGTGATGGGGTGAAAGCCAGTAATTGCTCTAAGTGCGATCAATAAATCAAGGTAATAGAATTACATTTGCTGTTGCCATATTAGGAACCGCTTCTCTGCTCTCTCCTCTCTCCACCCTGGTTGGTTTTGGTTTTAAACTGCTGCAGAGTGCTGGAACGAGTCAGGCTCCTCTGTGCTCTCGAGGTGGCTCCAGCAGGGACTCAGGTCCCTGCTCGGTGCGGGCGGCTCTGGGCGCACGTCCCCAGAGCTGAGGGTCGGCCTGAGGGAAGGCGCCAGGTCTCTGTGGAGGTCACGGGTGTTTTACCCCATGCCACGTGCAGAGCGCTTTGGGGACCGAAGGGACCCCGTGGTGTGGGGACGGACCCGCTGCCCTGGGCGCAGAGCAGCAGCCCCCACCGGCCCCGTGCCCACCGCTGCCCTCGGATGCCGGCCAGGGGCTGGAGCAGCAGCGCATCTGCCCGCAGCCCTGGGGAGACGGAGCAGCTCTCCTCTCCTGCACAACTCCCTGGTGGCCAGGGAATTATTTTCATCTCATTTGCAGCCGGTCTCAGGCTCTGGAGAGCTAGCTTCACCTCAAGGGCTCTCCCTTGGCTGCTTTTCATCATTACTTAAAGGCAAGTTGGATCGCAGCCCCAGGCACTCCGTGGGCACCCGCAGCGTGTCATCACCCCACCGCTCTGCAGGGCAACGTCCTGCCCCACCGCCAGACCCTCCGTGCTCTCCCGGTCACCACCACATGCACACAGTGCCCGGCCGCCCCACAGACCTCAGACCAAGCGATGCTGCCGGGGCGGCCGACACCAGCGGGGGGGGGGGGGGGGGAGAGCAGGGCTGGCCCCCAGTAGCACCCGGTTTGCATAACTTTTCTAAACTACACCTAATTAACCTCCTTACACCTCTGGCACTGCATGAGGGGACTCAACATTTGAGCGCTCCCCAATACATGAAGGATTAATTAGGAAGAACCCGTGTGCTGCCAAGCGCAGGAGCGGCCAGCCAGTGGTGCCAAGCCTCTCCGGGCCCCGCTGCCCCCTCCCCAGCTCCCCTTGGTGCCAGGCTCAGGGAAAGGGCCGGGATCCTCCCTGGAAGGCACCCGGCAGTAACTGCAGCCAGCCGGGACGCCGGGGCTCCGGCAGAGCCACTAGCCCGGCACTGAGCAGGGCTGCGGCGGCGCAGGGACGACCCTGCGGCAGCCTCCCGTGCCGCCAGCCCCCGGGCAGCCCTCCCGCCCCGGCCCAGCTCCCGCAGAGGCAGCAGCGCTGTGGCCGGGCGACAAGACGGACCTGCCCTTCACCCTCCGTCCACCGGAGCAGCTGGGACCTCAAACCTGGCAAAAATAAACCCTGTGGGGAGCGGCGACAGCCCCGTCCCAAGGCAGAGGCGGCTGGGTCGGAGGGCAGGGGCTCGGCACAAGCCCGGGTTCATTTCGGATGCGTTGTGGAAACCAGAAACGCCAACGCTTCTGAAGGCCGGACCACGGGAGGGCTCAGGCTGCAGCAGCAGGACAACTCCAGGCGGGAAGGGCAGCGGTGAGCGGGGCCCGCAGCCTCCCGAGCAGCCCCAGCAGCGGGGCCGTTCGCCGCGGGGGCCGCAGGATGTGGAGACCGGGCTGCTGCCGAGCGGGACAAACCGAGGTGACCCGTTACCGCCCATTCAGCCGTTACAGGCAGGGAGCAGGGCCCTGGCCCGGCCGCCGCACGGGCACAGAGCAGGCCCCGCACCCGCCTGTCCCCCCCCCCCCCGCCCGGTGCCCTGCCTCCGCCGTGCCGGCGTCCCGGGGGTACCCTCGGCTGAAACCGGACAGGCGGGAAGGCGGCCGGGCCCGGAGGAGGGCAAACTCGCACCCTGCCTCAGCTGCACCGGGGCCGCCGCGCACAGGAGCAGCTGCTCGGCCCCGCGCCGGGGCCCGGGGACAGACACCCGCTCCGCTCCCCCCCCCCCGGCAGCCTCCGCTGTCGGCCCGTCTGGCCGGGTCAGGTCAGGTCAGGTCAGGTGCCGTTAATGCGGGGACGGGGCAGCAGCCGATCTACTCCGGAGCGGACCCGCCGCGGTCCTCGCTCCCCGCCAGTCTCCCCGGGCCGCTGCCGGGGCCGGTATCACCGCCCTGGGGGGGGGGAGGACCCGAGAGGACCGGCACGTCCCGGCACGCCCCGCGCTCCGCCGCGGCGGCCCTGACAGGAGCGGCCCCGCCCACCGCGTCCCGTCGTGCCTTGCGCCGCCCCGGCAGGTGCCGTGACGTCACAGCACCGCCCTCTCACGGCGGCACGACGCCGCTCGCCCGCGCTCTCTCCCCCCCCCCCCTTCCCGCCAATCAGAGACCAGCTCGGCTGACCAGGAAGAGACAGAGCAGCCAATGAAGCGCGCGGAGCAGGGCGCCGGAAATGCCCGTCAACGCCGTCGTCCGGGCGACGGGGGCGGGCCGGGCCGCGGGGCGGGGCCTGCGGGCGGGCCGCCCTCCGCCGCCGCCAGCCGGGCCGCCGCCCTCGCCCCGCGGCGCCGCCCCCGCGCCCGGCAGCCCCGGGCCCGGCGCTCTCCCGCCCGGTGCGGGTCCGGGCCCGGGCTCGGCGCGGCGCGGCCCGCCGCAGGGAGGATGGGGCAGCCGCGGAGGCCGGCGAACGGCAGCGGCCCGGCGGCGCCATGACCGGCGAGAAGAAGAAGAAGAAGCGGCTCAACCGCAGCGTCCTGTTGGCCAAGAAGATCGTCATCCGGGACGGGGCCGGCGTGAGCGCGGGGGCCGTGGGAGCACGCGGGGCCTGGGGGTCCGGGAGGCCCGAGGGGCCGCGGGAGCGTGAGGGGCCGGGGGCGGCCGGGGGCTGAGCGGCACCGGGGGGTGGGCTGGAGCGCGGGGCCGGGGCCGGGCTCCGGCTGAGGGGACCCGGCGGGAGCGTGGGTCGGGGCTGGGGGCTGCGGCGTGGGAGCCCTGGGGCGGGCGGGTGCGCGGCTGTGGAGCGGGGCCTTGGGGGCCCGGGCTGGGCGGGGGGCACGGTGGAACGGCAGTACGGGACGTGAGGGGCACGGCAGCCGGTGCGGGGCCTGGGCCGGGCAGGGCAGGGCAGGGGGGCGAGTGCCGGGGTCCGGCGGGAGCTGGGGCACGGGGAGGTGAGGTCGCACCCGGTGAGACCCTTCTCCCATCCCGTCCCTCCCCAGGGACACCGAGCCACAGGCAGGGCCCCAGCCGCTGTGCCGGGCTCTGGAGCGGTGCTGCGGCTGCCCCGGGTGTGCTGGCAGCTCCGGTGCCTGCTGACGGCCCCGCTGCCCTGGGCTCCCCAAGTGTGGAAGAGCGCGGCTCTGCCCTCGTTCAGTGGCGTGAGGCTGTCGTTCTCCAGACAGGCTTCTCCATCCGTTTCACTAGGCGTGAGATGTCAACACTGACGTTTAATATTCACTTTGAGGATGACAGGCTACCTTCAAACCTGTGTTAAATATTTACCTCTTTTGAGAGGAGTTCTTTGCTGTGGGAGAGGAACAGCGCTGTGGAGGCTCCACATAGTGCGGGCGACAGCGTCGTGCCTGTACAGAGACAGCTTTGAAGTGGGCGCACCTGAGCTTAAGATGGTTGCAAGCTCTTTCCCTCTGGGCTTGCTCTCTTGAGAGACAGTAGTGCTGGTTGTGAGGCGCTGGCCTGTCCCCCCGGCCTCTTTCTGCATCTTCTTACTTTGTTTTGTAGCATCTTTATATTTTGCGGTAACAGGCGTGCATCCTCTAGAGCAGTGGTTCGATGGGGTGACCGCGTATCCTAAATTGTTTAAGGAGTCTAACGCAATAATTGACGAGTGGAAGGAGTGACGGTAAGCTGCGAACAGGTTGGATCTGGACCTAGTCTGTCAAGAGAGATTGAGTGTTAATTTTGTTGCAGTCAAGTGGTAGAAACGTGTAACTGCTTGAGAGGATAGAAAGGGGGATGATGAAGGGAAGAGGAGAGGGCTGCTCTGTGGAGCGCAAGGTGGGTAATGATAGCTGTACTCTTAATTACTGGCTCCGTGCCGCCTTGGGCCTTCTCCCTCTGCTGCAAAACATTCTCTCATTTGCGTGCAATAAAGCTGACGCCTTTTAATGACCGTGTTCCCCTTGGGTAGGGTGCTTCTTATGTTGATTTGGTTTTTAAGCAGATTTAGCCTGTCTGTGGGAGACGGTTCTAATAGACTCTGTGAACGTAAACAACACTTCAGCAGAATAATGTCTCTTGCTGCCTTCTCGTATTTCAAATAACTCACAGCTGCATTAGTTAGCTGAAGCGCAGTGTTATTCTGTCAAAACCTGAGAGGATGTGACTGGGTAAAAGATTGCTCTTCACGTGCCAAGTTTCTTGAATTCTTGTCCCTGAGAGTCTGTCAGGAGTGAATGCTGGAGGCAGGGTGCTGATACAGATACAAATCATTTCATGCACCAAAGATGTATCTCAAGAGCACAGTGGATTGCCCATGGATTTGAGGTTTCCCATACCAAATCCAATATCGCTTTGAGTTTGAGATTTGTGCAGTTGATGGGAGTTTTTTGTTTGTTTTTTTTTTTTAACTTCCGGATACTCTTCAAGCCGTTAGAAGCTGTCTAAATTGCTGGGATTGCAGACATTTCGGGTGGTTCTATTAATAATGTATCAGTGCTGGACTGGACTTCTTGGTGAGGTCAGATCATGTGGTTTGCTAATGTAAGAAATGGGCTCCTGTGGAAAAGCACATTGTGCTACTGAACGTTTGGCCTGTGCAGTTCCCTGATGTAATTCAGCTGAAACTTGTGTGCTTTTGTCCTCTTCGTTGTGATTTGTTTTCCTTGTGAGCTCGTGACTTTGCAGGTGTGTCCTGGGCTAGCAGCTGAGGTCTGGCACTTGGAAAAGTGACAGAACAAATGCCGCCCTGAGAGAGCCATGACAAATCTTTAAGGAAAGAAAGATAAGCAAGGCCTTGAGATGTGTTGTGTTTTGTTGGGGTTTTTTTGTTTTTTTTTTTTTTTTTTTTTTTTTTTTTTTTTTTTTTAACAGCTGATCTAAGGACTGTGCCTTTCCCACCATGCTGGGTAGATGGAGTCGGTGCTGAGGAGTCAAATTGCCTTCCCAAACTCCCAGAGTCTCTTCTGGGGCGTTGCACGTACTGCTGTGAAAATATTCAGAGAATTGAGACATTTCATTTCAAAGTCCTTAAGGCAAGGATTTGAAAGGATGATATGGTTGGCCATGTTTAGAGAAAGTGTAGTGGTATCAAAGATATTAGTGCTTGGAGAAAAAAATGGAAAACATTTAGCTTTGTAGGAGAGGCACGTGTTGTAGTCCCCGGATGGAGAGATGCTGTGGCTTGTACTCACCTGCACTAGACAGCAGTGAATCACCTCGAGACTGGCTTCGGTCAGAGTTGACGTTTTAACGTCCAACCACACGTCTCAAATCTGTCGCAGATCAAGATACGCGTAGGTTTTTTTTACTTACGGAGCTCTGTTTTGCAGCGACAGGGGATTGGAGAGCCCAGCGTGTACCACGCAGTGGTGGTCATTTTCCTGGAGTTCTTTGCCTGGGGGCTGCTGACCACGCCGATGCTAACGGTGAGTAAGTCTCCCTGGGAATCATACTGGCTCTTGTAGACTAGAGTTGACCTCGGGCTGGCGAGGGTAAAGACCTTAACATAGGCCTTGGGAGGATAGGAGGTAGAAACCAAGGTGTAATGGTTTGTACCTGATTTTTTTTTTGCGTGAATAAGCTGGAGCTGTAGTAATTATTTATGGAGCGGGGCAATTATTTTTTTTAATTATTGTAGCTTAACTTGGAGCAAAGCATGAGTTCGATTTTTGAAAGCTTTTGGAGGATTTCAGGAAAGCAGGAGTCAAAGACCTGACCTGAAATTACTAGAATTTACTGATAGTTCACAGAAGTTAAGGGCAGAGGGATAGCTTTATTAAAGAAACTTAAAATCTCATCTCAGATACTTGCCTTTAGTTAAGGAGCTGTCGACTTCCAGTTTGGCAACTTCAGGAAGAATTCTCAGCTTTTTACATTCATTTTCTGGTGGTGGTATGCCAGCTCACATTGAAGTCTAATGTGTCATGCATGTTTTTGACTTGATTTCTGATATCTAGGTAACTGCACAAAGGGAGTCTCTTTTTTTTTTTTAATGCAAAGGCATTTAGAAATATAGCGTTAGCTTAGTAATATGAAATGCAAATCAAACATATCAACAGTACAAAAAGGGTGAGAGAACAGCAGAAAAGTTACATGGTTGCATGAAGTAAAACCAGAGGGAAATCAGATAGTGCAGAGATGGAGAAAGGCATGTTTCCGAGTATCTTAGCCTTACCCAAGCCTGCTGGAATAATTTACAGACTTGGGAAGTATTAAAGAAAGTGGCTGCCCGTGTTGGAGAGGGGAGGTAGAGCTCCTCACGTGGGTACAGCAGGGCATTGGCGGTAATTTGCCCATTTTCCCCATTGTGCTCCTCCAGGCATCTAGCTGTCAGGTGCTGGCAGAAATAAATGGAGATCTTGCAAAAGTTAATGGCTCTGGTTTTGGGGGTTTTTTGGGGTTTTTTTCCTCTAGGTGTTACACCAGACTTTTCCTCAGCATACGTTCTTGATGAATGGCCTGATTCATGGAGTCAAGGTAAGGAATATTCCTTCCAGGCTTTCATTTGAATCTGCAATCAGTGCAAGAGGTGGCAAGCCATTGTAATCCGTGTTATTTGCTGATGTCAACCAGTACGTGACAGATAAGCGTTCGTACTTCAGTTTGGGTTGGTCATTGGGAAACCTAATGCAAAATGAAGAATTGAGAGAGCACAGGAATCGGGTAGCTTGTGCAGTTGGTTTTACTGAGCAGCATTAACAACGTGCAGCTTGTCATCGGGCATTTGGGGCTATAACAGCTGTGTGTTTCAGCTGAAAATAGTCTAAATCAGCGTGAGATCAGCCCTGTAACCATATTCTGGAGCGCAACAAAATAAAAAAATCAATGGCATCTGAACTTATCAGTAACAGAAGTTGAAACTAAGCGGGCCTCAGCAGGCTCTCCTCAGATAGAAGGTCGGGACTATGCTGCGGCACAGTGAGTTTGGTCTTAGACCAGCATTCCTAGAGCAGAATTGGAGGCAACTGTAGTGAACAAGCAATAGCCGTGTGTTCTGACTTGGGACTCCGGCAAAACAGATTGTTAGGCCCTGGCTCTGGCAAGAGGATCTCAAAAAATGGCCCCAGAGAGGTTTGCTTTGATGCGAGTTGGGCACTCCCGTGTACACTTAAGGGCTCTTCCCCACCCGTCCCAGGTTTGAAAGGCCTTGAACAATTTTATTTGTGCTTAATGGCCTTGGCATCTCATCGGGTCTCTCTTGTCTCCATCTAAAAGAGAAAGCTTTCCCTGGAACTGCAGCAGATGTTAATGTGATGGAACTGTGCCAGCATCTTTTTAGGTACTGGCAGGGTAACTCCCCGCCGCACAGGCATGCCTGGGAAGACCACAGCTGCCAGCTGAGCAGTCGTGGAGAACGGGAAGTAATTGGAGTGTTTAGCAGCTCCTAGCTGGTTGAGGATTATTTTTTTTCCCCTCCCTAAAAGGATGTGAGCAGTTTAACAAACTGTTGTTTTGGTAGCGCCGCCTGCTCGTAGAAAATAGGAATGGGTTGTCTCCTCGTATTCTTGTCTTTAGATGATGTTGTCAAAAGCTCTTGCTATTGACAATCAGAATTTGACTGAGGGGTTTCTCTCTGTCATCCTGTCTGTCTGTCTTAGGGTCTGCTTTCTTTTCTAAGTGCCCCACTGATTGGTGCTCTCTCTGATGTCTGGGGCAGGAAATCCTTCCTCCTCCTCACTGTCTTCTTCACGTGTGCGCCAATTCCCCTTATGAAGATCAGTCCGTGGTGAGTTTACTCCTGTTAGAACCAAGGGATTCTGAGGAGATGAACGAGTGTGGGGCTGAGCAATGGGGGACTTGCGGGTGTTGCATTTGAGGAGGAGATGGAAGAGTGCATTCAGTGGAGAAGGACGCTCAGCCTAGAGACTAATTCACTTGTCTGGTTCTACTGGAGGGTTCAATGTCAGGAAGAAACAGTCTGTCTTTCCTCTCCTGGTGCCTATTCTCCTGATAGGTGCGTTATCGCTATTAGGGCATGTCGATGTTTCCTTCCAGTGCGTGCGGGGAAAATAAGTGATAAAATTCCATGGGCCACCAGAGTGAAGCTCGCTGGGAGTGCTTTCTGGTGCAATGAAGTAGGATGGACTGAAGGAAGAATAAGGGAGAGATTCTAATTCAGCAGCTGTGGACCACTGTGTGGTTGCTCTCTAACTCTGCCTTTGGCAATGCCTGTTTCAGGTGGTATTTTGCTGTCATTTCCATGTCTGGAGTCTTTGCTGTCACCTTTTCTGTGATTTTTGCCTATGTTGCCGATATCACACAGGAGCATGAACGCAGCACGGCGTATGGCTTGGTAAGGAGCTGAATAACTGGCTTGTCTCTTAAAAGAAATATTTGGGGCTTTGCAGGTAGGAGGGGTATCAAATGAGAGTGGGAGATGTATTGACAAGCCTGAGGACAGTGAAAAGATGAAATGTGCTTCACTAATAATACAGTCTCCCTGCTCTTCTGTTCTGTGTGATTTAGCACCGAGGGAGAGGGTTAATTTCTGTGTGATCTGAATACCGGCTGTATTGTTGCTTAACCTTTAAACCAGCCTGGTCTGCGAGCTGCTTCGCACCGGGAAGGGGGCAGGCTGTGATGCTGGCGTGCATACAAGTAGCCTGTGGTCGTGCCCGTTCTATAGGGTTACTGAAAGTATCGTATGTGAATTGTTAGGGTAGCTTTAATTTCCCTTTGCTAGAACTTAGTCTAGATTGCACCAAGAGAACATGTCATCTTTCTGTCTACAGGAGTCTCTGTTTGCCTGGATTATCTCATCAAAGATGGCAAAACTAGTGCCTTGGGTTGCTCTGGAGGAGCAATAGGCTCTAGGAAGAAGAGGCTGTATTAATGTTTTATGCTTCCAGGTGTCAGCCACGTTTGCTGCTAGTCTGGTCACAAGCCCCGCAATTGGTGCATACCTTTCCCAAGCCTACGGCGATACCTTGGTGGTTGTGCTAGCTTCAGGTGTTGCTTTACTGGATATTGGTTTCATCCTGCTAGCTGTGCCAGAGTCTCTGCCAGAAGAGATGCGCCCGGTCTCTTGGGGAGCTCCAATCTCTTGGGAACAAGCAGACCCATTCGCTGTAAGTAATCTTGCTGCTGTTTTTCCACATGCTAGTAAAGCTTATATTTGCTTTAGTTCTGCTAATTTCTCTCAAAAGGAAGATGCGTTCCTCAAATAGTGGAGGATGCGAGGCTTAGATTAACCCCATTGAAGGTACAGTGTTCAACTGACGGCAGACTGCACGTACCTAAAGCTGCCTGGCAGCTTCTAACTGATGTCATGGAGCTACAAACCATCTAAAAGCAGCTCCAGATGTCCTGAAGCGAGAGCATCTCTTGGTGGAAATGTGCTGGTTGTTTGACTGTAAATTCCATCACTTAGCAATAGTACCGCGTCAGGAGAAGTTTTTGTGTTCCTGGCTTCTCAGGACCTTTGCTCATGGTGATGAGCTTTGCACAGTTTCACCTCACCTTTGCTTGCTAGGAAGGTTATTTTGGCTGTCGGAGGAAAAAACAATTCTGATGACAAGCACTTGACTGTAAATCGGAGAAACTGAAAAGTAAAAGTTCCTCATTCAAGGGTGTGAGTTGATGCAATTGTGCACCTGGTCTGGTGTGTTGTGGCAGTGTTCGCATCTTCCTCTGAAATGCTGGTTTCATTCAAGCAGTCGCTTCTTAGGTAGAAGATGGTGACTTAAGCACTTGTTTTTGCCACCTCTGTACCTGGAGAATATTTAATGATATTAACTCATTTTTTTAAAAACAATAATTCATTCCCCACCTTGCTTCCCTACAGTCCTTGCGGAAAGTGGGTCAGGATTCTACAGTGCTGCTCATCTGTATCACCGTTTTTCTCTCCTACCTTCCTGAAGCTGGCCAGTACTCCAGCTTTTTCCTGTACCTGCGACAGGTCAGTCTCTTGCGATGGGGGAAGGCTCCGAATGCAGGAAATCCCAGCCTGCAAATATTATCTTAGTTGCATGTCCTGAGGAAGCTAATCTTGGCCAATAGCTTAGTGAGGTTGAAGCTGTAAGAAATAGTCATTTGTTCCAGCTTTCCCAAAAAATGTGGGAGGCTGGCGACCACTCTGTAGGCATTGCCAGGACCTGTGCTTAGCTTCCTGCTGATGGTCTGCCTGTCCATCCTGCCCATGCCGCTTCCAGGCATTTGAGGTGAGCCCAGGGATTTAAAGCTGTTGCTTCAGCCAGATGAAAATCTTCCATTTTATTCCTGTGGCAGCAGGGACGTAGTGGAAGGTACGGTTGATTAATGTTTAAGTACCTGAGAAGCAATGTCAGTAAACATTTGTGACGCTGATGGAGTGGCTTTTCTCGTGTGCTACGAATCTCTTGCCTGAAAAATCCCTTTTTGGTGTTTTCACAGGTCATTGGTTTTTCCTCGGAGACGGTGGCAGCCTTTATTGGTGTAGTTGGAATTCTTTCTATACTGGCTCAGGTGAGAAGCAATTTCTGGCTTGGCTCCAGCAGTCTGGTTATAAGAATGTCCAGAATTTCTGATAATTGGGGCTGGTGGCTCTGTGGCCACACCGTGCACGGCTACCTGCGGTCCCTCTTTCTTACCTTTTGAATGTAGCTGTTGTTTGTTGAGTAACAAACTGTGGTAACTGTGGGGTGGCCCTGTGCCGCTCTGTGAAACTCCACAGATCGTGCTCTGATTGCCGTGGACTGGGATGTGCTGGTTTCTAACACAACGTTACGAGAGCAGAGGAGTGCACCTACATGATTGCCAGTCTCACAGCAGCATGGGTTCCCCCAAATTCCCGTCCTCTTGTCTTCCAGTGCTGTCGCCTTTCTTTGAAAGCGCCTGTTTTTCTTTCCAGACAGTAGTGTTGGGAATTCTCATGCGTTCGATAGGAAATAAAAATACCATCCTGTTGGGACTGGGCTTCCAGATCCTGCAGCTTGCCTGGTACGGCTTCGGATCACAGCCTTGGTAAGAGTTGGCCCACGTTTGTCTCGTGCTGTCGGCAGGTTTCTCCCTCCGCGGTGGCTCTGCGGCAGCTGCCTGTCCCCTGCAGAGGGAGATCCTGCCCTGCCACAGTGCTAGTCTGCGATGTTCCTCGGCATCCTGCCTCCTAACTGCTGCCTCTTTCCCCCAAGGATGATGTGGGCAGCAGGAGCTGTGGCTGCCATGTCTAGCATCACCTTCCCAGCCATCAGTGCCATGGTGTCCAGGAATGCGGACCCTGACCAACAGGGTGAGTCGCTGGGACGTTTGTCCAAGGGGCGAGTTTGTCCCAGCACATTCGAATTCTCAGCATTGGTGGTGGAGGGGCGGGCAGGAACATCTGTCGCTTTGGTAGTATTGACACGCTTGTCTTTGACCAAAGCTGGTGTTTTGGGAGAGAATTCTCGAGTTGTGCACATAGGTGTTCAGTGTTGGCTGGCTGAGGTAGAGAGGAGACTGCTGCTTAACGGTTTGCCTGCTTCATGGTTGGACCCTGAGTCCTCGGACTTGGCTGCCTTAAATCCCAGTTCAGTTGGAAATTGTTGCTCGATATGCTCGTTTTATTCGCCAAAGTAGCAAGCCTGGCATTACTGACCTTTGTAAAACCTGATACTGAGCGAAGCTGATCATCAGCTAGCCACTTCGTCTGCAGAGTGCGTGTCAGTCCAGATCTGAATGATTCATCCTGTCTTTAAATACGTAAGCATCCTTGAATAACGCAAGTTTCTTCAGAAGCTGTGAGCCTGTCTTCCTTCCATCACTCTGTCCCCAGGTGTGGTGCAGGGGATGATCACTGGGATTCGGGGTCTGTGTAACGGCCTGGGGCCGGCGCTCTATGGCTTTGTCTTCTATCTCTTCCACGTGGAGTTGAATGAAATGGCTGAGGTGGAAACGCTGGGTAAGGCCTCCAAACCCAACATGGCCAACCCTACAGATGAGGTAAGCTGTTCAGCTTTACCACTCCATTTTCTGGGCTGCTGCCGCCCTTGCACTTGAGCGTTAATTGTTCTTCTGTTTTGCCCTACAGAGCAGCATTATCCCAGGGCCTCCGTTCCTGTTTGGGGCTTGTTCTGTCCTGCTGTCGCTCCTGGTGGCCTTGTTCATCCCAGAGCACAACCTCGCGCTGAGATCGGGTGGCCACAAGAAGCACAGTAACGGAGCCCAGACCCACACCCACAGCCCGCAGGCTGGAGGGTCGGACGGGAAGGAGCCCCTGCTCGAGGACAGCAGCGTATGAGGTTGGGGGAGAAGGACCTGGCTTGCGTCTCACCTCCAGATCAAGGATGGACTGAGCCAGTGGGAGACTAGGCAGAGAGGGTGGGGGGAGAGGAGGAATGAGGTGACAGACTGTACCACTAACAGCTACTGAGAAGGGACGGGGTTTCCCTTCAAGCCAAATATATCCAGCTGGTGCAAAAATGGAATTGTATCACCTGGTGCTGGTGGAAGGGGGAGATGCTGAACTGCTCCACGTGAAGGGATAGTTCTTTAGAGCAAACCTGCCCTTGTACGTGAATACTGAACTTCATGGTGTGACCTGCCAAATACTCAACTCGCCAGTGAAAAATTAAGGAGCTAGCGTTGTCTTTGTTCTAATGTGAACTGAGTTACCAGCCAGAATAAAACAAGGCATCTGTTACGTGCCCCGTCCCCTTACATAATTGGTACTTGCTGCTGATCCCGTCGCAGCTCGGGTGGCTAACCTCGGCCCGGGGAGAGGCTTGGCAGAACGTGCAGCCTGTGAGAATACACCAAGGAAAAAGCGTGTGTGTGCGTGAAGAGCAGACAGGGTGGTCAACCGAGCAGATCCTCGCTGCTTGAGGATCTGATGAATTTGCCTGTTCTGGCCCAAGTGAAACTGAGACGTGCCCCACTCCACCTCCTTCAAAAAAAAAAAAAAAATAAAAAAAAATCCAATGACTTAATGTTCTGATGAAGATCAGAAAAATTAAGAAGTTGCAGCTGACGCAAGGAGAATGGGCAGATGAGAGAAGGGCAGCTGTGTGGCTTACAAATGCTTAGATGGTCAACAACGTTTGTGTTTCTGTTTGGTTTTTCTTTCTTTGTTACACTGATGTAACATTTATCTGCTGCTACCTCCGCAGGTAGTAGGTGGCAGGATTTTTCAGAAATCCTTTTCTGGAACTTGTAAGGGTTGTGTAGAGAATACAGTTCTCTGAGAGGTTGGAGAAACAACAAAACTCTGCTAAGCACTTTGATAAAGTGTGGTTTCGTGAGAAAGGTCAGAGAAATAGCTGTTTATCTTGAGCACCTCTATAAAGCACGTTGTTTTTTCCCCAGGCTCTTGCCATCTGATATTAAAACCAGATAATGACTGTAGCTTGGGTTTTTTTTTTTTTTTTCTTTTCTCAGTGCAAAAGATCTTGATGGTGATGATTGCAATTGATTTGAACTTACAGGTTTGGATTCCATGTAGCGTTTCTGAGCCAGCTATGAAGGGTTTCATTTTGTTGAAAAATGCATTGCAGCTTCTGCTGCGGGGTTCAGCTCTGTTTAGAAAGAGCAACGGATACTTGAACTTGAGTGTTGTGAAAGAAGCTAAGACAAATGTATAGGGAACGTTTGGTTGTTTATAGATATATAGAGATACGGCAGAGGGCAGGAAACAATTGTTCTCGTTTGAGTGAGATCAGAAGTAATGGCATTGAGTAATCACTGGGGAAGTAAGGACCAAACTGGGAACACTTAAGAAATCAGTTAAGGGAATTGAGGATGCAGCAGCCAAAAATAGTCTTGTCTCAGAGCGGGGTATGTGCAGTAGCTGTCGTTCTCTGGCTGGGGTCCCTTCTCCGTGGGTTTGGGACAGGTAACCTAGGGGAGAAGGGCCAAAGGAGAGGGAGCACTGCCACTTAACACCTTGGGTCTTTGCAAATGGATAATCGTGGCTGATGCTGTGCCTGTGCAGCAGCGACTGCAAGTGCCATTTGCCTCTGGGTTTCATGGAAAACACCGACTGGACGAGCCCAGAGAGCTCAGTCCCTGATGCGCAGCCGGCAGAAGCAGGGAGAGCACCGCCCGTCCCCTGCTCTGCCCTGGCAGCACAGCTCACCCATGCCTTCAGTGCGAGGGGACGTGAGCTCGGGGGTCTTTTCAGCGTCTGACCTCTTCTGTGAGCTTGTCAGTGAGGGCTGGTTAGTGTCGGCTTTGGACAGATCGAGAGCTGCAATTTCGTGTAGGTCTCTTAAATGCCTGTCAGATATTAACGGCTTGGAACCACTGCCTGCCTAGACTGGGCTGAACTAATATAATGTCTGTTTACCAATTTTCTGGACCAGTTAGTTACTGAAGGTGGACATTTGAGTGAAATAATTTACAGTTTGTTTTGCATTAATCCGGCCTGGTACCCAAATCTGTAATCAGAACTGTAAAAGCAGATTATTGTCCGTGCAGAGGGCAGCCACACGGACTCTGAGGGTTTGCTGATGTGGATCTAATTGCAGGACTGAAGAACAGAGCTAGCAGAAACTCTTGGTGACCTGCGGTGACTCCAGTTTTCCCAAGCTCATTGTGGCAATGCTTCAAATTCCCAGACGTTATTGGGATGGTCTGTACCATGCGTGCACAGCAAGCTTCTTTCCTGAAGGAAATCCAGTCACTTAAACTTCCAGGCAGCAATCCCAACTCTGTATTGCTCACAAAAATGCCTTTTTTAGACCAGAGCTTTACCAAGTACATCTGGCGATTCATTTACTTACACTGTATTAAAATGAACTGAAGTAGGTTTGTCCCTCATACACAAATGAAGTGAAAACACCGAATTGTTACCTCGTTCACACTGAGGCACTTGGAGCTTCACGGGTAGAATATAGTGGAATGTTACAAAAAAGATGAGCATAATTTATATGATATAAAGTATATAGAGATATATTTTTTAAATTCCTTTCCTTTATTGAATAGTTTATTGAAATCGATGCGTTTCTAGTCCCATTCCCTCTCACCACTGCTGCTGCCTGTGGCGTCTCAGCCTCTCCTTCCCTTCAGACAGCAGAGCTATCCGGGCAAGCTTTCCTCCTTGATCCCCGTCCATCACGATGTGACACTCGAGTTTCCAGCGATGCCGACGTCCCCTGGTTAGTGAGTAGTGGACCTGGAGCGTTCCGGTCACTTCTTCAGCTGCCAAGCTCGGGGCCGGGCGATGCCGCAGGTTATGGCCGCATCCCCGGGCTGGTTGAAAGGCTCCATCGTGGCACAGGTTTCTTTGGCTGCCGGGGGGGGGGTCACGGTGCCGGGCGGCCACGCTGGCAAAGGGTACGCAGCAAGTGCCGTTCACAGCGCGCAGGTGACTTGTACATCGGTCCCTTGCTGTGCTGGCGCGGGGGCTGGCGCTGGGACGTGGCGTAGCCCTGAGCCTGGGCACCCGCTGTGGGTGGACCTAATCTGGGAATGGGGGCTCTGCATGGGGCAGGGCCACTCACCTGCTCCGGAGTATCTTTTCTTCCTGGCGCTGGGAGCCGGCAGGGATTCCTTCCCACCATTTTAGAGTTGCTCTCGCCTGGTTCGGTGGGGGCTCCGGCCCCAGGTAACTCCCCCCCCCCCCCCCCCCCGTCAGCATAGGGACGAGACCCCACCACCGTTCTGCCTTGAAGTGACAGAGGAGGGCTTGGGCCAAGCGGTGACAGGGCTGAAATTACCGGACCTGAATGAAGAATGTCCCATTCTGAAGGGCTGGTAATTCTGCAGCGTCCCACGGGGAGACTGGAAAATCTGTACGGAGCGTTCAGCTAGTTTTGCCAATTTTTGTTACTTTATATTCAAATGCAACTTTTTTAAAAGAGCCTTTTCTTAAAAACCCCTTGATTGTCTGCGTAGTGCCTGAGCCTGGCTGTTTAACATCAGTATTCCCAGAATTTGTCTGCAGGGACTTACAATTCAGGTCGGTAACAGCAGTGCCCCAAACATCAGGGAAAAATTGGCTTTGTTGCCCTTCTGCAGTTCCAGTACTAATGGCAGCAGTTCAAGTGAGTTTAAACTGATCTTGTCGGATTAAAAAAACTGTCCTAAACCATTGCTTTCTCTTTTGCCATTACTTTTGCAAAATAGTGACTTTTTACTTCACTGGGTTTTATTCTTTTCTCTGCACTTGAATGGCTGCTGACATCCCTGATTATCTGTAAAACGTGGGCGTGTGGCAAGCTCACGTTCACTAAGAATGGCAGTACCTCTGCTCTCAAAGTTTACTATTGCGCGCATTTCTGTATCTCTCTTTTTTAAGCTAATGATGAAATGTATTTATTTCGGTTCAGGTTGTGTTTAGAACTGGCTAATCTCACCCTCCGATGGATTATTTATTAAACTGCTGCTTTCCTGTTGTGTTGAAGTTCTCTGTCCTCGTCCTTTTCCCCGCCCGTGTTACCAGACAGCTTTTCAACCCTCCCCTTCCTTCTGCCCAGCACTCCCCTCAAGTAAATTGTGCTGAAGAGGTTGTTACAAAGAGACTACGCATCATGCCTTGTAAATTGACCTCCTGTCTCACAAGTTGTCAAGTTATTTCTACCAATTCCTTAAAAGTAAAATAATCTAGAGCAAACAGCACTTGGAACTAATTCATGTTCACCCTTGATCCTGAACCAGCTATCCAGGTTTCCACTGGAGTATTAAACCAGCAGTACCTCAACAGCTCAAACTTCTCCGGTGCTCCGGCAAAAAAACATTCCAAGCCCTGGCCCGCTGCTCGTCGCACTGGAGGGGGGCCGAGTGCTTGTGCAAGAGGAAGCGAGGCAATATTTAGGGTATCGGGCCAAGGAGGGAGCAGCAAAATGCGCTGGAGGAGCGAGCGGTCTGCCGTGTGTGGAGGGGTCCTTGTGCCGCATCCCTGGCTCCTGCCTCCTCCCCTGCTGGTTTTAGCATCCCAGACTCTCTTGTCTTTGTTTCCAGCCAGGCTTAATTTAGATCTTATCTTACTCATTTAAACACTTCATTTGGTGATTGAGGATGGTACTAAATGAACAATGTAATCACAAGAAGTATAAACACATCCAAGTCAGCTCTTGGATGGGGTCTGGTGTTTGATGGCTGATATCCCGTAATGAGCTGGAAACACAAGCCATCTATTATACAACATGTTGCCTTTTTGTATTTATTTCCTCTGGACTTGAGGTTAGTTTTATTATTTCCATCTTTGAGAAAGAACCCTCAGGTCGTCTCATTTTGCATCCCTTTGGAGAAATAGGGAAGGTATTTCAATGCCGTATGTTGTTGGCACTCCTCTCCTCGATGGGGTGGTCGTTTCGGCGGCACGTGCAGCCCAGCCTTGCTGTGATGGGGATGCTGCGGCCGTGCCGCCGGGCGAGGGGCAGAGCCAGTCTGCGGGGAGGCTCCCTAGGGTGAGAGTCCTGTGTTTTGCACCGTGCAGAAATCCTTCATCTTGTTCCAGACATCCTCATTAGCAGCTACCCCAGCCCTGTTGTTTCTGATACGGGGCGTTAGCCCGTGCTGGTGATGACAGCCTGGGGCTACACCCCAGCCCCTGGGGCTCCGGCATTGCCGGCAGCAGCGCGGGGGTATCCTGTGCGGGGGCCAGCACTCGTCCCTCTGTGGCTTGTCTCTCCTTGCTGAACTGTGTTTTTTCCTGAGAAACGCCTCTGGACTGAGCATTGCCCAGCGAGAGCCTCCTGCTCCTGCCCCTCAGGAAGGACCACGATCGGCTTCCAGGAAAAGTGTTGGGGCTTCTGATTCTTGAAAGCCGTCATTCCCTTTGCTCTGACCCAAAAGGTTTCCTGTTGGGTGGAAAACCGTCCCAGGGCCTAAGCTTGCTCTTTCCGCCCTGCGTCTGCAACCTGTTGATGTCTCCTTGCCGTGCGTCTCCGGGATGGAGGGAAGGTCCCCCCCGGGTCTGTTAGAGGAGACACCCCGAGCCGGCGGTGGAGCGGGAACTGCGGCAGGTCACTGAGCGGGGGGCGAGGGGAGCTCGGGGTCAAACCTGCGAGAGCTGCCTTGGGGTCCCGCTGCCATGCTCCTTGGAGCTTGGACGAGTCCCCTGACCCCTCTGTGAATTGGTAACGGTGCTGTCAGAGCTGGCCCTCCTGGGGTGGGAAGTTTATCAGGTTTCCATAACTCTGATTTTCTCTGTGATCCGCGTTGCGGCAGAGGCCAGGGCAGCTCCTGGGCACTTGCGGCGTCAAGTGCTCTACAAACCCCAAACCAAAGGAAATGCATCATGAGGCGATGGACTTTCTGGCAGCTATTAATCTGCTGATGACCAGTCCGGGAAAGCTTTTGTACAAGAAAGGTCTGCTCCATAAGTGCTCGACTCTGGTTCGGACACTGATTTATGAGGTTTTTCTTTTCTCACCTGAAGCATCATATTGAGGGGCACCCGGTGCTTGGGGTGCGATGCCGAGGGCTCGCAGAGAGCTGTCCCCCATGGGAACGTCAGTCTGGTCCCTGACAGCCGCGGCCGCTTTCCCCCCGGCTCACGGATGGAGGCCGCGCAGCTCCGCAGCCCCAGGCACTAGGCACGGACCTGGCAGCCGCTGCAGCCGGTGGGTGCCGAAAAGCTGGGACTGATCCTCCAGGACCTGTCAGTGTTGGTCCATCATCGCAGAAGCCCCAGCTGAAAACTGCAACCAGACCCCGGCCAAGGGCGGCTTCCAGGGCTTGGATAATTTACTTTTTTAACTGTGTTTTGCCCCTCCTGCCCCAAAAATCCCATAACAGCGAGTGTGGTCTGTGAGGACGGTATTTCCCTTCTTTAAACTCTTAGTTGGTGACATTACAAAGCAATCCTTCCCCTAATGAAGTAACTCATGGCTTGGTGCTTGCCCCCTCTGTAAACCGCTGTGGGTGTGCAGCCTGGGCAGCCCTGACCGCTCCATCACCCACGGAGGGACCGACCGACGGGGCGGCCTCGGGCATCCGAGTGGGTGGCGTGGAGCTGGGCTGTGGGACCGGGAGGTGAAACCCTGGTATCATGTGTGCGTCCTTGGGCGTCCCGGGATCGCTGCTGGGAAGAGCCCGGCCAGCGTGGGGAGCAGCCCTGGCCACAGCTTGTCCCACGCCAGGGCTGGGCCGGGGGCTTCGGCCGCCACTGTAAACTCCGGGAAGTGGCTCTGTTAACACAGGATGGAAGGAACAAAAACCCCAGAGCCGTTAATCACCCGGCTTTAGCTGAATGTGCATATTTGATGGTGGCTGTTTATAGAGCACTTCCCTTGCTCGGAGGCCTCCCAGGCTGTCAGAGGATTAATTACCTGGCCTCCTGAAAGGATGCGCGACATGCCCAGTGCCTGGAGCTGCCTCTCCTGAGAATTCTCAGATGGGAAATGGCCAGGTCCTGTGCCGAATTTCCACCCTCTGCAACAGGAGGTGCACGGCTGGGCACGTCCTCCCCCTCAGCCCTGCGGCACCTTCCCCAGCCCCGGCCGCAGCCCGGCGGGATGGGATGGGGCAGAACTGGGACCGTCTCTTCCCGGGATGCTGGGCAGGAGCAAGGAAGCGATGCCAGACCTGCCATGAGACAGGACAGGCGCTAAGGCTGTGCCAGGGCCTTGGGGCTAGATAATGTCGGGTAATCAACATCTTCCATGTAGTAACACTTTCTCCATTTATACCATAAACCTGACCCTCCCAGGAACACCCGCTTTCATCCTTGAAGACATGCTGTTCTGGGAATAAATGCTGTTTGCAGCCCTGCTGAGCAGCACTCAGCCTGGCGCTGGACACCTCCTCCCTCTGCCCTGGGGATGCGCCTTTCCAAACTCCGCGTTTCGGGGCGGTCAGGGCTTGGGGACGGGTTCCTCCCGTCATGGCGCTGCCTGGGCTGTGATGGGGGCTGCCGGTTCCCGCAGTGATCTCGGTGGGGGTGATGGGGGGGTCCCTGCAGCCGTGCGAGGACCCTTCGGGCCAAGGGCTTTCCCAGGTTTGGTGCTGCTGGCGCGGCCCTGGGTGTTGTGCAGGAGCTGACCTTGGAAGAAAATCAGAAAACCTCCCTCTGGAAATACCCCTTGAGCTGGAAGGTCCCAGAGGCCCCGGGGGCCGGGGCTCACAGGGGCGGTTCCTGCAGAGCTTAAGAAGGGCTGAGGACGGAGCTGGCAGCCAGAAGGAGACAGCCCGGCCAGCGGCATTTGCTCTCTGGAAGGAGGGAAGGAAGGAAGGAATAACCAGCCCTTACTGCTGCCCTGCCATGCTGCTGGCTCTGTGGGTGATGGAGCCGGCTCCTCTCCTCCTCCTCCTCCTCGGCTTGCTGTGGGGCTGCAGCGGTGAGTGCCGTGGGGGCCAAGAGCCATCCCGATCCCTTAACCCACCGTGCTGCCCGGCCCTGCCCGCTGCTCTCTCGCTTTGCTGCCCCGGGGTCTCCCCGCTGTTGAGCCCTGATGGCTGCCGTGTCCCACGTGCATCGTCCTGGCACTGCAGCCGGTGCTCAGAGCCGCGGAGCGTGCCGGCGTGCGAGCGACAGCGTGTGCCTGGCCTGGGTCTGCTGTCCCGCTGCCAGGACAGCAGCCATGCTGGTGAAGGATGAGAACTGGGGGGGAAGGGGTGTTTGGGCTCATTTCCCCAATAAATGGCTGGAAAGCCATCACTAACGAGCAGCGTTCCCCTGCGGTGATGGGGAGGGAGCTTATGTGGTGCCTGAGTGTGACCGTTCGCTTCTCAGCAAACAGGGGAACCAGTGCTCCGTTTGCCTTGCAAACAGCTGGGTTCTGGTGACGTTCCCTTCCCTAAACCCCACGGTTTCCTCCTTCCTCCACCCAGGGCGACCCGCTGACAAGCTGTCGGTGATGCCGCAGGAGCCGGTGGTGCGGTACGGGGGCTCGGTGCAGCTGAACTGCTCCCTGGCCTGCGCGGGGGGCACGGTGCAGTGGAAGGGGCTGGACACCAACCCGGGGATCGTCACCTCCTTCCCCACCCACAGTGTCCTGCACATCAGCAGCGCCGTGGTTGCCACGGAGGGCACCAAGATCTGCCTGGGGACCTGCCATGGGCGGCAGTACCAGCACTCTGTCTACCTGAGGGTCTACGGTAAGCATGCTCCAGCCCGTCCCTCCCCACCTCCCCGGCAAAGTCCTGCATCCCCCCAAGGGAGCCCGCTCCCTCCTGGGCAGCGGTGCCAAAAAAAATCACCGTTTGATGCTGCAATTCCTCTCTCAGCCCTCCCAGACACGCTGCAGCTGGAGGCAGAGCCCCGTGCCCTGGAGCCGGGGCAGCCTACGCGCCTGCGCTGCTCGGCCCAGCGGGTGTACCCGCTCGCAGGGCTGGTGCTCACCTGGTACCGAGGGGACCAAGCGCTGGGAGAGGCAGACTTTGATGACACGGAGACGGACGAGCAGCTGTTCAACATCGTGTCCACGCTGCCGGTGGCCGGGGAGGAGGTGGGAGAAGGAGTGGAGTTCAGGTGCGAGGTGACGCTCAGAGTGGGACAGGAGACCTTCACCCGGGTGGCATCTGTGGCGGCAAGTGCTGGGGGTGAGTGCCAGGGTGGGAGCTGGGGACCCGGGTTCATACGCTGCCCCGTCTGCTGGAGCTGACCCCCATCACCCTGTGCTGCTTGAGCTCGCTTTGCTAGAACAGGAGCAGCCCCCATTTCTGCACCGCTCCGCAAATCTCCCGTCCCCATCCCTGTCCCTGCTGCCGTGCTGGCGATGCCAGTTTGCTCCTGCTCTCTGCCTCTCCCTGCCAGGGGCCATCTGCGTTCATGGGGTGGAGGAGGACAGGGCTGTCGGGCAGTGCGGGCAGAGGGGGCTTCATCCCATGGGGGTAACGTGTACCAGAGAGGCCTCGTCCTGGCACCGAGCCGTGGTAAGGCCGCACATGACCTGCTGCATTCACAGGTGGGATGGAGCAGCCAGTGGCCACGGCCACCTCCACAGTGGTGGCTACAACAGGGAACCCCAGCACAGCCGGGCCCACGACCACCACAGCGCTGTCCCCAGAGCCGAGTGTCCCCACACGCGATCCCAGCACAGCCATGACTACCACACCGCGGGAGCCCGATGCTGAAACCATCCTGGAGCCGGCTGCTGCCACTGACCCCCCCTCCACAGAGCGCCCTGCTCTCCGGGACCTCATCGCAGCCAGTCCCACGGCACGTCTGGCCACCACCATGCTCCCTGGCCCCGGCACCGCGAGACCCCCGGCTGAGGCGCAGGGGATGCCTGTGGACAGCATCACCTTGGAGTCTCCCCCAGCGAAGAACGGGACAGGGCTGTCCGTGGGGACAGTGTCCAACTGCAGCCTGCAGATCTGGTCGCTGCCTCCCAACGGGACGCGAGGCAGGGCCCTGCGCATTGTGTGCCACGCGCGGTGCGCTGGGAACACCACCGTGCGCTGGCTGCGGACCCCCGTGGCCCTCTCGCAGTACCGGGAGGAGGCGGCAGGCAGCAGCTCTGCGCTGCAGCTGGACCATGCCGAGCCCCGGCACCAGGGCCATTACCAGTGCGTCCTGCTCGGCCACCGCTCCCAGGTGGTCAGTCTGCAGCTGACGGTCTTGGATGGTGAGTGGTGGGCTGCAGCGAGTTGTGTTAGTGCTGCGTTCGGTGCTGGGGGGTGTTATGCTCATCCCTATTTGTTGGCGTGGGCAGAGTCTGCCTGCAATTATAGGTCCTTTACGTGTCCTTGCAGATTCGTTCAGCGCAGGCCCTGCCATCGCCATGGGGACAATGGTCTCGCTGTTGGGACTGATCCTGGCCGGCATCGTGTCTCGTTGCCTGTGGAAACGATTCAGATCTCAGTACGAGCTGCCGTAGCAGTGGGAGCTGCCTAGAGGTGCCCAGAGCCTTCCGGACCAGTCATTGCTGTCACCCTTTCTGCTGCTGGCCTTACCTGGCCCCTGGGACAACGAGCAGCTGATGGAGCCCGGCCGAGCTGCCGGGGTGTGGGGTTCTGGGGAGAAGAGCAGCCCCCGCCCCAGGACGAGCGCTCTGGACCCAGAACCCTCCGAGCTGCCGCTGCTCTTCAAAGCTTTGTCCGTGCCCGAGGCCCGGGAGGCTGAGGGGGCTGTGAGGGACAAGGCTGCCCTGCGTCCTCCGAGTGCTGGGAACCGCTCTGCTCCCAGGCGCGTGGCCTGCTGCTCGGTGGGGCCCACGCCCGGTCCTGCGGGGCGGGAGAGGCTCGGGGACATGGGGACGCCCCGGCAGGGCAGCCCAAGGGGAGAGGAGCAGAGGCGCTCGCGGTGGCGGGGGACCGGGACGCTCCCGGTGCTGGATTGTGCTGGGCTGGCGCTGAGCACCGGGGTGGGGGATGGCCCTTGGGGGCTCCCGGTGCCCACACGGATGGGCGAGAGAGCGATGGAGGGGTCAGAAGCAGCCCGGGGGACGGGGGGTACATCCCCTGGGCGCGGGCGGAGAGCGGGGCCTTGGGGGGCGAGGCGGGACAGGGCGCTCCAGTAAAGGATCGTTTCATTCGAACCCTGAGCCAGTGTCCTTTCGGCTGGGGCTGGGGCGGCCTGCGGGCCCTCACCGGCCCCGGCCCCGGGCCTCTCACCGGCCCCGGGCCTCTCACCGACACCGGGCGCGGCGCCGGTCACCGGAGCGACTGCCGCGCGCTAGGTTGCTAAGGGCGGGGCACCTGCCCGGAGTAGCCATGGCGGCCAGGGAGGTTCCTTTGCCCACGCTCAAGATGGTGGCCCGCAGCCTCGCCCAATGGCGGCGCACTCGCCTGTCTTCCCGCCCACCGATTGGCTGCCAGTGTGCAAGATGGCGGCGCGGGAACTTCCCGCCCCGGCGGAACGGGATGGTTCCAAGATGGCCGGAACCGGCCTTCGCCGCCCGCAGCCAAGATGGCGGCGTACGAGAAGCGGCGGGCGGCCGCTGCCCCGGCCCCGACCCCAGCCCCGGCGGCTGGCAGCGGGCTGGCGGAGCCGGCTCGGGCGACGGTGGCGGCCGACGGGCTGGGGAGCGAGGCGGAGTTCCTGCTGCGGGCCGGCGTCACCGCCATGGTGCGGGAGGCGCTGTTGAAGGTGCTGGAGGCGCGGCCCGAAGAGCCCGTCTCCTTTTTGGCCGACTACTTCGAGCGTCTGGTGCTGGGCAGCCCCGGCGCAGCGGGCGAGGCCGCCGCGGAGCTCCCAGGGCCTCCGCAGCGCCTGGCCCGGGCGCTGTGGTACGTGCGCCTGGCTCACCACTCCCACAGGTGCGGGCGGACGGGCGGCGGGGGACGGGCGGCGGACTACAGCTCCCGGCGTGCGCCGCGGCAGAGGCGACCTCCTCGCGGACAGGCGGGCGCCCGGGGCACGCTGGGAGCTGTAGTTCGGAGCGGGCGGGAGTGAGGCCGCGTGTTTGTGACTGTGCCGTGTCGCGACAGGACGGCCTTCGACAGCAACGCCGGCGCGGCCTACGAGGTGTTGGGCGCCGGCGGCCGGCGGCGGAAGGCAGGCGTGGACGGGCGGCTGTACAGCGAGCTGCTGCGGCGCATCTGTCAGCACGGGGGAGCACCCGCGGAGGCGGCGGCGGCGCTGCTGGGCCGGGTCCGCTGCCGTGACCACGAGGCCGTACCTTTTGACGTCTTCCGCTACGGCGTCCTCACCTGCTTCGTGCTGCTGGAGTTCGCGGCCAAAGCGGACGCACTCTTTGGCGTCCTGGACAGCGGCTCCGGCACCGCCGATGGCAGGGTCTGCCAGGCCGTGCTGCGGGCGCTGGAGGACGCGCTGGGCACTGGCCACTTCTCTCTCCCCAGCCGCTACCTGGAGGCCGGC